>NC_135660.1:46399830-46702886 GCF_964188315.1 Podarcis muralis
CAAGGACTTAAAAAACAACAACCCAAACCCCCACTAAAACTTAATTATTTCCCAGAAACTTGGGAGCACTGTTTTGCTCTCAGTGCCATCAGTGATTATGCCCAATAAAAGAATGGGTAGCGAGCTAATCAGCTTGTTGGATCTATGACCAAATGTCACTCATGCACACATGTGCGCACACACTTTTTCCAAAGGTGGCGCTGCCAGAAACTGGAAACTCAAAGAGTTCCGTAATTGACATTCATATCTTATTGCCAGGATATTAACTCTGATGAGCAGGAGCTGTGAAATTACGAGCCTGGAGACTAGCCCTGCTAATCTTTACTGCTGCTGCAGCAAATAACAACAGGTGGCTGGCTGAGATCTGAAGCAGTCTTAACAGGTGATAAACGATGAGCAAGTTTTCCCTCGAAGCCGATGAGCATCCTCATCTTCCTTCCACAGGCATTGCTTTTCACCATTAGCGAATATTTCAAAGTGCGTCAGAATATTGATAATATATATATCACTCTCTCATGCGTGGGGTGTCAGTGCCAGACGAAAGGCATCAATCGGGTGGAGTACTGGCACCTTGCTATTAGAGATCAAATGGTCTCGCAGCTAATTATGTAACAGTCTCTGAAACATGTAAATAGTTTAAGGAGCACTTTTTAAAGCAGCATCTGGGGACATTTTCAGGCATATTTTTCATGCAGCCTGTTAGGGGCTCTATGAGTCTCGGAATCTGAATTTAATACTGGAAAACTGATGCTGCTCCAATATTTACAAATGGGACCATGCCATAAACCACAGGGTAAATAGACCAGTAGGAAAATCCATGTATCAATACAGCACTTTCCTGCAGGTGGAGGGATCTGGTTGTACCTGGAGCCATACAGCCCTCAAGGCTTTTCTTGGTTATTTCAACGGAGAGTGTGGTGATGTGTATGCAACGAGGTGAGCACACAGAATGGTCCCTTTCACATGCTAGAAAGTTTCATGCTTGGGGATTCTCTTCACCAAATTGAGGCCATGTTGATTGTCCCTCTGCCTTCTGAATGGTGGTGGTGGGGACATGGAATTAGGCTATTTCAACTGTTCTATCTACATTGTGAAATGTTCCTTGTGTCAGGGAGGCCCTTGTGACCCCCGCGGAACTGGCACTGTTACAGCTGCTACACACTGTAATACACATTCCCCATTTGTAAGAAATCAATCTTTTAGTGTGGCAGAACCCAAACTTTGGAACTCCCTGCCTGTTGACATCAGACCAGTGCCTTCACTGTACTCTTTTTGGCACTTGCTAAAAATATTTTGGTTTAGGCAAGCCTAAGCAAATACGTGGCGACGCGGGTCGCGCTGTGGGTAAAACCTCAGTGCCTAGGACTTGCCGATCGTATGGTCGGCGGTTCGAATCCCCGCAGCGGGGTGAGCTCCCATCGTTCGGTCCCAGCTCCTGCCCACCTAGCAGTTCGAAAGCACCCTTAAGTGCAAGTAGATAAATAGGTACCGCTTTATAGCGGGAAGGTAAACGGCGTTTCCGTGTGCTGCGCTGGTGCTGGCTCGCCAGAGCAGCTTCGTCACGCTGGCCACGTGACCCGGAAGTGTCTCCGGACAGCGCTGGCCCCTGGACTCTTAAGTGAGATGGGTGCGCAACCCCAGAGTCGGACACGACTGGCCTGTACGGGCAGCGGTACCTTTACCTTTACCTTTAAGCAAATACGTAGGATGTTTTAATCTGTTTCTATTTTTTTAAAAAAAGATATTTATTAGAATTTTACAAAATGAAAAAGAAAAAAGAAAAATACAAAGTAAAAATAGATAAAAAACAATTCCATCTTTCCATCACTTTCTTTCATTTGCTTATTTCCCGGACCTCCTCACACCTCCCTTTTTGTATTCCAGTTCAATTTGTTAGTTCAGCAAATCCTTCCCCTCTTTATTTATCCTAATCTTTAATCTTAAAATAATGTAACATTAAATTTTTGTCTATTAATAGTCCATTTTTTTTCATACTCCTTATAGCATTATAGCTAAAAACCACATAACTTTTCATTCAACATCATTCTAACATTCATTAATTTTACAATATTTCTGTAGGTGGTGTTTAAATTTCTTCCAATCTTCTTCCACCGACTCTTCTCCCTGGTCTCGGATTCTGCCGGTCATTTCTGCCAATTCCATGTAGTCCATCACCTTCATCTGCCATTCTTCCAGGGTGGGTAGATCTTGTGTCTTCCAATACTTTGCAATAAGTATTCTTGCTGCTGTCGTGGCATACATAAAGAAAGTTCTATCCTTCTTTGGCACCAATTGGCCGACAATGCCCAGGAGAAAGGCCTCTGGTTTCTTCAGAAAGGTATATTTAAATACCTTTTTCATTTCATTATATATCATCTCCCAGAAAGCCTTAATCCTTGAGCACGTCCACCAAAGGTGAAAGAATGTACCTTCAGTTTCTTTACATTTCCAACATTTGTTGTCGGGCAAATGATAGATTTTTGCAAGCTTGACTGGAGTCATGTACCACCTGTATATCATTTTCATAATATTCTCTCTTAAGGTATTACATACCGTAAACTTCATACCTGTGGTCCATAACTGTTCCCAGTCAGCAAACATAATATTGTGTCCAACATCTTGTGCCCATTTAATCATAGCAGATTTCACTGTTTCATCCTGAGTGTTCCATTTCAACAGCAAGTTATACATCCTTGACAAAGTCTTAGTTTTGGGATCTAACAGTTCTGTTTCCAATTTTGATTTTTCCACCTGGAATCCAATTTTTTTGCCCAAATTGTATGCCTCCATTATTTGATAATAATGAAGCCAATCTCGCACTTTATTTTTTAGTTTTTCATAACTCTGCAATTTCAGTTTGTCTCCCACTTGTTCCAAAATTTCCCAATATTTCGACCATTTGGCCTCCATATTGAGTTTTTTCTGAGCCTTCGCTTCCATCGGTGACAACCACCTTGGGGTTTTATTTTCAAGCAAATCCTTATATCTTATCCAGACAGTGCTTTCCTAACAATATGATTTTTAAATGCTTTATGTGCTTTGACCTTATCATACCACAAATATGCATGCCAACCAAATACATTATTAAAACCTTCCAGATCCAAAATGTCTGTGCTTTCAAGGAGTAACCATTCTTTCAACCAGCAGAAAGCTGCTGATTCATAATAAAGTTTAAGGTCTGGCAGGGCAAATCCACCTCTTTCCTTTGCGTCCGTTAATATTTTAAATTTTATTCTGGGCTTCTTGCCCTGCCAGACAAATCTAGAAATATCTCTCGGCCTTTTGGCTAAGATCAAGTGTAGTAATCTGTTTCTAGCTTGTCGCTGATTTTATTTTATTTTGTCATGCTTTAAATAGTTGTTTTTAATTGTTTTTGCTGATTACTAAAATGATAAAACAATGAAGTTAACTGATTTGAGGTGTTTCCTCCCCTTAACAATTAAGTGGTATATACCTTTTATGAAATACATATAAATAAACTTGTGGTTACCTCCCAGCTTGCTTTTTGGCATAGTGCAAGAAAATGGCTTCTAAAGAAAGTTTTCTCCTATTTGCCTTTCCTGTTCGTTTTTGGTTGACTGTTTTTAAAGTGCTGTCATGTGACTGTTCTCATCTCATAATAAAACATTTTTTTTTAAAAAAAAAACCGTTTAAAAATATAAGTCACTTTGGGGATGCCGAATGGAAAGGTGGACCATAATTGCTTTAATCAATAAATGCAACTGCAGGGCTAAAAACTCAGTATTTTTATTTGGGAGGTGTCAAGAGTGTTCACCTAACTATAAACTTTGTTTGAAAACACTGGACTCAGCTAGATTGGTAAAGAAAAAGCATTTTATATCTGTTGAATATGTGATATAACACTGTGACACCAGATGGCGCTGTGGAGTCACATCTTTCCCTACTGCATTTCCCTGTATGAGTTTACAAGGCGTTTAATTGAATAGCTTATTTGAGATGTGTCTAGATCCAGCCACTGCCCTATACAAAAAATGCTACTGATAACCATTTCTCCCAGCCCCACCTACTTTTCTGTGTGTATGTGTGTGGGTGTGTCTGATGACTGATAAGGAAAGATGCTGGGGGGGAAGGGAGACAATCAATACAGTGCACTCAAAAAAATCTCATTATATGAGATATGAGAGAATCACAGCTAAATGATTTGATCAGTACAGCAGCCATTGTTTCATAGATGTGTTTTCCTGCTTGAGGTTTACACATTGATTCTGGGCACACTGAAATTCATCTTCCTTTTAAAAGAAGTAATTGCTCCTCAGGTTCTACTGCTGGAAGCAAATTAAAATTAGAATAAAGGGGGAACTCCCTGTATTACAAGTGAAGCTACTTTTCATGGCTCTTCCTTCATGTCTATCTCTGAAAACTGTACTGCGGTATGAAAGCTGTAATTCTTTTTAAGGTCAGCTATGTAGTATCCTCAAAGACATATGGAATCAGAAACAGTTGATAAGTTCCAACACTACTGAAGTCTTTTGAATGCAAAACATCAGTGCTAATCATTCCCTATTAGGCAACTAACTATCTTCCTTAGAATGACTCATTTGTAAGAGTGCAATTCAAAAAAATATTTTGTTTGCACAGGAAAATAGCTCCAGACATCGTTGGAAACATGCTGGAGTAGAAGGATGTAAATAAAACATACTTAAACTGCTATTTGATCCATCCTCAATCCCTTAGGTTGTGATGGTGCCCCAGATCTTTAAAATTTTGTCCTTTATAAATGTCATTTGTGGAGTGATTTAGATAAAGAATATTGTTCCAGAGGAAAGGTTAAAGACCTTTCATTCCTCAAGCACTGATTCCCTGACCAAATTAGGGTTTCAATCCTTTGCTGCACACCCATGAGTGAAAACTCAAGAGAAAAGTTCTGTGGCAAAAAGGTCACAAAGGTGTCAGCTATTTAATTAAGGCTCTGCAGCCAAGAATGTAAAGAGGCAGCAAATTTCTATCCCATCCAGTGTTCCCTGCAATGAGCACTGTTTCCATTCCACTACAATTCAGTTTCCACTAAAACCTATGTTATTAATCTTGATACAGTGGTGCCTCGCAAGACGAAATTAATTCGTTCCGCAAGTCTCTTCGTCTTGCGGTTTTTTCGTCTTGCGATGCACGGTTTCCCATAGGAATGCATTGAAAATCAATTAATGCGTTCCTAGGGAAACCGCCTTCAGACCAGGTCCGGGGACAGTCTGTCCCCCGACCTCTTCTGAAGGCTGGGGGGGGGGGGGGACAAGGGCTTTTCTTCCCACTGCCAGCCTTCAGAAGGCTGTTCTGAAGGCTGGCGGTGGGAAGAAAAGCCCTTCTTCCCACCTCCCGCCCCGCAAGCTCCGGGGACAGGAGGGCTTTGCTGCCGACCGCCAGCATTTTAAAAGCCCCTGCTGTCCCGGGGCGATTATAAAATGCTGGCGGGCGGGAGCGAAGTCTCCGCTGCCCCGAGGAGATTTTAAAATGCTGGGGGTCGGCAGCGAACGCTTCGCTCCCGCCCGCCAGCATTTTAAGATCGCCCGGGGCAGCGGAGAAGTCTCCGCTGTCCCGGGAAGGCAGGCGGGGGGAGCAAAGACTTTTGCCCCCGCCTGCCTTCAGAAGAGGTCCAGGACCTCGTTCCGATGCCCGGCGGCGGGGTGAGAGGTTCCCGCCCCCCCCGCCCCGCTTCGGAGCAGCGTTCCGAAGCGGGGCGGCTGGGGCAGGTGTTCCCGCCCCCCCGCCCCGCTTCGGAGCAGCGTTCCGAAGCGGGGCGGCTGGGGCAAGTGTTCCCGCCCCCCCGCCCCGCTTCGGGGCAGCGTTCCGAAGCGGGGCGGCTGGGGCAGGTGTTCCCGCCCCCCCCCGCCCGGCTTCGGAGCAGCGTTCCGAAGCGGGGCGGCTGGGGCAGGTGTTCCCGCCCCCCCGCCCCGCTTCGGAGCAGCGTTCCGAAGCGGGGCGGCTGGGGCAGGTGTTCCCGCCCCCCCGCCCCGCTTCGGAGCAGCGTTCCGAAGCGGGGCGGCTGGGGCAGGTGTTCCCGCCCCCCGCCCGGCTTCGGGGCAGCGTTCCGAAGCGGGGCGGCTGGGGCAGGTGTTCCCGCCCCCCCGCCCGGCTTCGGAGCAGCGTTCCGAAGCGGGGCGGCTGGGGCAGGTGTTCCCTCCCCCCCGCCCGGCTTTGGAGCAGCGTTCCGAAGCGGGGCGGCTGGGGCAGGTGTTCCCGCCCCCCCGCCCCGCTTCGGGGCAGCGTTCCGAAGCCGGGCGGTGGGGGCAGGTGTTCCCTCCCCCCCGCCCGGCTTCGGAGCACCGGGAGAAGCGATCTCCCCGCAGCCCCTTGCTTCAAAAGAGGTCCGGGGGCAGCGGGGAAGAAGCGCTGCGCTTCCTGCTGCCCCCGGACCTCTTTTGAAGCAAGGGGCTGCGGGGAGATCGCTTTTCCCCGCAAACCCTTGCTTCAAAAGAGGTCCGGGGCAGCGCGAAGCGCTTCCCGCTGTCCCCGGACCTCTTTTGAAGCAAGGGGCGGTGGGGAGAAGCGATCTCCCCGCAGCCCCTTGCTTCAAAAGAGGTCCGGGGGCAGCGGGAAGCGCTTCCCGCTGTCCCCGGACCTGGGGCTGCGGGGAGAAGATCGCTTCTCCCCGCCGCCCCTTGCTTCAAAAGAGAAGACCCGCTGTCCCCTGGGCAAGCTTCGTTTTGCGAAGCAAGCCCATAGGGAAATTCGTCTTGCGAGGCAACTCGAAAACGAAAAAACCTTTCGTTTTGCGAGTTTTTCGTCTCGCGAGGCGTTCGTCTTGCGGGGTACCACTGTATTCACTATGGCCAAAATTAACCTAATTATGGAATTAATTTCAATGGAATGGAGATGTAAAAAAAACAACAATGCTGACAATAACATAATTATTTATGCAGACATTTGCTTACTAATCCCCCCCATATTGAATAACCCTCTTATTCACTTGTGTGATTTCCATTCTTGACATCAGATGAACATTCCAACTTTCCAATCATCAGCTATACAACAACAACAACAACAAATCTTTATTACGGTCATAGACCAGCATTTAAAATCTAAACAGGTATTAAAACACAAGGTGAATATAAAAATCTATAAGAATTTAAAAGAAGCTAAAAGAATCCAAAATAAGGGTCAGGAACATTGGACGGGTGTGGAAGAGCACAAAAGGTTTTTTTTGTTTTTATTTTAAATTGTGGGAAAAGCCAGTGACACTAGACACCACAAGATCAAACAAAAAGAGATCAACAACAACATCAGAAAAGAAAGAAAAAAAGAAAAAAGGATTACACAGGGGAACTTCGCAGTGTGCCGTTCAACAGAGGAGATTTGCGCTTCCTGATTACTAAAGTGCAAAATTTGGCCACCTCATATGATATTGAGCTTGAGGAATCTTTCAGAAGGTATTTTCGTAGAATTTCGGGGGAGGATTCCAAATAATGTTGTAGGGGTATAAATTTTGATAGAAGCGGCAAAATAAGTTGAGCTCGTTCTTTACTATAAAATTCGCAAAATAGAAGGATGTGTGTAACAGATTCTACCTTATTAGACATACAGGGGCAGAGACGCGCATGCACTGGTACCCGCGTGAATTTGCCGTGCAACACTGCTGAGGGCATTGTCTCAAAGCGGGCTCTAGAGAAAGCCCATCTATAAGCTTCGTTAGTGATGTTAGTTAAGTAAGGGGCAGCTGCAAAATTAGGCCAAGCTTTTAAACATCTATACGACTCCGGGAATAGGGCGTCTTCTTGTTGTAATTCGACATCGTAAAGTCTCTGAGTGATAATTGCTTTTGCCTTGTTCAGAGTTCCAATAAAAAGATTTTCAGGGTTTAAGCCAATTTGTTTGATCTTGTTAGTTATTTGCATAAGCCAAGGAGGGTAGGGAACTGCGGCCAGGAAGCAAGGTAACAGTCCCTTAGGATTGTAATGGATTTTCAGCCAGAGGGATATTGCTTGCTCCCAGACTTTTAATTCCACTCTGGGCAGTCCTGCCTCTTGCCTTAAGACTACATTAGGTGTACACTTTGGGGTAGCAAATAATGATCTTAAGAATTTTGATTGTACTGTTTCAAGGGTCTTAAGGTTGGCAGAGGGGCTAATTTGAGAGCCATACAGAAGTTGGGCTAAAGATTTTGCCTGAAAAACTTTTAGGGCCATCGGGAGGAAGCCAGCTCCTTTCCTTCTGAATAATCTAAGGATGGCATTTGCACTTCTTCCTGCTGATATAGCTGATGTGGTCAGGCGTGTTGACAATTTGGCATTATAAGAGAAAGTAATGCCTAAGTATTGGAAGGTCTTAGTCTGTTCAATGGCGTTTCCCTTTACGCTCCAATTATCTTTCCTGAAAGAGCGGTTAAAATGTACAATTTTGGTTTTGGCAAAGTTAATTGTTAACAGTTCAGTGTTACATTGGTCACTAAACTTTCCTAAGGCACGTTTCAGACCCACTTTGGTTTGAGAGAGAAGAACAGCGTCATCCGCATACATTAAAACTGGTACTTTTCTGCCGTTAGAAAACACGGGGGGGTGGGTTTCGATTTTCTGGCAACATGTGACCAGGGAGTTAACATAGATGTTAAATAAAAATGGGGCTAAAAGGCATCCTTGTCTAACTCCTCTTTGGACTGGGATTTCTCTAGAGAGTCTGCCGTCCTGTGCGAGTCTTATCTGGAGGGTATTGTTCTCATGAAGTTTAATCATCAGAAGTAATAACCTTCTGTTAATACCCATATTGGCCAATTTGGCCCAGAGCCTATCCCTGGATACAGAATCAAATGCTGCCTTTAGGTCCACAAAGGCCGCATACAATGACTTTTTCCAATGTTTCACATACTTATAGACAAAATAATCCAGCACTAAGCAGTGATCAATGGTGGAACGTCCAGATGTAAACCCTGCTTGTTCAATTTCTAACAAGTCATTATGATCTAACCATTCACATAATTTTAGGCATAGATGTTTTGTATAAAGTTTACAGATCACATTCAGAAGACTAATTGGTCTATAATTAGATGGATCAGAAGGGTTGCCCTTTTTAAATATAGGAACAATTATAGCCAGTCCCCAATCTTTAGGGATTTCAGTTGTCTTATCTATATATGAAAATAGATTTGCAAGAACCGGGGCCCACCAGTTTATTTGCGCTTTCAGAAGTTCAGCGACAATGAAATCACTTCCTGGGGCTTTGCCAGATTTCATTTGTAGAATTAACGAAGTGATTTCAGTTTCAGATGTTGGGGGCCATGGTGTATCATTATCTAGGGGGATGTTAAGCAGCACAGAAGGACGATGTTCCCTAAATAGCACTTTATAGTGCTCTTCCCATGCGTTTGCAGGGATTATTGTGCCCTTGTTAGGAGCTTTGGTTTGACTGGAGATAATTTTCCAGAAGTTGGTATTGTCTTTTTCTATTGACGCTTTTATGAGGGCCTGCCAGATGAGAGAGTCTGCGGTTCTTTTTTTGGTTTTTAGTAACTCTTTGTAGTTCTTTTTTTTTAAGTTGTAACTCTAATTTAGTGATAGGGTTAGGATTTTGCTGGAAGACCTTAAAGCATTCCCTGAGTATAAGTTTTGCCTGGATGCATTTGCGGTCAAACCATTTTTTGTTGGTAGGGGGCTCATTGTGGTTAGGTCTCCTGAGTCTTGACAATAACGGTTGGAGTTTTCGGATTAAAGTGTTATAATGGTCAATTGGGGAGGTCTCTTCAGTGTCGTTGGAAGTCAGATCAGCCCAGAGGAGTTGACCTTCCATTGATTGTGTCCAAATGCTGAAATTGTTATTAACATAAGGGGACCATTTAATTCTGGATCTGCCTATTTGTTGTAGAACATTAGGATCAGGTGTCTGTGGGGCGAACCCACATCTAGAGGGTTCCCAAAATTCAGTCCTTTTAAGATTTAGGGGTAGATGGTCACTTTCGGTTCTTATATCTACAGTAAATTCAATATATTCATTAAAGAGTTCTTGGGAGACAAGGATGTAGTCAATAACAGAATGCCTTAAGCCTGACCAATAAGTAAATTGGCCAGGGCAGTCTCCCGAGGAGAGGCCGTTTAAAATAACAAGGTTTAATCTAAGTGCCATTTGGAAAAGACATGTACCAGCAAAATTGGTAACTGGGTCAAGTGAATGACGCCTGAATAGGGGCCAATGTTCATCATTAGCATTTAGGGGACCCATTCCACTTTCGTTGATTAGCTGTTCGTCTGAGTGGCCTAGCCTTGCATTAAAGTCCCCACCAATAATTAAGGAGGCAGAGGGGAACTTATTTGAGACAAGGAGAATGCAGTCTTCCAGTTCGTTCCAGATGTTTTTAAGATCAGTTTGTTTCATAAGTGGGTGAATATAAACATTGATGCATATGATCTTAAAGTGGGTAGAGAATATTTTAACAGCCAAAATCCATTTTTTATCGATTTTCTTTTTTTTTTTTATATAAATTTTTTATTGCGTTTCTTTCCATAATTTTATAGGTTACAAACAAATAACATAATTGCAAGAAACAAATTTTCCCTTTTTTTAACAACAAAAACAAACAAAAACAACTTGGACTTCCCCACCCCTTCCGATTCTGCGTTATTTAAATTAACAATGTCAGCATTTTGTTACCTTATTTCATGCCTTATTGTAGCTTTCCAATGTTATGTACCCAAATTCGATATATTGTATCTCAGATTCAATGCCTTTAAAATAAACATAACATGTTCGATTCAAATTGTCTCCTTTTCTCTTTTATCACTTATTTTACAATTTACTTAATCATAATTGCAGAAGCATAACTTTTCCTAATCATGCACTATCTTAAGATTCATACAGCTTGTAGTATTTTTGCAAATAGTCTTTAAATTTTTTCCAGTCCTCCTCAATTGTTTCTTTATCCAAATCTCGGATTCTGCCGGTCAGTTCAGCTATCTCCATGTAGTCCATCAACTGCTTCTGCCATTCCTCCAGCGTGGGCAAATCTTGTGTCTTCCAGCTCTTAGCAATGAGTATTCTTGCTGCTGTGCTAGCGTACATAAACAAGGTTCTGTCTTTCTTTGGCAATTTCTGGTCCACCATGCCCAGCAGGAAGGCCTCTGGTTTCTTGGGAAAGGTATACCTAAATATCTTTTTCAATTCATTATAAATCATTTCCCAGAAGGTCTTCACTTTTGGGCAGGTCCACCAGAGATGGAAGAAAGTCCCCTCTGTTTCCTTACACTTCCAACATTTATTGTCAGACAGGTGATGTATCTTAGCTAACTTGACTGGGGTCATGTACCACCGGTATATCATTTTCATAATGTTTTCCTTCAAGGCACTGCATGCCGTGAATTTCATTCCGGTGTTCCATAACCTCTCCCAGTCTTCAAACATAATATTATGTCCAACATCCTGTGCCCATTTTATCATAGCAGATTTAACCAACTCGTCCTGTGTGTTCCACATAAGCAGCAAGTTATACATTCTAGATAAAATCTTGGTCTTTGGTTCTAACAATTCTGTCTCTAGTTTCGATTTCTCCTCCTGGAAACCAACTTTTTTATCCATTTTAAAAACCTCTTGCATTTGAGCATAATGTAACCAATCTCGCACCTTGTTTTTTAGTTTATCCTGGCTCTGCAACTTCCAACTGTCTCCAATTTTTTCAATTAATTCCCAATATTTCGGCCAGTAGGCCTCCATATTGGGTCTTCTTCCAGCCTTGGCCTCCACCGGTGACAACCACCTCGGTGTTTTACTCTCTAATAAGTCTTTGTATTTCGTCCAGACTGCAAAAATTGCTTTTCTGACAATATGGCTTTTAAACAATTTGTGAACTTTAACCTTGTCATACCATAGGTATGCGTGCCAACCAAAAGCATTATCAAAACCTTCCAGATCTAGGACATCAGTGTTTTCTAGCAAAAACCAATCTTTCAGCCAGCAGAAGGCTGCAGCTTCATAATACAATCTCATGTCCGGCAGGGCAAACCCCCCTCTTTCTTTTGAGTCTGTTAATATTTTATACTTTATTCGGGGCTTTTTGCCCTGCCAGACAAACCTAGATATATCCTTCTGCCATTTTCCAAAACATTCCACTCTGTCCACGATCTGTAGGGTTTGAAACAAAAATAACATTTTCGGCAACACATTCATTTTTATTGCTGCAATCCTTCCCAACAAGGAAAGTTTCAATCTTGACCAAATTTCTAAATCCTTTTTAACTTCCGACCAACATTTTTCATAGTTGTCCTTAAATAAATTCAAATTTTTGGAAGACAAATAGATCCCTAGGTATTTCACTTTTTTTACCACATTCAGTTCTGTTTCTCTCTGAAACCCCTCTGTTTCTGTAAGTGTCAAATTCTTGGTCAAAACCTTGGTTTTTTGCTTGTTCAACTTAAATCCCGCCACCCGACCAAACTCAGATATAAGTTCAAGAGCTCTTTTTGTACTGGATTCTGGCTCCTGCAATGTCAAAACTAGATCATCTGCAAAGGCTTTCAATTTGTATTGTTTCACTCCGACCTCTATCCCTTGTACCAACCGGTCCTTCCTTATCATATTCAATAGCACCTCCAGGACTGAAATGAATAAAAGAGGGGATAGAGGGCACCCTTGTCGTGTCCCTTTTTCAATTTTAAACTCCTCCGTCACCACATTGTTCACTATTAATTTAGCCTTTTGCTCTGAATAAATTGCTCGTAACCCATTTTCAAACCCCCGCCCCACTCCCATCCCTTCCAAGTTTTTCTTCATGAACCTCCAAGATATATTGTCAAATGCTTTCTCCGCATCAATAAAAATTAACACCGCCCTTGTGTTCATGTTGGTTTGTAAAAGTTCCAAAATATCAATGATGTTTCTGGTATTCTCATATAAATGTCTACCAGGGAGAAAGCCTGCTTGGTCTTTGTGAATTACTTCATTTAAGACTTTTTTAAGTCTGCTTGCCAAAATGTCTGCAAATATTTTGTAATCCACATTCAGGAGTGAGATGGGGCGATAGTTCTTGAGCTGAGTCTTTTCAGATTCTGTCTTAGGTATCAATGTGATGAAGGCTTCTTTCCACGTTTCTGGTGCCCTCTTCCCATCCAAAATCTGGTTGCATACCTCCAACAAAGGTTGTATCAAATAATCCTTCAAAGTCTTGTAGTATTTGGAGGTAAGCCCGTCCGGGCCTGGAGATTTGCCTAGTTGCATGTTCTGAATGGCACCTTCAATTTCCTGAGTAGTTATTATAGAGTTCAAGATTGATCTTTTATCTTGAGTTATTCTTGATAGTCCATTTATCTTTAAAAATTGATCTATCTCAGATTCTTTCTGAGGCCCCTGTGTATAGAGTTCTTTGAAATATCTGTGGAAGCACTTCCTAATTTCTTCTGGTTTCTGTACCATCCTTCCTTCAATCTCTAGATTTGTTATCGTATTTAGCTTTTGTCTTTTTTTCAGCTGCCAGGCTAGCAGCTTTCCGCATTTGTTTGCTGATTCAAAAGATCTTTGCTTCATCTGTTTTATTTTCCATTCAATCTCCTGGTTAGTCAATTTTGAATATTCTGCTTGATGGAATTTAATTTCTCTCAGCAGTTCCTTTGACTTTGGTTTAGTTCTCAATTTTTCCTCTCCCTGGCGTATTTTCTCCAATATTTTATCTTTCTTTCCATTCCAGAGCTTCTTCTTAATTGTATTCTGTTGTATCAGAAACCCTCTCATAACAGCTTTGCTTGCGTCCCAGATTGTTCTTTTTTCTACTGTAGTGTTCAGATTTATCTCAAAGTAATCCTTTAATGTTTTTTGGGCCTTCTTCACAATCTCTTGATCTCTTAGTAGTGTGTCATTCATTCTCCATCTGAAGGAACCGGGTTGAGTTAGTCTGAGTTCTATTTTCAGAGCGTTGTGGTCGGAGCATGTTTTTGGGCAGATTTCCACCTTTTTGGTCTTGGGTGCCAGCCCCCTGGAGGTCCAAATTTGGTCGATCCTTGACCAGGACAGGTGGGCCTCAGAGAAGAAAGTGCCTTCTTTACCTAGGGGGTTCTTTGTCCTCCAAATATCAATCAAATCCAGATTGTCAGTCATTTCAAAAAAAGTTTTAGGCAGTCTGCCGTCTGATGTTAAATTTTGGTTGTAAGACTTATCCATATGTGTAGACACCACTCCATTCATGTCTCCCATCATTATGATGTTAGCATAGTCCAGATAGTCCAACAAAGTCTCATGCAGCTTCTTGAAAAATTCCGATTTCCCGTCATTTGGAGCATAAATTCCTAATAACAATATTTTTTCTCCTTGAGTCTGAATTTCAATTGCCAAAATTCTTCCATGTTCATCTTTAAATAGAAATTTAGGTGACAGGCTCTCCTTAGCGTAGATCACCACTCCTCTTTTCTTCACCTTATCTGAAGAGATAAACTCTTGGCCTAGTCTTTTGTTAACCAAAACTTTCCTGTGGAGCCTGGTTACATGGGTTTCTTGTAAACAAATAATGTCCAATTGCTCTTTCTTCAATATATGAAATAGCCTCCTTCTTTTCTCCGGGGAATTTCCGCCATTTATATTCCAACTTAGTAGCTGCAGAGACATCCTGAACTATTCTGTTACACCTAGAGCGGTGTGTCTTCTTTTTCCTCTGGTTCCGAGGGTATAGGCATCCCTCCGCCTGCTGGCAGAATGGGTCCTGGTTTAGGTAGAGGCCAATGGGCTGCTGCTTCTTTTTGGAGATCTTCTCCGTGGTCGTGCTGGAACTTTTGTAGGTCCTCTGGCGTTCTTATTTTAACCTTCTTCTGTTTGTAAGTAAATGATAGTCCTTGTGGAAATTCCCACCTATAAGGAATTGTGTTGAGTCTCAACAACTTGGCCAATTCTGAATAGGTGGTTCTCAAATCCAGTAACTGTTTAGGGATGTCTCGGTAAATTTCCACCCTTTTCTCTTGTATCTCAATTGAGTTATTAAAATGTAGGCCTAATATTTTATCTCTCTCTTCTCTTGATCTCAAAGCTATTAAGCAGTCTCTTGATCTATCTTTTCTTACCAATCTTCCCAATCGAAAAGCCGATACTATTTTAAAGTCACTATCTTCTTTTAGGCCCCAAAACTTTGAAAACTCTGTTGTCAAAAATCCAATCAAATCTCCTTGTTCGATTTCTGGCACCGCCCTCAGCCTGAGGTTGGTCTGGCGATTTTTCAATTCCACCAAGGAAAGGTAGGTTTGTTGGTCCCCTACCTGTTTGTGCAGAGGCTTGACTTCTGCTTTAACTTCCTCAACCTCTTTTTTAGCTGCTGTTGCAATTTGAACGGCTTCCCCTGCCAATTTACGATTCTCTTCTGTTGCTCCTTGCAATTTTTCAATTGCTTGGGTATGTTGGGAAACCTGATCTGTCAGTTTTTGGATCGAGGATGTAGCTTGGTCAATTTTTATTGATTGATTATCAATTTTTTGGTTTAATGCTGATAATTGTTCCAAAACTTGTTTCAGTACTGCCTCTGATCCTCCTGATGCCATATCTTCCTCCTCAGATTTTTCAGGCTTTTCACTTTCTACTTTTTGTATTGCAAGCACAGCTGGAACTGATAGTCTGCGTCCCTGAGTTAAAGTTGTTTGCAAAAGCTGTGCCTGCTTTTTCGCTTTTTCTTTTTCCTTAGCTTCCTTAGCTTTGGCTGCTCTTGTCTTTCCTGTGCCACTCATCAGTCAATGTTCAAGGTCAAATGTTGTAGTCCCATGGGAAAGACAAGCCCAAATTTAAAAACAATCTGGAGAGAGAAGGTAAACAGAAAAAACTTTTCCCAGGCCTTTGTTATCCCAATATCCTCTAGGGGGAGTGCCACCAAAATTTAGTAAGAAGAAGGTAACTTTTCCGCCATTAAAGTCCCTTTTGTTCCATTTTTGAAGACAGTTTTAAAAACAAGTTAGTTCCAAAACACTAAGAAGAGAGTCCTGCAGAGCACTTTAAAACACTTAACAAAGTTCCAGCAAGGTGCCTGCAATTGTATCCATTCAAACTAAGTAAGCTCAAAAGTTGCACTTCAGTTACAAAAGTATCTGGAAGTTTGTTACAGTTCCGCAGTTAAGCAACTTCACCCGGCCACCCAAAGATTTGGGGTTAGAGTCTTCCCTCACCCCTTGGGAGACCGCTCCAAGTCAGTTTTTAAGCGATATTTTCGACTGTATCTTTAGCTGTATTTTTCCTTTAAAGATAGAGTTCAAATGTGCACGAAAGTCCCACTTTAAAGCCTTAAGGCTTCCCTGTTCGCAGCGCTTTCCGCTCTTTGAACAGTCTGCTTTGATCTTGAAAGCAGTGCCGGAAGACGGACTTCCTCTTTCTCGTCTCCCGGTTTCAGCCGAATTTCTTCAAATTATTTTAACAAATCTTAAATCCTTACTCACGGGTTTGCAGTTTCAGGCTGGTATTTTTGGAAGAAAGGTCAGCGCTCATCCGTGACAGCCGCGCGGCTTCGCCTCCGCAGAAAGAGCGATGAACTCACAGCACCGCTCCCCCTCCTTCACTCCGGAGCCCCTTACGGGGTCCCTTCTGCGAATTTGGGGTCGCTCCAGGTGCCCGCCGAGTCCCACGGCCACGAACTCACTCTGTCCGTGGTTTATCTTGATGGGTTGCCGCTGCGCCGTAGCGAAACAACCCTTTTCTGCGGTGCCCCTCTTCAGAGCTCGAAGAGGTCCGCCATCACGGTTTCGCGCCGCCTCCGGAAGTCCCATTTTTTATCGATTTTCAATTGGATAGGGGAGGTTCCTAGATCTGTCGATACGAAGGTGCTCAGACCTCCCGCCAGTCTTCCGCCTTTTGGGCTGATTGAGGCACAGGAATGGAAAGCAAAATAATTGTGTAGTTCAAAAGGATTTTGCATCCAGGTTTCTTGGAGCAGGATGATCTTGAACTGTGATACGTAGGTTAGAACGTCTTTGTCCATTGTTTTCGATTGCCATCCAGCAACGTTCCAGGATAGTAGTAGAGGTGAGAGTCATTTTGAGGTGAGAGTCATCAGCTGATAAACCAATATTCTCTTGCTGTAGGAACATCTAACTTGGGGATATACAGGGGCAAAGATTCTCTGTCTCATTTCATGGGTGGCACCACCCTGGTTCAAAACCCAGCACCACCCTTAGACTGATATGAGTCTTTCATTGCCATCTCACTGTAATTAAGAGAGTTAAGAGAGCTCCTCTCTACCCACTGCACCCTCACTGTTCAGTGTTTGGAAGGGAAAGCCTCCTAGAGTATTAGATCAATAAAACCCCACATCCCCACCCCCCAGTGGCGGAGCTACATGATCCAGCACTTGGAGCGGCGAACATGCACGGACGTGGCTGGCACGTGTCCCAGGGTGCATAGCACACGTCCCTGGGGGTGGCGCACATCGCAGGGGCGTGGCGCACATCCCGGGGGTGCATGGTGGGCAGCGGGCGGCCCAAGGGGGCGGCTGCGATGTCACCCCCCCATGGCACCTGGTGTGGGCCGCTTCCCCACCCCCACCTTCAACCCCCAGTGCCCCCCTGTTAGAATTCCTGCTCCATGATTGCAGTCATGGGATTGATGTCTTTCACATGACGGTATATGTTTTGACTCCACAGAGTGGGAAGTGATGGAGACAGGATGTTTGTGTTACTGTGTTCCGTGAAGTGGGACTATTATCCTTTGTTCTTTTTCTCTTTGCTGTCTGATGCTACAGAGAGAGGGAGCCATGTTGCAGTGCTCCATGTGTTTATATGTAAATAAAGTAGATTAGCCAAAATGCTGAGTTGCTGAGGTCTGTTACACATGATGCACAGACTCTGCAGATCCCTAAGTGTGCCGATATCGGTCACTGTGATGTTTGGGCTGAAGAAAGCTTTTGAAGCTCCCAAACGATCAACCAGGAGGGAGGGAACATACCAGTTTGGCATGTGTCTCTGCCAGGGTCCTACTCAGACAAGCCCCGGGATGGCCAGGAATAAGAGGTGGTTGGTAAAATGCCTGGCCCCCAAGAGGGCCCCAGGTTGATTATCAGAGACAAGATATTTTACATCCCTTTCCAAATGAAATGCCAAAATGTGGCAAGGAAACACCAAGCACAAGAAAGAAAGACCAATGTTGAGTAGGCAGAAAATGCCCCAACAGCACTCCAAGAGCATGACCCAATTCTGCTCAACCTGTCCTCCATGGGTGGGTGGTATACTATACTGCAACAAACAGGAAGTTTATTTATTTTCTTTAACAATAATTATATACTGCTTGATTGTAACAAAATCATTAAGCAGTCTACAAAATGTTTAGTTCTGTGGGTGGTGCACCCCTTTTAACAGCAAGCAGTAGCTGATACTGATTGGCTGGATTTCAGATTCTCCTCCCCGTCCCTTTGGGAGGAAAGCCTCCTAAGATATCCTCCTTCACTGGGTGGGACAAAAGCTTCCCACTTTCCACATCTTAATGACAAAAGTGTGACAATGCACATTGACTTGAGAGTAAGCACCACTGATTTTAAGAAGACTGACTTCTGAGCAATCATATACAGGATCATTCTTCAAGAACTCTCCTTGTTTGCTTTGAAGAAACACAAGCAAACAAGCCATGGGAGAGCCATCATAAGTCCCAATTAAAATATATCCTAATTAAAATATGTCAGTAAAGGCAATCTTCTGAAGACAGCTGTTTCAATGCTGTTGTGAAATATATGCTAATTGATTAGGAATGGAATGGATTTACCTCAACACTTTCTGTTTGGCACAATATGACAGCATAAATGGACGTGAGTTGCGTTAGAACACCAACAGACAAATTTCTCTGGAAGATCAGAAGACAATGATTCAAACGTAGTATTATTACAATTAACTTAAAAGTACTAGCTTTTATGGCATCTCCAAGCCAAACCACTGTACAGCTAAACTATGCAATGTTCAGCTATTTTTGGTGTGTTGCTACATGTTGGGTTTCTCCTGGTTAAAATATGTTTTTCCCCGTTAAAATATTCCTGAGTTTTCCATTTAGTATTCGGAAGCTTGAGCTGCAACATAAACTTTAGCACACTTTAAGCATTTATGCTCTTGAATAATTTAGAAACAGGTAATCGAATCTGACAAAATAACTCGTCCAGTGTTTTGGCATTGCCTGTTTCATGGAATTTGCGCTGTGATTCCAGCAGAAACAGGGACATTAGTCTGTTAAATCTGCTATCAAAGGTTCTGATATATACATCATAAGGCACTCTGAAAAGGTGTAAAAACGTAGGAGAGTTCTGCCCTCACTGGAATCTGATCAGAACCACAAGTTCTAGTGTGAATGAAAGAATTTCAATAATGAATCCAGGACTGCTTGTTTCTTGTGAGTACTATGCCAGTTTTGATTATGATTTTGTGTGTTTCTTTAGTTACTCTGAATATGTTATCTGAGTAGTAGGGTTTGTGAAAAGGCTACAAGATTCAGTTCAGATACGAATTTGGCACTTCCTAAAACAGTCCAATTCAGTTCAGATTGATTCTAAGGCTGTGGAATGAAGTGTGGGTGAGAATCTGAATCCCAATTCAGAACACTCAAGCCTCATTGTCTGTCCATTTCCTATTATGGTAATATTACAACACAGCTATTAACTTTTTTCATTTGACAGAAGTGCATCAATTTTCATGCAAAGCATTTGTTCTGGAGTATATAAAGCCTGGCAAATTCCAGATGGATAGGTCCAGGGTTTTTTGTGATGGGCACTTTTTACAGTTTGATTTTTTTAAAATGAACCTTTCATTTCCTTGAAGAATGGAATTAAATTTCCAGACACAATAGTGTCTTCTGAAATTTGGTAGTATTCAGCTTCATAGAAGCATAGCCACAATGATTTTCCAGGCAGGACAGTATTTACGACTTATACATTGTTGGGAAAGGATTCTTAATTTACCCTATTGTTTAGTGGGTAATTTATAGGAAAATAGCATACATCAAAAAGGTTGTTTTTGTGTGTGCCAGGCATCTTCAAATTTGATTACCCCCTGGGGGGGGGATTTTGTGGGCAATGATGTCACTATAAAAAGTGAGTATCATGGAAGTTACATTTCAGAAAGATTGGTGAAGGCAATTGGGATTTCTGGTGGAGGAAAAAGCATAATCAAGCTTGTTTTCTGCTTAATTGGCACCAGAGGTCATAGACTCTAAGTACAAAACAGATTTGACAGGAATCAATAAGAAGGCACATGACACAGAAGCAGGAAGACTTGAATGTCCATCATTTTCCAAGCAAGCACTACTAAAAGTATTAGTTAAGAACACAGAACAGGCAAGAACCAGGTGATGCATTATTTCAACAATCCTTCCACAAAATGCTGTGATTGGAGAGCACTGGTGAAATAATTCCCTCTGATTAGAAGCTAGACAAAAGAGCTGTTCTCCCTCTTTTCCTGGCATTTTCCTAATATGGAAAGCTTAAAGAGAAATGTTTCAAATTTTTTTGCAAACACACTGTCTTCAGTGTTTTTCAATGTATGAATCTCCAAAGCCCTGCTAATTGTTTCAGAGGTCCATGCTTCTGTTCATAGAGCGCTTCAGACTTTCTGCTTTGGTTCAGACATGCCTTAAATGTTTCCAAATTCATCTTGGGATTTGGAATGTGCACCCCTGACTATAAATTAGGATTGTGTCTGAAGATATAGTTCACAATGGTAGATGTCAAGGCTGGGGAAAATGCCTGTGACAAGCTGGATTTCCCTCTAGCATTTTCCTGCATATTTGTATACCTAGATCACTCATATTGATTTTATATAGTAATCAGGTGCCTTTCTTTCTTTTTCTTCTTTCATCATCAGGGCAATCCCGCCAAGAACAATCATTTCCCACTTCCCAGGACAAATTCATTACTAATCAATTACCATGTATTTCACGACGTTTGCACAGCAGCTGGAGATCTGACTTCAGAAGACTATCTTTACTGACATTTTTTAATTAGGACTTAACATGCACTGGAGTACTTAAGCTTTGCAAATGGGTCAAATTAACTAAGGACTGCCAGCCATGCTAGGTACCTAATCAGCTAATTATCTTTAAATAATCAAACTATATCCTCTTTCACACAGTGCACAATGGGTGTTCTGTCATAGTAGTGGGCTGTTATCTCTCCACTGGGAGCCATCAAAGCCCTTTTCTTTTATAGTGATTTAACAAACATTTGTTAACTCAGCCACTCTCTCCCCTTGCACAATAATATTCAGCTTTCCCATTTTATAGGTGAAGCGTAATGATCATTGATATTAGGAATGAGAGCATTTTCCTCCTCGCATTATTTTATCAAACTCAACATGCAGCATACTCTGCACAAAATTGGGGGAGGTGGTATGAATAATTATGCTCTGGCGCATTGGTTCCACTTTATAAGCAAGACTTGGTAATTTGAAAGTGAGGTGCTGTTGCCCTTTGAAGGCACATAGGACACATGTATAGACTGTGTCCTTGGATTTTATCATTTGCCTTTTTTGTCCCATACTATGGAGAGTAAAAATTTCTCTGTAATGAGGCACAAAGACTTGGTGGGGAAATCTGGGAAAGGAACCTAATTCACCCTGGAGGCTGTGCAAAATCAATTATTCCCATTTAGTCTTAGCATGTGGCTTCTTTATTATATATTGATTTTTCCTCCTTTGACAATCAGCTACATACCAGAAAGCAAGTGTGTACCTAGATCACTCATACCCTACTTCTGAGCTCATAATGATAATAAAATAAATACCACATATCATTAAGACTACAAATTGTACATAAAGATACTTGCTGATTAAACTTATCGTGAATTTAAATAAGGTTAATTAGAAACCTAGTCCAGAATTTTGAAATTTTCTCCTGTTATAAGCACTTCATGTTTTGGCATGCCACTGTATTAATTTAGCACTTTGGAACATCAACAACAGAATGTTTCTCTGACGCTTAAAGTCATTAGCAAAGTTTTCAGCTATAAAGCTGTTTGAGCCAAAAAGTTTGAGTGGGAAGCCAAATCTAATGTTATATTTGCAACTCCTTCATTTGATCTACTAGACGGGGGAGGAGAAGATAGGCTGCCCTTTCCTATCAGTTTGCCTCTATGCTGCTTTAGATGCTGCACCAGCACAAACAATATATTGGCAAATGAGCAGATTTTGGCACATGCAAAAACTCTTGGAATTATTTATGGAAATATGTTTGCCGCACCAAGAGACAATGTTGCCTGTTTGTGACCGTACTATGAAATTGTGGGTGCCTAATATCCGAGAAGCCAGGATTCTAGGGATTGTAATTTTATTTTATTTTCTTCTGGTTCCTAGATTAATAAATTTGGATTTTGACTGAAGCACTTTAGGTTGACCACTTTTCTGTGGCATATAATTCTGTGGTTGATCATTTAACTTACTTCTCCATTCCCCTAGGCGACATACAGTGGTACCTCAGGTTACATACGCTTCAGGTTACAGACTCCGCTAACCCAGAAATAGTATCGCGGGTTAAGAACTTTGCTTCAGGATGAGAACAGAAATCGTGCTTCGGCGGCGCGGCAGCAGCAGGAGGCCCCATTAGCTAAAGTGGTGCACAGCAGAGGTGGTGTCACTCTGCATATAAAAAGAAGAAATAGAGCTCAACATGCTGGATATCCCAAAAAGGAAAGACTCCAATTATTGTGGGTGGGGCTACCAGACCTCAAGAGTAATTTAGTATTCTGGATGTGCTATCATTCCCCACATCAAAATGCTCAGGGTGATCCTGAGATGGAAAGTGAAACCAATGAGGCATCCAAAGAGGAAATGTTGTAGGAATAAAGGTAAAGGTAAAGGGGCCCCTGACCATTAGGTCCAGTCGTGGCCAACTCTGGGGTTGCGGTGCTCATCTCGCTTTATTGGCCGAGGGAGCCGGCATACAGCTTCTGGGTCATGTGGCCAGCATGACTAAGCCACTTCTGGTGAACCAGAACAGCGCACGTAAACGCCGTTTACCTTCCCGCCGGAGCGGTACCTATTTATCTACTTGCACTTTGACATGCTTTCGAACTGCTAGGTTGGCAGGAGCAGGGACCGAGCAACAGGAGCTCACCCTGTCGTGGGGATTCAAGCCACTGACCTTCTGATCAGCAAGTCCTAGGCTCTGTGGTTTAACCCAGATGACTTCTAATAACGGAGGGGAAAGATAGCCTGGATTAAAAAGAAATCCCAAGCTCAGGGAATAAATTGATTCCACTTGTTTCAGAGGACTATGAGGTAAGCTACAATTGCTCCCTAGACAAACTAAGGTCCCCTTAGAAAAAAAGGCAGATATGTATAATGAACCTGAGTTCTTATGTATAACTCTGCTTTTAATTTTCTCTCTTTATATCTGAGAGGGCAAAGATCTATTTCCTTAGCATTAATTGTGTTAACTAATAAGCTTTTTGCTACCTCAAATGGTGGCATTGACAACAGGCCTTTACTGGAAAAGAGGGTATCATTCTGAACCCCAAGTGACATTTCACGCAGCGTTTAGATCCTTATAAATGTTTACAGTAAATGAGGATTAAAGGGCCCTTTAAACAAAAAGCTGTATTAGTATTCTTTCGGTTTCATGTCATAGAAGAGACTAGCTGAAAAGCAACCCAGCTCAACTTTGTTTTGCCTCCTGCCTTTGAACTAATATAATATCTCCTGCAACACAGCATGTCTGTGAGAAAACAATTTTCATTAATAAATTGTCCTCTGCTTCTCTGGAAGCCTCATCCAATTAAATAGTCCCTGCTGAACACCACAGCACATGAAAGTTAGTGTTAAAACAAAAAGCAAAAAGCAGACAAGCAGTAAAACAAAACAAAACTGAAAACCTTAGACTAAGGTAGTTTTGCTGGTCGACTTCCAGGTCCACTCTACTCCCCGCCCCTCCCCCCATATCCTCCTTTCAAGCCTTTTTGTTGTGGTTACTGTTGTGAGTGAAATCGCTTACCTCTTCGTTTTATATAATTTAAAGACACTTTGTGACTGATCTTCCCAAGCCTGTTTCATTGTCGCTCTAGTTAATGCTATTCATCATAACATTAGTGCTTTTATCTTTCACCGGGAAAGACAGGACTCTGGATGTCAGGAAGCTACAAAAACAATACAGCAAACAACGAAACATCTCTGTAGAAAGACTGGCTAATGATGATCACAGAATCACAGAATTATAGAAATTGAAGGGACCCCAAGGATCATTTAGTCCAACTCTCTGCAACACAGAAATCTCAAGGTATGGTTCCCCATCCAATTTGAAACCATACCGGATCCTGCTTAGCTTTGCAAATATGCTAGCAGTTTTATTGCTGCACCTATTAATCATAGGTTGACTTTAAGGTTGGTGTACATGACTTGAGGGCATAAGTTCTGTTGGCAGGGGAGTTAGTACATCAGTGTATCAGGAACATTTGTCCCTTTGATTCAACCACAGATTTAATAGCTCTTGACAAAAGGTTGTCTATTTAAAGGCCAGGGGCACACACTTCTTGTACATTTTTAACACTTGATTGGGAGCCGTCCAGAGTGGCTGAGGAAACTCAGCCAGATGGGCAGGGTATAAATTATTATTATTATTATTATTATTATTATTATTATTATTATTATTATTATTATTTGGTGCATGGTTTCTCCAGTATCAGAGGCAGCAATGGTGGCTACTGCAGTGGTGTGGAGTTGCATAGTCACCATTCCAATGGTAGCATCACCATTGGATGAAGCTGCAGAAGGCCAGAATGGTGGTAAGGTCAAGACTGTTCAGATGGGAGCTGATTGAGACCTCAGTTCAGAGGACAAGTATGGCAGACAAGAAACAACAGAACTGAGCCAAAGTACTGCCTATGAGAGCAATCAGTAGCTGTAGACAAAATGTCATCACCATAACCAGGTTCTCCATAGCTCAGGTAGACACGTAGTTCCTCTTCTAAGCTGCTGTGCTCCCGCAAGATCAAGATCCTGGAAAACTAAGCATTCAAATTTTTAAAGCCAGAAAAGGCACGTGCTCATAACTCTAACATGTATTGGCGGGAGGAACAGGAGGGAATGAATGGGGTGTGTCTACAGTCACTGAACTTTTTCAGTTGAAGCACAACCTACCATTAGTGTGGTAAGGATAGCCTCACACTCAATCTCCAACAACAGCGGTATGTGAGCAAAGGTGCAGACAATTAGCTACAAATCCACTCTTAAAAAACATTGGATCTGTGATGGCCTGGGATTCGGATTCAGATGCTGAACCTGAGGAATCCCAGCCTGCACAGGATCCCCGCCTCCAGAACCAGGTGAACCGGGTTCGGGCATGAGCCTGAAGGGTCCTCACCTGTGCTGGATCCTCAGGTGCAGGCACCAGCTGAGTCTGTTCTGGCTCCTGAGGCGATGGAGGACCCATTGCCTGCAGGTGCTCCACTCTCAGCCCCGTCAGAGGAAGCTGGGGTTGCCTCTGGGTCCGGCAACCCTCCAGCCTCTCCTGAGCTGCAGAGGCTCAGGGCAGAGAGGCGGAGGGAACTAAGTTCCCGCAGGAGGAGTGCTCGCCTCCAGGCCAGGAGAGGCGAGTCACCTGAGGATCGGGGCTGCCCTATACCTCGGGGCATATAAAAGCCAGCCAGGCCCAGTCCCAAGTTGCAGGAGCAACGTTGGTGGTTGTCAGTCCCTGCCTGAACCTTGCCCTGCACCCAGCTTTGACTTTTACGGACTGCCTTCATATTGCTTCATCGACCACGGACTGGACTTGGACCTTGCCTCTTGATTAACCCCCGGGACCAGCACAGCATCAATCAACATCTCTACTACTATAAATGCTAAGTGAGGGAAGGCCTTGAAAGGCAGTATGCCATTATAAATGGAGGAGATGGAATAAATAGATAGTTATCTCTTGTTCTTGTTTGTTTATTACGAGTAAAGATTTTCATGTCAGCTTTCCCCCCAGAAATAGGAACCTGTTCCAGACAGAAATGATTTTAGAAAACACTTTTACAAAACACCGTTACTGAACTTTTTACTTATGCACATGAGAGCGACAACAACTTATAGGGTAATATTTTATGAACAGAGAGAGAGAATTAGGTATCAATAAGTAGAATTAGAAGGCATGGCAGAACATTTTATGCAACTATGTTGTTATCCCTGCAACTAATAGCCTAAAATAGGATATGATCGCAGGTAATTTATGAAATAACAATTTATGTGTGATGCCAATGTTGCCTCCTGTTGAGCGGCATATATAAACTCCTCAGTATTAAAGCAAACCCAGTGAAAACCCAATATATTTTGGTTTAGACTTTATGATTCTCAGTGTTATAAATGAATGGTTATGCTGATTCATTTGCAATATTTGCCCTCTTTAAAGCATCCATTGATGCACATGATGCTCTATAAAAGAGTTCTCCAAGGTATAGAGCTATTGATTACATGAGCCTAAACTAATTTTGCATGAGAACCTTCAAATCTGTGGCTAGTACTTATAATTTGAGTTTGTATTTAATCTTTATTTTTTCCATCTTTCTGCTTGACTGTTATTATTTGCATAAATCTTAAAATAAAGCTATTAAAATTTAATGAGCCTGGCTTTCCCATTTGCAGAGGTTTTACAGCATATAACCCAGCTTATTTCACTGGTCCGACTCCTGAGTTATAGCAGTGCATATAGACAGAGAATTAGACCTTTGGTTTCTCACTTCCGGAATCCTGCTGAATGATTGTGTGTGGCACAGGTATGAATCATCCTTTTACGGGGCAGAGTGAATTACAGTGGTACCTCAGGTTACATATGCTTCAGGTTACAGACTCCGCTAACCCAGAAATAGTGCTTCAGGTTAAGAACTTTGCTTCAGGATGAGAACAGAAATCGTGCTCCGGCGGTGCGGCAGCAGCGGGAGGCCCCATTAGCTAAAGTGGTGCTTCAGGTTAAGAACAGTTTCAGGTTAAATACGGACCTCCGGAACGAATTAAGTACTTAACCCGAGGTACCACTGTAACTGGCAACACAATCAGAACTAGTAGCTGTGGCTCAGTGGCAGAGGACATGCTCTGCATGCATATGGCCCCAAGGTCCAATCCCTGGTGTCTGCAGTTGGGGCTGGGAAAGAGTCATGTTTGAAATCATGGAGAATCACCACCAATCCATGCAGAGGCTATTGAACTAGGTGGACCAATGATCTGACAAGGTATAAGGCAGCTTCATATTTCCCATTGAACAGCAATGTATGTGCTGGTGGTCAACAAAAGAGGTTTAAAGACTGTCTCAAGGCAAATCTAAAAAAAATGTAGTATAAACACTGACAGCTGGGAAACACTGGCCTGCGAGCGCTCCAGTTGGAGAACAGCCTTTACCAAGGGTGTCATGGGCTTTGAAGACACTTGAACTCAGGACACAAGGGAGAAACGTACTAGGAGGAAGGCATGCTTGGCAAATCCACACCATGATCAGCTCCCACCCGGAAACCAATGTCCGCACTGTGGAAGGATGTGTGGATCCAGAATTGACCTCCACAGTCACTTACGAACTCATTGTTAAAACCGTGTTTATGGAAGACAATCTTACTCGGCTATGAGTAATCGCCAAAGAAGAAGAAGAAAGAAGAAGATGATAAATCTACAAAAATTCTTGACTATCCATGGTTGCTATGCAAACCAACTTCATGTTGTAGTATACCGGTAACTTCAGCCATGAAAGAAAGAAAAAAGCTTCCTATTTTATTTATGGAAAAAATATTTTAAAGCTGTCCATCACCCTTATACATACTATCAGTGCTATTTTTCTAGAAAAACAGGTAGCCGGAACTCACCATGAATGCCTACCCCACCCCCCAAAAACACCCTCAATCAAGTAAAACACATTTCAAAACAATTAAAACAAGAGAGCAGCCCAAAACTTAAGATGCCCAGACAAATAAAAATAGTACAACCTGACACTGAAAAGATGATGGCATTGGTGTCTTTCCTACTTCTCTCTCTCCTCTGTGGGTATTCCACAGTGGGGTTGCCATCATGGAGAAAGATCCCTGCCTTTTTGCTACACAGTGTTGTACCCATGCTGGGCCAAGGTACTGTTAAGGCACAGACAGTTCTGAAAGAAATGGACGTGCATATTTTCTCATACTTACCTTATCTTTATAGCATTAACAGAACAAAGTGACAAAGAGGAAAAATAATATTCAACCAGTGGAGCTGTGTTTGGTGTGGAGGCTAATCTGCAGTTACATGTTTATTTCTTTAATTTCTTTATAGAACGTATATCCTATCTTTCACCAAAATGGCCTCAAGGCAGCTGACAATAATAACACACTAAAGTACAACGAAATGTTGGAAGGCGAAACAAACTAATAGGGGGGTAAACAGCAAGGCAAAGCTATGCAAAAGATCAAAAGGCAGATGAAAGGCAACTGAAGGAACAATTCAAACTTTTCCCGTAGTTCAGTGGCACTTAGAGGAGTGGTGGGGTTAGTGCTGCCTCTGCAGGCCTGTGGAGCCCAGGCAAATAAAGTTGTCATCCAGAACTGCTGCCATGATCTGTCATGAATTGGGCCCAATGTCAACAAACAATGGCAGTAGGGTTAGCTCAGGATCCAATAGATTCCAGGCTGAATCAGTCCCACTCTGTCCCAGAAATCCCTTTTTTGGCACTTTCAGTAGTCACTGCGGGTCCTGGGACCAGTAAGAGACCAACAGAGGCTAGCAGAGTTGCTGGAAGAATATCTCTGACAAATCCACCATCTCCCAACCCAGTGTTTGCAGAAACCTCCAGCTTTATCGTGGCAGGAATGTAACTTATTGTACAAAGTCACATTCATTATTCTTCCTTCTTTTGACTCTGGCCTCACCTCACATGTGTCCTTTGGAAGGCTGCTCATGAGAAAATGTAGTCTCTGTGCTTAAAAAGTTTCCCTGCCTCATCTAACATCTTACTATTTGAATCCAGTGGTGGGGAGACTGTTCACTTGCTGCTGGAGCTGATTGTGAGGGGCGGGTGGAATTCATTATGGTGGAAATGCACTAGTGGGCATGTCCAGTCCCACCAACCACTAATGATTTAATCATTAAAATGTTCTTGTAATAAAATTTATTCTATGGTTTCTCAACAGTGTAGCTAAGTTAAACTGGCTGAGAAAGATGCAATCTATCAGCTGGGTAACATGTCAAATTGCAAAGAATCATGTGCCTATATAAAGTCGTATCTAGTCATATTGAACGGAAATGTTGACTTGGTCCCTGAAGCCAGTTACGCATGGCAGGGGATTACAAATAGTGTTATTAGTTTATTTTTGACTGACATTCTAAATGAGACAATTTAACCCTGGGCTACCAGCACATCCTGAATTAAATTCAGTTACTATACAGGTGGTTTCTTCTTCTTCTTCTTCTTCTTCTTCTTCTTCTTCTTCTTCTTCTTCTCCTCCTCCTCCTCCTCCTCCTCCTCCTCCTCCTCCTCCTCCTCCTCCTCCTCCTTTTTAGAAATGAACTTAGAACTGGCATACCTTATTTCCAACATTTTCATGCATTCATAAGAAAATCAGTTATTGTAGATCTGCTTCTTATGCAAATATTGCAGTACGAAAACGTTCTAATACTGTTAATCAGATTTGGTGCACTGTGGCTGATTTTGCGACAGCTACCTGGAATTTCCAAAGAAGCATTCAAAACTGAAAGGACAAACAATTCAACCAATTCTTTGTAGATGGTTGCAAGCATAACTCTGCTATCAAAGTTGTGATTAAAATATTATACACAGGATTCCAGCTCAGACGTTTGAGAGGGGCAGTCAAATGAGCAGCCAGTTCATCACTATGCTTTTCCTTAACTTGTTTCTTTTTTCTTAAATTGCCTACACCATCAATTTGCCCAAAGCTTGTATTTAAGCACACTCTCAAATAAAACACCCAGTGCTCTACACTTTCCAGTTCTTGTCAAGAGCTAGACTCATATTTCTGTGACGGATCATTCAGAAGGACAAGCATGTGCTATGTACTGCATGCAGATGAGTGCCTAAGCAGGCAAACAGTTCCACAGAGGCCACTGAGGAGATTCTTTGCAGAACCTGTAACTTGGTTATTAAGAAAATAAAATTCCTAGGTACAAAGTCATAAAAATACCACACTACATGCAATTCCTTTATGATCAAAATGTCATTGAGACTTCACAGCTCCGGTAGTACTTATCCGTAATGTGCTAATCAGATGCATCATGTATTGCTTACATTCATCAGTAGGAAAGGTTTTTACTTCCTTTGCAAGAATCCTGTTTCCCTTCAAATAAACATTTTATGAGTGTAACCAAGGAAGCTTCAAAACCTTTTGCAAAAAGCCTTAGTGCAGAGTGCCAACAATAATTCTGCTGTGAATATCTTCCCAAAATACAGATCATATGGCAATTCAATATTTGGTGATTGATAGACCATTTGTGAGTTTGTATTTGTGCCTGTGAGACTAGCGTAATTACAAGTGGGGCCTTAAATAAAACATTACTGTGTTCTTACCCCTGTGAGGGGTCCAATTAGACAACTGTGCCTTCTTCCCAGATATCATATGCTGTAAGGGGCCCAAGAAAGCCAATTCACTTCGTTCCCCTCTCTCTTTTTGATTCCAACTGATGCTAAACATTCTGTAGATTCTAGGAGCATGCACAGTGCTCCCTGAGCTAATATTGGGCTTTCCTCCTAAACTTTTGAAATTTATTTTCAAGATTTGTGAAGTGCTGCAATCTGAAGCATACTTGTGGCCAGTTTTCACTCTCTTTCAGTCTGCACTCAACCACTTAGAGGGAATGATAGTGATTTTAATTTCAAGAAGATGGAAATGATTCACTGAACAATATTGTTTGCTCATGTGCTTATTTATTCTGAAGCATTTACACCTGCCTTTAAATAGGAAAGCTCTCAAGGCAGCTTTCAAACATGTGGTTAGCACAATATAATACAAGATCAAACTACAGCAGCAACTAAATATCAAGGTGGAAAGCCCCAGAACTGATTTTGCAATTTGTACTGAGTTGCAGGAGCATAAGCCCCATTGACCTCCACTGGACTGACTTCTTCAATAACCATGCCATGCATAGGATTGTACTGTCAATGGTCTTACATACAACCACAAGAGGACAAGGCAGTTATTTCCCAGTTCCTAAAGAGAACCGTGATAGTAACAGATGAACATGTCTGTGGAGAGAGCTTCATAATTCCTCTCTCCAATAACCACCCATCTAATCTCAGAGGATAGACTGTAGATGTGTTCATTAATTCTCGCTACTCAGCAATGCTTCCCTGATCAAATTGGTAGCACCAGGAATCTGAAAAGTAAGGAGATAATGATAATGAATCTTCTTCAGTCATCCAAAAGAACATGTTGGGAGGACTCAGACTGAGTAAGGGAAACATCTTTGCCCAGTCTGCTCTTTTCTTGACTTCTGTGCTTTTAGCACTAAGGTCTGCAGGAAGATTTTAACCGTGTCCCATTCATTCTCCCTGTGATGAGGAAGCCTGCTTGCAAAGGGGTTGCAATCAGGTGTAGGCTTTTAATCACATTCAGTTGAATGTTGTTAGAATCTCCATTCAGACTTTTATGTTGAAGGTTGGAAGAGTATTTAGCATGCATGGGCTTGTGTACATTCCCCACCCCCACATTTAATTTGCTACTTTAGACACCTGTAACAGTAGTTGGACCCTATGTGTGGAAACACTGGGATATAACACAGGTGCATTCACCAAGGAAAAACCCTACGGCTCTTATCAGGCATTTAAGGCTGCTGTACTCTCCTGATAAATGAATGGAGTCCACTTTTATGCGCTGCCTGTAAAATATGGACCATAGAAGTTTAGTTGTGTTAGAACCACCACAAGGACTGTGAACACATTACTGGCTTATAATGCAGCTAGGTTATTCTTTTTCTCACACAGCCTTAGAAACTAATACACAATTCAGGTGAAAGCCATCAATTTTTGTTGGCATCTGTCTGTCTTGAGAAACAATGGAGTGTGCCTCTGGGGTGAAGTCAAACTGCTGCATTAACAACACTGAAGTGACCTCCTCAGGGTACAAACTTGGGCAGTATGTAAGGAGGTCTTGGGTTGCCCAGATAACAAGATTCCCCTCTCAGTCTCACTGATGTGGTCCAAAGGAAAGCAGAGCAATACATTTGGCACTACATTGACTGTAGGAGTTGCTGGAATGAGGCATACAAGGCACCATCCACCCATCTTAGGGACTCCACTCCAGATTTGTGTAGAGTAATATTTAGCCTTTTCTTCTCCCAAAGATATCCTGCAAGGCAGAGGAGGTTTAAGATAAGGTTCCCCCGCCCTTCTCCTAGATGGGCTACCTTCTCAGGTTGATCAGCCCCATCTGCCCCAGTGGGGGTTCATCCTGCTCTTTCTGGGGTAGTTTGTCCCCCTTAGTCCCCACTCTGCACTCAGCTCTCACTATTGGCTCCTAGAAACCGTCACCATGCAACAGCAGCCACAACCCAGCAAATGGCTTTGACTGGCCAGCTAAACCGGGTGAGGGTAGCCGATGGGTCTCATCAATTTTAACATTTGCGCATTTGGAAAGCGAAAAGGTGCTCATTTGATTCATAGAGTGATTCATACATCAAAGGGCAACATTGATGCTAGTGCAGACCTAGGCAATGTGAACTGTAATTTATAAAACTCAGGATTTACAAAGCTGAATACCGCACTGTGCATCTCAACTGCACTGTGGGGAGAGAAAGGGTCTGACAAATTCCTACCCTATTATTTCATTTGTGTTTGTTTCAGTGGCAAGCATTTTAATGAAAATAATCCCCTTATCATTTGGGGCCATGTTCTTGGATTTCCACCTATATATTCTAATTATAATTTCATTGCCATTTCATAATTTATTATGATTTTTAATTATGAAGGGGAGGGGAATCAGTTTACAGTGCAATTACATACTTCTCTACTAAGAAGTAAGTGCCATTGAGTTCAAGGAGCTTACCCCTAGGTAAGTGTGTATAGGATTGTAACCTGAATCTCAGAAGAGCATTGCTTTTTGTATTCTGCTGGCAAGCAATTGAGGACATACTTTCCAAATTTAGTGTCTTCCAGGGCACCTTCAGGTCTCTTAAGACTATTTCATACTGACCACATAAGCCCCGACACTAACCTCTGGCATTGATTAATTTCTTGAAGGAGATGGTAGCTGAAATCTAAGACAGTCACCCTCACCTCTTATCTCTCAAGATTCCCCACAGCTTGCACTGTCAATGCAGGTCTTTTGGAGAGATTCATAGCAAAGAACAGAATGAGAGTTTGGGAGAAAAATCTTAACTTCTGCATGCATGCATGCATTTGGCCAGGTATGTCATAGCTTCCAGTAGATGAAGTTATATCTCTCTAATTATCTGCTCAGGACTTGTGAACCAGAACAGACAGTGACCTTAACAATGAGAGGATCAATCTACAGAATTTCAGTGACTTTCCCAAAAAGAGTAATTTCATTTTTCTTTCTGGGACCAGGGATAGTGGCGGCTAATTTGTTAATATTCACATAGCACTCTTCATATTACAGTATTTGAATTCAGGGATGGTGTGCAACATAAAAATAATGTAATAAAAACTAAACAGTGAATCAGTTCCTTAAAAGCTAATATTCGCAGAGAGTAAAGGCCACATTTACACCATACATTTTAAGCATTATGAGACCACTTTAAACAGTGATGGCTTTCCACAAAGGCTCCTGGGGCTGTACTTTGTTAAAGGTGCTGAGAGTTCTTAGAATACCCTTATTCCCCTCACAGAGCTATAACTCCAGAGTGGTTCAACAAGCAATCCTTTTCATAATAAAGAGTAGCAAGAATTTTCTCTTTCGGAAGTCAAGGAATAGGACTGGTTTTCCATGAGAAATCCCTCTGCTATAGGCCTAGCACAGTTTGACTGCCCTCTCTGGACATATTGAGTAAAGCATCTCCCTGAGAGCCTGATGGGCATTTTAGGCAGTTCTGCCACACAGCTACAGTCCATATGTAGAAGAGGTACACATTATCATGAAGCCTTGAGATCCATATTTCCTGTGGATTAGTATCATTATCGTTTAGGATTTGGGACTATGGGTGTTCTGCTTCAGCAAAAAAATTCCTGTGCTTTGGGCAAAGGTTTGAGGTTAGTTTTTTTAGATCTGTTATGCCAAGTTAGGAAAATCTCATTAATTCATCTCCAAAGCCCCAAATGTAAATGAGAGCCTGGCTCCGGCAGAGTCTACAGGATGTTATCACAGCTGTCTTCCTCCTTTGCAATCTGTTGCAGTGCCAAACGAGGGAAACGCAAGGCAAGTTGGCGGGCTGTCTGAATTATACATTCAAATTGCCTAGTGCTTAAAACCCCCTAAAATCCTAATGGCTTAATTAAGCCAGAAACGTTATGTCATGTGTCTCTTTAAGTCCTAACTTCAGACTCCCTCTTTGTAAAAATGAGCAGGCTGCGAGACAAGGAGTTTAGAAGGTAGCTACACACATCAGCTTTCCATGGGCCCCGAGGAAAACAAAAAAGATATTCTGCAAAAAGCTGATAGCACTTGCCTTCTAGGCTGCCTTGTAGTAATGGCAGAGTATGCTGGTCACCTCACCATTTGTTGTTGAGGGGGGACCCATTTCCTCACACCAGTTGAAAGGTTGTGTCCAGAAATTGGTTTTGTAGAAATCAACAGCTCCATTGAACAAAGCTCGCCTTAACAACATAAAAACTTCATTGGATCAGGACAACGATATCCTGTATGCTACCATCAGTAAGTTTGTTCCAGATGATTTAGATTAGCTATCATTTGTTGAATGCCAGTTGCTGGAGAAAAAAGAGGGGAGAGCGGTCTTGTGCTTGAATCTTGCTTGCTGGTTTCCCCCAGGCATCTGGTTGGACACTGTGAGAACAGAATGCTGGACTAGATGGGCCATTGGCCGGATTTAGCAGGCACTTCTTATTTTCTTATGTTTTATTGAGAACCTATTAAAATTCCCAGTGGCGTAGCGTGGGGGGTGCAGGGGGGGCCGGCCGCACCGGGCGCAACATCTGGGGTTAGGGCAAATCCACGGGTTAGGGGGCGCAAATCCACAGGTTAGGGAGCGCAAATCCACGGGTTAGGGGGCACAAATTACTTGCCTTGCCCCGGGTGCTGACAACCCACGCTATGCCGCTGAAAATTCCAAAGCAGCTATCCTAATCAAAAAGTCTCTGCAAAACAAGAAATGGTTAACTGCAAAAAGTAGATCATAACACAATGTCCTGTCAGTTTAATATTAAGCTCCAGCTTAATATTTAAAACATTTCTTTGTACTGCCTTTCTTTAAATAATCCAACACAGCTAACAACAGCATCTAACAAAGCAATACCACAAAACAATAAAATCCACACCAAAAAAGAAAACACAAGAGCTTTCGTTCCTTAAAATATCAAAAGAATCATCTCACAGATGACCACAGTGGCTGAGGACAATCATTCAAGTCTTATATCCACAGCAGCGACCGGAGAAGGAATGACGACTTGGAGGAGCACAGAAAGAAATAATAATAAATAATAATAATAATAATAATAATAATAATAATAATAATAATAATAATTTATTTATACCCTGCCCATCTGGGTGGCTTCCAACAGAACACTAAAAACAGAATAAAACTTCAAACATTAAAAACTTCTCTATGCCATGGTACACATTCATCAGCACAACCGGACAAAACACGTCTCTCCCATAACTGTCTCTATAGTCAAAGAAGGTACTGTAACTCTCCAGTGGTTTGATTTCACCCCCCAAAGGTGCACACTTCCATTGTCATAGCCAATAAATAAAACATTAAAATATATACAACCCAACAGGAAAGCTTCCACATAAATCAAAATCTAAAATAAAGACACAAAAAGCCAACAACATCCCCTCTCCCAAAACCCCCCCACACCCCAGCCCCAGAGTCTTGCTCAGCAGCCTCAGCTTTTGCAGCTGGATTCAGTCAGGTCCCTGCTCTCCCAGAGCAGGTAGAAAAGGCCTGCAAAGGCTCACAGCCAAGAAGAACAGCACAGAACCCTATGGGACACAGCAGGTCAATCAGCATCACATTCTAAAGCCACCTTTCTGGGAAGGATTGGAATCACTGTAACAGTACAGTGGTACCTCGGGTTACAGACGCTTCAGGTTACAGACTCCACTAACCCAGAAATAGTACCTCGGGTTAAGAACTTTGCTTCAGGATGAGAACAGAATTCATGCTCCGGCGGTGCGGCAGCAGCAGGAGGCCCCATTAGCTAAAGTGGTGCTTCAGGTTAAGAACAGTTTCAGGTTAAGAACGGACCTCCGGAACGAATTAAGTTCTTAACCCGAGGTACCACTGTACCTCCAAGTCCCATCCCAACTGGCCAGTCTAGAACGATCAATACTAAAATGCAATGATTGATTGATTCTATGCCACTTCTTCATTAGGCTGTGCCCAAATTTTTCTAGATAATCAGTATCATTTAGAAAACCTGGAACCGAGAGACCATCATGCAGAAATAGTTCACTACTAGCGCAGTTGCTACACCATCTTCTCAGAGGTGGGTTGCTGTTGCTTCCTGTGAGAGAGAATGGGCAAGGCAGTAAAGAGGTCAGCTCAGGGCTGATGCAAGAGCCTGTATACCACACTGGCTCTGCTGGTGTGTTTGTACCTCACCGACTTCCCTGCTGCCTCTCCCTCTCCTAGTAAGTAACAGTGACCCACCTATTAGGAAGCTTCTACCTCACCTCCATGCACTCAAGCACGTTGCTAGAGAATGGAATATAAAAGACTGAAATGATCCAATACAGAGGAATCCAGGAAGGGCTTCTTCTTTTAAACTTGCCAGGATTTCACCTAATCAGCATCTTGATGTACATTTCTCCCAATGTTTGTTTATTTATTTATAAAAATATTGATATACTACTGTATCATACAAATTTATTATGGTGGTTTACCACAATATAAAACTTGAAAACAGACAGTAAAATCATAACAAATTAACAAGTTAAAAGCAATATTTTTTATATTAAAAAATAAGAACTAACTTCAGTAGACCATTGTGGGGGATGTACTCTTAATTGCCTGCATAGGCCTGGCAGAAGAGAAAAGTTTATTATTCTATATTTTTGTATGTCTAAAATATAATGTTTTGCAAATTACTTAATATTAAGTCTATTTTCCCAAGAGTTAAAGCATTTTTCATTCACATTCCCTTAACATACACATTTTTGTATACAAAGATTTCTTGGGAAATGGTATCACAAAATTTGGAAAAGTGCAAATTTGAAAGTATAGCTGCATTAGGTGGGTTTTCATTAAAAGACAAGTCAAACCCAATTTCTCCTCCAATCCTAGCCTCATAACCCCTAAGGATTTTGACTACATGCAAACAAGCAAGTGTTATAGACGGAAACCTTGTAGCACCAGTTGCAAAAAACAAACAAACACATCCCAGATTGTATCTGTACCAACAAAAGGATGCTGCAAACTGTCTGATGCACAAAGTGTCTTGCAAAACTGGCACTATTCCGCCATCTATGACTTTTCTGCCTCTCTTCTTTATCTATTAGTATTTGGTGGTCATTTGAACACCTCAACACAATTGGCCCAAAAAGTCAGTTATGCACTTGATGCAATTATGTACAGTGTGTGAAAAGATCAGTGCTTGTTTAACATGTTTTGCATGTTAATTATAGCACAAAAATGGTAACACATTTCCTCTGCTCAACCATTCATTATTTAAAGACAATATCACATCATTCTGTTATATTTCCCTCCAACCAAACAGCAGGAATGGCCCAAGCCATTTTGCTGTTTGAGGTGAAGGACAAGATGGTGGATTCTCCATTTTGTGCACAAATCTGACTAGAATGGTAGGTGAATCTTACTTCAGCACTGGTGAGGGAACAGAGTCTTCCACTGCATGCTAGGGCAGAAAACTAGCTTTGGGGCTGCAGGACAAACCATATGAAACACTTTTCTAGTCACTTTCAACCCCTCAGAATTTGCTACCTGAGGCAGCCGCCTCAGTCTGCCTAATGGAAGGGACAGCCATGCCCCGCAGTCCTAACCTAATCTGATACCCCTCACCATCTGTGCAATGAGAAATGTTGATTCAAGTTCCACTGCTGCTGAGATTATCTTTATAACGTCTAGTAGGAAAGGGCAATGACTAGAAGAAAAGTATCTGCTCGGCATGAGGAAAGTCATAGGATCAAGGCCTGGCATCTCCATGTAGAGGGGCTGGGAAATGAATCTGCTCAAGATGCAAGACAACTGCTGCCCATCAAAGTAGACATTACTAACTTGGAAGGACCAATGAGATGACTCAGAATAACACAACTTCACAAGATCATAGTGTATACCAGTGAAAAATTACTTTGGTCTGAAGCATAAGGAAAATGTTTTAATCAAAAAGGCCCTGTTGAAGCTACTGAAAAAGGAGTTTAAAGCTTTACTGTCCACACTCAATCTTTCCCCAGAGAAGATGGAACCTTCTCTGTTGGCAAAATATCTAACTAAAACACCAGAGTTGAGGGTCAAGAGAAGAGGCTCCTGGTCGTTCATGGATCCTGTTTCTTTTACTTTCTTAACAGAATGAAATTTAGTGGCCCGTGCAGGCTGGCATAACATTAGTGAGTCAAAATACATTGTGACAATGTGAATACCCTGCAGTATTAGTGGCTTTCTGAAATGTCTAATTAAATCTTTGTAGCTTTGCAAATTAAGCAAGGATGGGCCTGATGGCAGAATAGATGCCTCTTTTGAATGCTAATTGACTGAATCTTTTCATTTCCTCTGTGAAGCCACAATTGGAGAGAGTGGGGTCCCTGCTGTAGGCTTAATTTATCCCAAATCTCCATATGATATGGTTCACAGACAAGTTATGTGGAGGACATGACCTCTGGGCCAACACAACCCCAGTGCAAGCAGCATTTCCTAGTGGCAATATATGCAAGTGGGGTGGCTGAAATATGTGCTGCCATGTTCAGGTGAATCACATGCCATAAAGTGGTGTTTATTATGTGGTTGTGCTTTCTGGTACATAATCATATGATTTCACCCACACGACTGCTCTGTATGGATAATTTCAAAGCGTATTAACTGAATTGTTATTGTTGTGGTTATTTGATATTTGTCCATAGGTGTCTTGGGCCCACATTTTCTTTCTTTCTTGGGCCCTTAATCTTAATACCAACTTTTCAGTTCAAAGAATCAAGATCTGCAAACATATTCCCCCCAAATGTGTTTCTCACTCAGAACTCCCAAAGTGTTTCATGTTCCAAACAGGGTTTCTTTTCTTTTTCTTTTATATGAGCTTTCAGGGTTTTATATGAGCTTTTAAAATGCAAAACTGGAGCAAAATGGTACACACACACACACAGCAGCAGCAGCATAACCTCTTCTGAAGACAGCTGGGCACAAACAGCCTCTCAGAATTCTCCACTGTATTTATGGGGGAAAGAAATCAAGGGGACAATTTTGCCAAATTTATTCAGAAGAAGATGAATCTAATCTCGGAATTAATTTCAGTGAATTTCTTCCTCGTGCTTTCATTTTATGTGATTACTGGGTGAAGAAGCTGGGTTTGTACCATTCCTGTGTGGGTTATTTTCCAGGTTATTTCTCTGTGTTGGTCCCTCACATTTCCATTTTGTCACATTTTCCTGCCTGTACAGAATTTTGCATTCATCCTACCTATCTGATCAGAACAACCTGAACATCCCAAAGGCAAAGCCATCAATATTAAGTTAGAAACCAAAGTGATATTGACCTCAATCCCTTCCATAATTCTTAGTAATCAGCCTGGAGTCTTTTTCTCTGTAAATGATACATGGATAAACCATTTGACTCCAGTTTCTAGATCTATAAGAAGCCTCCACTTTCCTCATAAGCCTCGAAGTCAAAACAATTAGGACTTGATTAAATCTTATAATCAAGTCTTTTACTTCTGATGGAGGTCTTTTTGCCCTCCCCTCTAGTTCTGATGCTCAGCACTTAGATCTCATCATGAATTAGTCAAATATATTGCATGTCAAGAATAATTAATGGAAAGGTTCTGACATCAGGCCTGTGCCATTGACAATCTCATAAAAGAGCTATTAACCCCAGGTTAGCCCTACTCAGAGCTTATTCATATAAACCCAGAAATGGAGAGGTTCATAATTAGATACACAGGACATCATCTCCATAAGGGGTGTTGGGAACATTGCAATTGAAATAGCCTGATGAAGTAGGTGTTTGTAATCTAGATCAGACAAAGCCCTCTCAGCCATAAAAGGGACTCAGCTATTCAGTAATAAATAGGGCAGTGTAACACCAGCACTATTCACTCTTACTAAAGCTTGTACTGATGCCAGGTAGTTATCACTACCCAACGTAAAACTCTACAATGCTGCACTTCCTACAGTGCCAATCCTTGCTGCCCTGCATGTCACTACACAGGTTGTGAGGAAAGGAGCATTTGTTCCTTTAAACATTAAAATTAATCCAAGAAGTTGTTTCTCCTGCCTCCACACCTCCCGCTTGCAGTCTGAGCCACAAATAGCATGATGATGTTAGGATATTTCCGTTCCACCTTAAAAGGGAGCAGGCTGTGAGTCACAGAGTCTGCGTATTTCCTGTTGCACAGGATGTTTATGTTGTGTCTTTGCTTTCGTTTTTTTCTTCGTGCCAGAACGCTGAAGCAGGCGGTCATGTCTTTTCTTTGTTCTGACCAACGTTAAATAAACTGTAAATATGCTCTCCTGCTGTGCATCTCTCGCTGTGTGAATTCTGCTGAAAGAGTGTGCACCAGCCTAAGAATGTGGCAATCTATTTCTGAGGCTTCGTGTCGCTAATTGCTGATACTGCCTGTCTACGGGAGGTCGATGGATCGTCCGGCAGCCGGCTTGGGGGCTCCGATGGACGTTATCTCCATGGCAGTATCCCAACAGATACAACCTATCACAGTCCTTATAAGGCTTTTAGAGTAAGGCCACAAGATTTTTTTCAATGATCCTGGGGACACTTTTCAACTTTAATGGATTTTTGTATGGGACTGATTTGTAAATTCGGGGACTGTCCCTGGGAAACGGAGACGTCTGGTAACCTTATTTTAGGGCCAATTGAATCCATGGATATAAATTAGTTGGGAAGAGAAGTTGGAGATGTGTTGCTTGTCATGAGTATTATCCAGTGGGAGCCCATGATATTAACACAACCCCAGTCCTCATAGCACTTGCGATTGCAAATAAAGTGGCAGCTGAATCCAGTGAGATCATATTTGTTTGGCTACCAGAATAATTTGAAAAGCCCTTTTAATCATGGTTCAGTAATGTAGACAAGGGAGAACAATTCAAGGGCAGATGGAGGACTAGTGATCTTTTACATTTTCAAGAGGTGTCAGGTGTATCTCTGAACTATTGTGAAGTGCCTCTTGATCACTATTTGGAAGCTGTTTAATCTCAGGTATGTGAATAGCCTATCAAGCCAGTATTGTTTACAGCCTCCTCCCACCAGAATTTCAGTCGCTTCAAGATTTTGTCTGACTGGGAACCTTGAATCCTTTTTGGATCAGACCTGTGAGCAAAACACATGAAATTGACAGCTGACCTGTTCAGGTTTAAAAATTGCCTTTCTGCTTGGCACAAAATAGATGTCTCCAGGAAAGCACAGACAGAAAGGAAAAAGCCATTAGTAATTGCTGATTAGCAAAAGAAAGCTCTAGGCCCTGGGATTTAATTATGCTAATCTCACCATCAATCTTAATGTAGGCAAGAATGCAATCCTTCTAAGAAACAAGACCATTGATGCTCAGACAGAATCCCTGCTTTTCTTTCATTTGCTGGGGTCATTGATCATGGCTTTCAAGTAGAAGTATCTGTGAGCAAGGTGAGATAAGGCTGGCTTGTGCAGATATGTTTGAATAACTGATACCTAAGCAGCGTAATGCTACCTGCGACAGAAGAAACATTAGATTGTTTCTGAAGCTTGTGTTTGCAAAAGTGCCGCAATAAAGAAGTGCAAGTGTTAACAGTGAGAGGGAAAGATTTCACCTCAGTATTCTTCTAGTACTCTTGCCTCATTCTTTCTCCCCTGCTTGGGGGAGGGACTGCAGTCACTGGGACAATACTTACTCTTCTTCTGTAGGAACTAAGGGTTGTATTCAACATAGCACTAAGGTGACTGTTTCATCAGTACAAGAATTTCTCCTTGAGCAATGGAAAGATCTTCCTCTCTCATCCTCCTGCCCTCTCAGATCTGTCCTGGAAACAACATGGAAGCCCTCATTGTTGATGCCACCATTTCCCAAACAAAATACTTCTCTGGAGGGTGCTATGTTGTGAAGTAGCAGCATTCTGGCTGTATCATGGTGAATTAAGTTGACAGTCCCAAGAAGGTTGAGAAAACACTGTTGAGTATTGTTCCTACCCCCCCCCCCCCAAATTTCACTTCATTCCCTGCCCAATTGCCAAAATCCCTCACCATCACTTTCACTGAGGGTGAATGGGATATTGAAAAGGGGAGAAGTTTTGGCTCAACTCTCATTTTTTTAAATATCTGTTTTGGAGAGTTTTCAATCGGAATATCCTGATGCTTAGATGAGAAATCATGCTGGGTGGTTGCAGTTGCCGAACTATACCTGTCTCAATTACTGTGCTAGTAGTTATTAATAGTGGATGGCACTTGCTCAAAAGCTATTTAATGAGTAGTTTCAGAGAAAAGCTGCTGAATTAATTGGCTTGTTATAAGACACCAAGTCCCCAGTAGCTGCAGAGAGAGACCATCTGCACCACCCTTGGTGTCAGGGGGGTCAGAGGTGGTGTACCAAGGACATTTCAGTAAATGCTTCATTAAATGGTGGCTCCTTAAATTTTCCTTTTAAGTTCTCAGCAACATTTGTAGACTTGAATTGACTTTGGAAAGCTACCTTGACTTTCAGTTACCCCTAAAAATGGAGCCAAAGGAATTGATGATGTGTTATGTAAATTAAGTTAAGCTTGCACAAATCTAAAATTGAAGTTTCCTTTTAAAATCAATTGGGGGGGGCTGAATTGGGCTACACTTTTAGTCAATGCATCCATGTAATCTTTTAAACACCGTATTAAATCCAAAATCCAACAAAAGAAGAAAAAAGTATGGGTGATATTATCGGAATCTCCATTCGACTGAGCTGATAAGGCTCATCTTCGGAATCGCCTCCCGACGATTAATGACCTGAGCCTTTGATAAGGCCTCAAGCACATTCTATCCAGCAGAGTTTCCAGCAGCATGAGGAAGTGATGAGATTTATGGCTACATTGTAAAGTGTTTTATTTCTAAACTACGCAGAACAGAAAACACATCCTCTCTCTATGAAAACAGAGAGCAACTGAACAAAGGAACAAAGGAAACAGGGAACCACTAACGTCACATCCCGTCTCCTTTCCCGTGAGATTGGAAGGTCTCTGGAATGTAAACAGAGTCCTGTGACTCCACACAGCTGCTCAGTGAGAAACAGAAACTAACAGATATATCCAACTAAAGGTTCAATCCTGACTCCATTTGGGCAGCAGCAAACCCCGACCAAAGCATAGGCCATGTCTGCATTCCTGGGCAGAAGGAGAGGATGGTCAATTTGCTGTGCAAACCTTCCACAGTTTTTAATGGACCTCCACTGGGGATTGGTTCTGCCAGTGCATCCATGCAGCTCAGACCTTGCCATCGCTCTGCCCTAGCACCATCAAGGTCACCTGAAGCGATGCTGCTGTTGGGAGGGTAGCTGCATAGCTCTGCCCCAGCCTTTACCAAAACACTCAGCATCTCCAAGGTAATAATCTTCCCTTGTTGGAAGCTTGAAGTACTAATAAATATTCCACTGTTTCTCTTTCCCCCCAAGTACTACCCATGCATGTACACTTACCTCTCTTTGGGGCTGGCTGTTGAACTAAGTCCCTAGCATTTTCACCACTGGCTTAAGGCTTACATATCACCTCATAAGAAACTCCTTGACACCCACAGGGAACAACATATTGGAAACATATTAGAAATCAGCAGGGAAAGGTGTGTATTGCAGTGCCAACTCCTTGCATAGTGCTAGTGTAGGCACCATGCTGTGCATATATAAATATAAAGCTGATCCTGGATGAAACACAGCAAAAACCAATTGTCTTTGATATAACTGGAGTGTGTAAGGAAATCAGCAAAAGTTGAGAGATGTGTACGTACTGTGCAAGGCTTGTAAACAGCTTCAATGCAACAGTTAATCGGGAGCTCTTTTTACATACAGGTTATACAACTAGTTATTTCATGCACCATAGATAAGAGGATTTGTTTTTGCCCCTTAATGATAAGTGTAGAAAACTAAATGATTAAAACCTACCACACCAGAATGAAGCATGCTTATTTAAAGAAAGATTAATCTGAGTGGATTAAGTCCAGTCACTCAAAAGGCATAATCTACAGAGATTTGAACAACTAGGAGGGAAAGTCTCATTATGTGAAAGAAACTCTGTAGGAAATAAAAAAAACTTGCATGACAATGTGCATGTTGCTGGAAAAGGGGAAAAAATGGTGATTGTGTACTATGGAAGTGGGAAAAGACAAATTGGATTCTATTGTTGATCATGCACACACAAACACACACTTGTTGCATTTTGAGGTTGGAAAATCAATTATACTGCTCCCTACATGACCATATTTCAGCCTCTTTGCACCCTAGTATGTATGATTTGTACCTTAATAAACAGGAATGGATTAACTGTTCTTGAGAATCTGCACCTAAATAATGCATCTCTCCCTCCTGCATAAATCTGCTGATAAAATTTTATATTTTAGATACTGTTAGCAGCAAATACACACACCAACATATATCAGAGTTTACCATTACAGCTACTAAACTGCAATCAGTTATATATTATATGTATACTGCACACACACACACACACACACACACACACACACACACACACACTGAGAGAGAGAGGGGGGGCACATAGCATAAAAAACCCCAAATATGCCATTTAAATTTACTACATTTCCGTTTGGACAAGAATTCTCTGAGCCCAGCAGTACAGTTCTAGCAGGACAGAAATCTCAGATGCTATTACATCAAATGAAATATTCAGTGAGAGAAATGGATGGGGCCTCATTTGACCTTGTTATTTCACCTCTGCCAGCAACACAGAAAGAACAGGTTCAACAAGCTATTGTCACTTCTGCACACTGAAACAAAAGTAAACATTACATACTGTAAGGAGCTTAACAGGGTTGAAATGGGAGAGGGGGAGAGATGGATTATATGTATTTTATTGCAGCAATGTGAGAGATTGAAAACGGTCTGTGCTTTTGGATGCTATATAATATTTTTTGAACGGTTGCTGAAGAAACAGTGAGAATGGCTCCGTCAAGCTTTTTTTTTCAGATCTGGTGCAAAACAGTGCAGTGCCTGAGATGGAACTATGTTGCCACCACCTTCTGCCACTGCTGCTGCCCTCCTCCTCCTCCTAACCTCTGCTGCCATCCATCCTATCCTCCTCCCCATCTGCCCACTTGTTGCTGACAAAGCTTTGAGAAGTCCTTCCTCAGAGTGAGGCATTATGGATGAGCTCTGTGGCTCATCCTGACTCATTACTGAGCTGGTTCTGTTCTTACATAATACTAGTAATGGAAAAGCACATCTGCTCTATAGTTAGATGCTTACCTTAAACCTATAGATGGGTTATCTGACAACAGGGGCCTTATGCCACCTTTGATTTTGATGCTACCTCGGAAACGCAAACAGAAGAATACAGTGGTACCTTGGTTGTTGAATTTAATCTGTTCTGGGAGTCCATTCGAGTCTTGGAACGGTTTGAAAACCAAGGCGCAGCTTCCGATTGGCTGCAGGAGCTTCCTGCACTCAATGGGAAGCCATGGAAACCACATCAGACATTCGACTTCCAAAAAATGTTCGCAAACTTCGAGGTTTGTGGCGTTCGGGAGCCAATTTGTTCGGTAGCCAAGCTGTTCAACAACCAAGGTATCACTGTATAGAGAATCAACAATTAGCTTTGGTGAAAGGCAAATCAAGTATCTGGAACAAAAATTAGCCCAGGCAGGTAACATAATAGCTCCTAGATGTCTTCTCCCACTTGATAGAGTGTGGCAAATGTTTTCACAAACCTTCCACTTCTGTGAGATGGGATAGGCTGCAAGACTCCCTCTGTTACTTGCTCTGAGGCTACAACCACCTGTGTTTTTTGTCCAGGACAAAACTGCTGGGACTTTGACTCCGCTGTTACAGCACATTAATCTCCAGAGGTGTCCAGATCACTTTCTAATCCTGTTACATTGGGTGAATTTCAGTTAGTAAGGCTCGAGGACATTGTTTTGCTCTATGCAATCTCTGAGAAAGGCAGAAAAGCAGCTTGTCGGTCAAAGTGAGGTTTTGCTGACTGCCAGCGTGAGGTCTTGGTACTTGCTGATCACAATAATATTTTGCTGAAAGGCTGAGAAACGTGTGGCAGAGTGGGCAATGAATCCTTGAAGAAGATAGTATGTGCTAAAGAAAATGGGCAGGATTTAAGTAACTTGCTGCATGAGCAAAACAACGTCTTGTTGCCTTGTTCTGTGGCCTTGTTGCCACTCAAGAATGCTGATAAGTTTCTTCATATTGCTATGATTTTTTTTTGGGGGGGGGAGTAGGCTGAATGCCTAGACCCCCTTCTAATTCCTGGATCCCATTCCATACCTTGGTTGGTTTAAAGGTGAGCATTTGAAGGGATGTCAAAATGTGGTCTACCCCCTTCTCATCCCAAATTAACCCAAGCAGGTGATCCACAGAGATCCTGTTTGTATATGCCATTCAGAAGCATTGGCATAGGCGTGGGTGAATTGTAGGCACTATAAGTTTGCAAAATCAAAGAAGAAGAAGAAGAAGAGAGTGAGAAACATGGAGCAGTGCATAGAATAATTGCCTTGAAATGGCTTATCTTCCATAACAATAGGATATAGCTGGCCCAACAGCCTCCCAACTCTGAAGCTATGAAGAAGGGTCAACATGTAATTATCTAACACAGAGCATTTGCCATGATAATTAAAGGCAATTACTTTTAATACTTGATCAAAAATAAACATTATCTACAGCACTTTGCTATCTCACAGAGAATATAATGCTGTCAGAGTAATTACTGTTCTACAGTTACCCAGCAGTTGCCAGCAGCAGGGAGGTTAACTCATGCAGTATTGAAGACTTGGTTGTGTGATCCTGTTTTGCTTGACTGGAGTGGTTGGATGTGTCTCCTTGAAAAGTGGAATTTTTTTTAGACTGGAAAATGCATATTATACTTGATGGAAGGCTGCCACTGACAATTGCTGTTATCAGTTCTGTCATTCCCTCACACATGGGATCACTTATTCCATGTCCTGACATCACCATATCTCCATCTGAAGCAGCCAAATATGAAGTGGGAGTGAGGACATGCATAATATGATTGTCTTAGACCTCAAGGAACAGATCTTGAATATTATAGCAGGGAGGGGATTTGATATAGAGATGCCATTTGGGGCAGTAGCCTTTCATCAAGTGTAACAGGGACTTAGTGGTAATTTTGCACGCCATGATACTGCAAATAGGTTTAAGGTTGATAGGCTACATCTGTTTCTAGGGGTTGCATTGTATGTACTTTTCTCCATCTCAGAAACAATATAGTAAATTGCTCCAGTCATCTGCTACTCACCTTTTAACCACACCTCTGTCTGCCTCTGCTTTTCCCTAGGGAAAACCAATATTTAACTAGAGCTGAACAAATGGCAATTTTGTTTTCTGAAGATTGTCATTTGTTCCTATTTAGTGCTGGAGATCAGGTTTTCCAGGGGAAACTGGTGGGGCAAAGGCAAAATCTCTAGGCACAGGGCAAGCAGAAATGTGGACAAGCCTATACTCATTTCAGCTTAATTTCTATCCCATTAGAGCACACACACACATATTCACTCTTTGAAAAGCCTAATTGATTCCTGTGGCTCTCCCTGTCTTCTCTAAACAAAGGAAGGTTAGGGATGAGGCGGCCCCATTTCTTACTCAGGATCAGATCAAAAAATGACTATATCGACCTTGAAGTAGGCCAGCTTTTTCAAGCAGCATGAGTTTGCATTACAAAATTTTGCACGATCCCTAAACTATGACTGATGAAACATTGAACAACATTAGCCTTTGCCATGCACAGCTGGAAGACAAAAGTAATTGGGAATAGTTTGTGTATAATAAGCTAGGACTTTATGAATTTCAGAACAGCAGTCATTGTTGTATTATCAGATATCATGGGCACTGCTGTATGTGAAACACATTGACTCTAAATTAACCTATTATGTTACCCCTCAAGAACACATCCCCCTAATGAACGAAGCTTCCTATTTGTTCAAATGGCAATCCAGCATAACATCTGCACCTCTCTTGGTTGTCTTAAATTGGCTTTAGAAACTGCTGTGGTCTTCTCCCTGTACTCGCTGTATTCTGCAGCAATAGATATCGTATAAAATGTGCAGTTGTTGTCAGGCATCAACTCAAAGTCATAATTCCTAGAGCAGAAGGATTTGGAAACTATTACTATAAATTGTAGATCAGGGATGGTCCTCCCCCCCCCCCCCCATCCCTGACAGTTTGCCATGCTGACTGGGGCAGGTGGGAATTGGAGTCCAACCACATCTGAAGGACCACAGGTTCCCAATGATTGTAATAATGCATCACACGATGTTCTTCTGAATACAGGGGTACCGTTTGACCATTCGACTTCTGAAATGTTTGAAACCAAGGCGCAAAGGGCCTGCAGAAAACTGAAAAAAATAACATGTACGCTCAGCACAAGCCATTCAACTTCCGAGGTGCGTTCAAAAATGGAAGTGTTTACTTCTGGGTTTTCGGGGTTCGAAAACAGAAACATTCAGCTCCCCGGACATTTAAAAACCGAGGTACCACTGTAGTCCCTGCTCAGTGACCAGATGTATTTTGCTTTCATTTTCATGATTCCAGTAAAAGTGTTCATTTCTATAGAAAATGAAACAATCAAAACGGGAGCAATAACAATAATGGTAGTTAGAATGATACCTTCTGGCAAAGATTCCTAAGGTGAATGAGCTCCAGCCAACCCAATTCGAATGGGACACATAACTTTGGAAGAAGGGGCCAGCGAGGAACCTAACCTATATAGAAACCTGCACAAGAAAGGATGATGTGGTAATTCAGCAATTATGCTGCGTTCTGAAAAGTTCATTCTAAATCTTTGTCATTGTTGAGAGAGCAATAGTGTTTCAGTTTTGCAATGACTTTGATATGCATTGTGGCAAGAATTCTCCTATGAAGCTGGAATTCTGAGAATGCTTATTATAAAGTCAAGTGTCATTCTTCTCATTTAAACTTGCTTCTGAGTAATGCGTTTAGGATTGGACTATAAGCACAGGAATATGCTATTCTGAATCATTGCGTTGATCCATCTAATTCACTACTGTCCACAGTGGCAGTGACTGTTAAGCAACTCTGGGGCAGTGTTTTGCACTGGAGTGGGGTGAGAGGTTCAGGTGAAGGACAGGTGTGATGCCTCTGAAGACTTCTCTCAATGGCAGTGCCTCTGCACTCTGCTTTCACCGCGCTATGTTAGTGCAGTATCCATTGCTGCCACCTTCTAATTTCAGCCTCTGGACTTTATTTTCTGACAGTACCACTATAGCCACATTTTTTTAAATGGACTAGAAGACATTTTAATGACCATGTCATAGTAACAAACAGGTTCAAAATTCAAAATAATTTTGGAAGACAAGTATAAAAGGAATCTGGTACTGATTACTAACATTTTGCTCACAAAAGTATATCTTACTTAATGTGAATAAGTGAAAATGAAACTGGTATGGAGGTTCCATGAGTATCATAGGTTTGATCCACACAGAATAAAACATTTGCAAAGTTAAGCAGGGTCCAATATGATTTCAAATTGAATGGGGGACTGCATGGTGAGATTCTTGCGTTGCACGGAGTTGGAATAGAATAGATTGGCCTTGGTGTCCCTTCCAATTCTCCAGTTCTATGATACATACCCTAGAGTTGACTTTTGGATCATCTATGGGGAAGTGTTTCTTGTTATATGAAAGCCATCCAGAAACACTTGATTGGAAATGGTTGTAACACAGGTAAGCTGTTTTCATGGCATGGTGCTTCTCTGGACAATTGGGCTGATCCAATAGGAAACAGCTTTTCAAGCTTACAATTCCCACTTGCAGAGGTCAATGTGTCCCAGAAGTTGCTGCATGGCTAACATGAAGTATAATGGTTGAGATAGGAATGTGACTCTTTGTCTTTTCTTTCCAGAAATCTTCAGTATTCTTGATGTGAATCTGACCTTGCATCGTGCAGATCAGCCATTAGTGGAAGTATAATAAGAAATGGAAATATAATAAGAAAGTACATAAACACATCCCAAGATCTTATTAGCAATGAAAAAGTACTTAAAATAATAATAAAAAGGTTCAACTGCTGATTAATGCATCTACTCATTCTCCTGGCAAACAACATGAAAGAATTTACATCTCATTAGGAAAGCAGTTCTGCAAGCAAATATTTAGCTTAGTGATGTTTCCTGGGGCAGACAAAATTTTGATGATAAAAAGCTACAATAAAATATATGTAACTCTGTTTGCAGAGCTCCCCTTTCATGTGTGTCTTTGGTAATAATCAAAAGGGGGTAGTCTAATAATTAAATGCTGCATAGGCTTTCTCAAAAAGTAACTATACATTTCCAAAAGTGTGTCTGTCTGTGTGTGTGTGTGTATGTGTGTGTGTGTGTGTGTGTGAGAGAGAGAGAGAGAGAGAGAGAGAGTGAGTGAGTGTAACAAAGACAGAAGTTAACTAGGCTGTCTTGGTATTTGGGACAGATTTACATGGGAGAGATTCATCTGGCCTATCAATTGGATCAGGACAATTTTTAAAAACCAATTAGTCAATTTGATTCATCTATTAATGTTGCAGACCTAATTATTGTTTTTTGTAAAAACCAAATTGATTAAAATGAGAGAAGCCAGTAATCAGGCCTGTCTAGAACCTATTCCCAGGGACTTTTGGATGTGTGGGGGAGGGGCATTGTGATTTTTCAGTGATGATGATTAATTATTGCCATTTTAATTTATTAAAATAAATCAGTATGTACAGTACATGGTCAACTGTATTGTTGTTGCCATTCTCTTTCATATCTTTTTTTAATCAGATGTGCTTGGCCTGTGCTCTTTCATGGTGAAAAGAAAAAAGATAGAACAGTTAAGTCGTGGCTCAAAAATTTTTCTACATAATATTTCAGGACTTGTGATCAAATGCTTCCTATATTGTTTGCATCCCATACCATCATTTGTGTCCAACACACCAAGATTTAAATGGCTTTTACTGGGGATGAGGAAAAGAATAGCAAGAAGGAGGCAAGCCGGATAGTCTTTCAATCTAATGTGATTTCTAAAGGTTAGGCAAAAATGTATATTTTCCTTTTAAAATGTCAATTTACTCTGAACGACACTGGGGCAAAAATAACATTTGAAGTTAATGGAGAACTTTTGAAACAAGGTAATTGCCACTGAAGCAGTTGGAGATTTCATTTCTCAAAAGCATCTCCAGCATCAATTGTGCTTGTGTCTGTGAGGCTGCAAGGCGGAAGGACAAATTAAACCTTACCTGACTATCTGCCGATCTGTAGGTTATAATATTTAGCAGTAAGACACAAAGCTAGTACTCTTCCCCCCCCTGCTTCTTTCCTCAATAGTCATTGCATGTGAGTGTCATAATGCAATCTTATGGTCCAGTTACTCTTCAGCTCCTACATACCTGGAAATCCCTGGATTATCTATGTCTCCAAGGACTCAAAATCAGCAGTCAGCAGGTAGCAAATTTAGAGGTGCAGGGACCCTTTGTGATATTCACAGCTATACCACCTCACAGCCATGTCCATTCTAAGAGTATGCTGATCCCAGTGCAGGGCCCCATGTGTTGCATTTCAGCTAGATCTACTATTTTCTGTGCATGTACATTGGCAAGTGATTTGAAGTGCTCCCAGTATCTTCTTTTGGGGTGATTTGTTGAGTTTTTTTAGTGAAGTTCTATTGTATGTAATTTGTGTACCTTCTCTTGAAACAGAAGCACTTTGTGTTTTCAGTGTTCCTAAATGCTTTTGTTATAAGAAAAAAACTGCTCCCTTTTCGTGCATAGAGTCCTTATGTAGGTTCTCTATGGGTAAGAGAAAATAACAGAGGCCAACCAGAGAATATTGAGAAGCAAAGCAGCTGATAAGCATGATCTTTCTTAAACTGTTGCAACAGGTTCCTCACTCACCACATGCAGGGAGGGAGGAGAGGAACCCAGAACATTGGTATGAAAGCTTTTATAAAGACTTTTGAAATTGCCTACCCTGCAGCTCAAGATCAACCCCCAAAATATCATGCATACATCACAGAAAGAGGTGGTCCCCAGCAGAAATTTGAGTGTGTTGCTTCTCTCCTGTCTAACAGGATACCTGATAATGCCTTATCTGATTGCCTTTTCTGGGTAGCCTGGCCATTCCTTTGAGATGGTAAATACTTAGTTCCTGAATCTCTTATGTATATTGATAGTGTGCTCAGCTTAGCATATACTTACCAGACTGTATTTACAGGGAGTTGTAAGCCCCTACAGTCCAAAGGCAATTGGAAAGCCCATTTCCCCATTTCCTTCCTCCTTGCAGAGAAACATTTGAGCTCAATTTGGGAGAGTCAAAATGGCTTCAGGATTGTTCTCCTGTACTATTTCAGACACGTGGTTTATATACTTATGCATGTGTTCGCCTTGTACATTTATGAGCATTTATTTTATATATATAAGTACTTAGAATTCCTATAACACTTTGCAACATGCAGTGGCAACCCCCCCCTCTCCTTTCATGCTCATTGGGTGGCTCTAGGATGCTGGAGGCAGTGTCCCTGCTGCAGAAATAGTAATGGGTCTTTGACTTTCCGCAACCCTGGACCACTACAAGACTGCTCAAAATGTGCTATATTGAGGAGAAGGGAGAATTAACTGGAATCTCAAGCATTCTCAGATCTTTCCCCCATCCCTAGCCAGCTTCAGCCAGTGCAGCCAATGGCCAGGAATAATAGGAGTTGTAGTCCAAAATTTCTGGAGGGCACCATTTGGGGAAGTCTGATATAAGATGTTCCCTGCCGAATTTTGGGGCTGTGTATTACCTTTTCTGTTGTATTTTACTCAGAATAAAATTGGCTGGCAGCCATTTCAATACCATTTCAGTCTCCAAATCACTGCACTTGAATGAGACTGTATACTAGTCTGACAGGCCAGTTATCCAGGTATTAATTTCTAATAGAAAATGTCAGCTGTTTCTTTCACATTTAACTAAACTTTAAGTTCATGCTTTAATGTGCTTGCACATAATTCAGTGAGAAGCCTGTACAAATTTCATTACTCATGAATGCAGCTTTCATTCATGAAAAAATAATAATCTTGCAATGTTTGTAGAGCATTAATGGTTTTGTGGATCTGAGATTATTTGCAGTACTGTCTGCAAATTCATTAACAGCACTAGGCCCCAAAGACCAATGCTATGACCCTTTCTCTTCCATGCATCCAATCTTTATCCAAATCATTTAAAAAATGTATGAATAGGCCTTAAAAGCTGGTGTTTGCTTGTAAGGATTTCCATTATTGATTTATTTTATAGTTAAAAGCCAAGAAGAGGGAGGTTAGAAGGTGGATTTTTTTAAAAAGGTGCTGTAAAGAATATTCTTGCTAAAATTATATATTTCTCCTGTTCTGCTGCTAGAATTAGCACTGGCAACAAATTAAAAATGAATAAATCACCCACTCCAGATGGCAACCACCCAAAGGTTCTTCATGAAAAACTAAATTTGACATTGGAGATCTCCTTACAAAGATATGCAACTTTTCCCTAGGATCTGCCTCCATATCTGGGCACTGGGAAGTGACCAATTAACACATGGGATCTAGGGGATTTGGGAAATTACAGGCCGCTTAGCTTAGTGTTCGCTCCTGGAAAATTGGTAGACAGAATTACCAAGTAGAATGATAGAACAAGTCTCATGGATAATAAGGCTAACCAGAGGATACTAGTCATGATGGCAGTGTTCCATCTCCATTGTTGGAGACAGTATCCCTCTGTATATCAGTTGCTGAGGAATACAAATGGTTAGGAGTAGCTGGTTGATCAGGATCAGAGTGAGATCCTGCAATGGCAGGCATGCCAGAAGGCAATGTCAGAAGCCCTTGACATGTAGGAGCACCAGATTATTTTTGCAGGTGTGCTTGCACCATTCTGACTTTACTCTGCCCCACCCACCAAATCATCCAGATTAGTCTCAGTGACACTGCTTCCAGAAGGCCAGCTCTGTGGCAAGGCCTCGCCCTGCTGTAAGTGGAGAAGAGTACCGTTGTGCTCATGTCCCACTTGTGGACTTTCCATACATACAACATCTGCCTGACCAACTCTGCGAAAAGGATGGTGAACTGGATGGGACTTTGATCTGATCCGGTGGGTATCTTCTATTATTCTTACATTCATTGACCATGACTACACAAGGCTTAACGGGGGGAGGGGGGGAGATAAGGAGAAATGATTTGGGGAAAAGAAAGAAATTGTGTGTTCTGCAGTGAGATGCCATGACTTTGTATAAAATGCATTATGCGATTAGAGATTTGTGAATTTGCTTCCTTATGATGAAAACCTGAAAAGTATTGGGTTTGTGCATTTCTATTAATTACACCATCTAACTGTACAGCATTTAACTAGTTAGATACCCTGAATTGCAAATATGAGAAGTGTAGTAAGTTAAGACATTAGGCTATCATTGCCCCCCTCCAAAAGGTAAAACTTTATTGGAGTCAAGTTATTGAGATGTCTCTACATACTTTATTAGATATGTATCAATGACAAATGTGTACTGCTGATAGTCTTATAAATGAATTTGACCCACAAGTTCATTTTATCTCTATTGAGATTAGCTTATCTCATCAATACTTAAGTCTCTGTGTATGTATGAGTTCATTAATAACTGTCAAGGGAAGAATTAAATTAGGCTGTCCTGCATTTCTTTTTCTCCTTGTAGTGAAAATATTATTTGCAAGTCGTTAGCTGAGCTTCTTTCAAATGTTTCCTTTGCACATGGGTATCTTGTTCCATCCACAGTGAAACAATGTTTCTCTCCTGGAGTTTCACTACAGTATAAGAAATATTGAGTATGAAAATCCGCTTGTAGTGTATACACTTCAGTGTAGGGGAATGAAGTAGTTTAGAGTGCTGGAAAAGACTTTGCTTAAATGAAGGCACTTCTGTGGATTTGGTGATCTCTTTTCTCATGAAACACTTTTCTGCTAAGACGATGAGACTTCTGTATCCAATTTACTAATTTCAACTTTGGTCAGAGTTCCATAACCTGATCAGAAATGAAACCAGTGACATAAAAAAAAGAGAGATCACCAGTTCCTACTACACAGAAAACTTTGGATTACTTAAAATCTCCCCAAGGATATATCTAAAGCCTATTAGCATGCTATCTTGCCTACTCCCTAAGTGGGAGAATACATGGTCATTCTGCATGTCACAACTTCCTTTGAAACATCACAAAATGGTAACAGTTACAAAAAAAACGACAATGGAAACATATCTGAAACCATGTTATAAATAGTAATGACCAATGAAACTTTAGTTTGTTGCTGATGTGACCAGGGTTCAAAGTGGCACATCACATGATGTCATTGTGAATCAGGTGACTGACAGCCAGCTGGCCTTGCCCACCTGGCCTGTGTGTGGTAGGGGATATAAGAAACTGGCCTGCTGGTTATCCAGCAGGTATCCAGTTTCCTACCAGTATCCAGCATTTCCCACCGGTATCCAGTTTCCCACCCCTGCTCTTCAGGGTTAGAGGATGCAGAAATGGAACAGTGAATACTATGGAGTGCTAACTGAGCTGGCTGATAAGCAGAATTAACTTCCCTTGGTGTTCAGCAGAGCACTATTTTCCTTAGATGGTCATCCAATGAAGAGACACCAGGCAAATGAAAGAGAGATGCCATGGTATGGAAGAAGGAAACCACGGCATCCATCACTGATACAGCTTGCAATGTGTGAAAACTAATGGTGAGTGTGACACATGGGGGCCATTGTGGTGGTAGAATTCTGGGCTGGGTGACTTCAGTTGGAAAGTAATGTATTTGAAATCTATTTTTCTTTTAACATAGTTCTATAAAACAATTACCAAAAAAGAGTGAGAAAATGATACAAAAACAAAATCCCCACTCATCCCCCTCCCCACTCCAGGACAGATCAATCTAGTTAAATTTGCCAAAGACTAAACTGTGATTTCGGCCGTTGCCATTCTTCAGGGTTATCACTAAAGTATTTTATAAAAAGGATACCACATTTCAACAAAATTATGTACATCATTTGTTATCTATTCAAATTCTCCATGTAAAAATTCCTTGTCACCGGCTACGACATAAGGGAGAAGGATTCAAAACCCTAAAATGCATTTTATATAATTGACTTTTTATTTTTATTCTTTGTATATCATATTGTTGTTTTATTGCTATGGCCGATGGCTGATGCAAATAAAGATTCAGAAAGGAGAAGGATACACTATACCTCACTCATGTCTTATATACATGATCTGCAAAAATGTGACTGCAAGCATCCTTGGATTCTACCATCATAGCCTGATTAACTCTTACTTTGTCTGGGGTCTATAATACAGGCTCCCTTCTTCAGGTTGCATTTCTAGGGTGAGAGCTGCTGGTGTATGGCCAACTTGTGTCTTGTTTCCTGTGCCATGAAGGCAGTGTTAGACGCCTGTGTCCATGTGGCTGGACATCACACTCTTTCAAAATACCAGAACTGCCCCACTTTTGGAGAAGTAGGTCAGATAAAATCAATATCTAGTCACCTTTTCTTCAAAGAGTTAAAGGATAATTGGTACAAAAAAAATCCCAATGATGAGGATCTATTTCTAGAACAATTTGACAGTTCCTCAGTTTCCGGATTAATGCAAATGGGTTCAATCACAGGAAGATTCATGCCGGAAAATGGGAAAAGAAAATGTAGAAATGATGATCCATTCAGTTGGCTAGAGACTTCAGAAAAGAAAGACAAATCTGTGTTCAAGCTTATCTTTGAAAGAGATTGCATTGGTTCTTCAAAATTAAGATCTGAATAGTGTGAAGAGTGTTCTAAAAATTGCTTTCCAAAGTTGCACAGGGAGGAGGGGGAAATATGGCTGCTCCCTGCACTGTACCATCCTTCCATAGTGCAATCAAAGTCTATCTCCCTTATTTCATTAGGTCTTGTGTCACCCTTCCCTAGCATTATGTGCTCTATTCAGATACTCCATTTAGGCAGAACAATCAGATAAGCTGCTTAGAATTTCATAAGTAAAAAATGAATTTTAAATGAGAATTCAGTGTAAAATTGCCCTTTGGCAGAAAACTGACAAAGACCACTTAGCCAGCTCTCTCGCTCCCTCCCACCCTCTCTGGCGCCTCTGACAGGTAACTAATTCCTGGCCTCCGAACAACACTGTGGTCCTCAATTGGAAGGAAGATGAGGGGGAAATAGCAGAACAATCACACCACACAAACCGAAAGGGCATTTCAATAGGTGAGTTGAGAAAAAATGATTTGAGACTTGAGGCCAAAAAAAAGATTGCAGTGCAAACAAAGAAGGTTAATATTCAAATGACTGCAACTAAAAGACGCCTGCAAGGTCTCTAAAATGCCAGGCAAAAACAGAGGTAATGCATTCAGGATGGCATGTTATCTTGGGATGTCTAGTTAGATTAGATAATGAAGTGTTGTCCGCTCTATCCCCTAATTAGATTGGGGTTAGATCAGCCAGCCATTTCACAGAATTAAACAATAATTTTGCCTGGGCCTCTGGGTTATTTAGCAACCTGCTTGCTTATCAAACGAACACCTAGTGCTTATTCTTCCTTCCTCCTTTGTCGTATTCCATTGTTATGTCATCCTTTACTTAATTCCAGTTTTAAATCCATTTTTCGTGGGATGCTTGGAGAATCAAAGAATCAAAGAACTGTAGAGTTTGAAGGGCCCCAATGCACAAATATGCAGTTGGTCTATATAGGGATCAAAACCGTGACATTGCTATTATCAGCACCGTGTTCGAACCAATTGAGCCACAACCCCATAATGGTTTTATCTAGAGCGGGCTACAAAGTTTGGGGTGGGGCATGAACAAGGGGCTTCTCCAATGCACCATTGTCCACTCATTGCTCTCTTCTTCCAGACTCAATTTGCACAACCATCCAGAGGGAGAGTGCAAGGGAAATGGGGGGTGCTTCTCTATCTATGCACTCTCAGCACTGCTATAACAACAACAACAATAATTCCACTATTAAAATTGCCTATTTTAAATTTTGCATATATGATCCAAAAGAGAGCATGTGAATAACACATCATCCAATATATTGGCTTAGACCAGTGATATACAAAACTTTTGATCAAAAAGCCCAGGAGTGGTAGTGGGCCTCCTGGAGGAGTACAGCCTCAGTACAGTGGTACCTCGGGTTACAGACGCTTCAGGTTACATACTCCGCTAACCCAGAAATAGTACCTCGGGTTAAGAACTTTGCTTCAGGATGAGAACAGAAATTGTGCTGCAGCGACAGGGCGGCAGTGGGAGGCTCCATTAGATAAAGTGGTACCTCAGGTTAAGTTCAGTTTCAGGTTAAGAACGGACCTCCAGAATGAATTAAGTTCTTAACCTGAGGTACCACTGTACGTGCCTGATGATGCCTACTCAATATCAGTCCTGGTCATCTTTCTGTCTTTCTTAGTAAGGATCACCAACCTTGGAAGGCCAGTGGACACATTTGGAATTCTGAGAAAGTGTCTGTGTGGCAGTCACAAAATGGCTGCTGGAAGGGTGTGGCATAATGGCAGCCACGTCTAAAAAAGGCAGAGAAAGAGGCAGGGCTACAAAATGGTGTGGGGATGTCCTCTCATCAGCTGCCCCCTCAGTGAAAAAAGACCACCGCTACACTATTTGTGCTTCTCTTCAGTTCAGTCAACTAAGAGGTGGGTGTCCAATGTTGGCATCCAGTGAAATGTGGGCATTGTTGGGGGACACATTCAGAGTAGGAGAGGCTGAGCCCATCACACAAAAACCGTGTAGAAAGAGATAACAGACTCTTGTATTGTGTATTTTTGAGGGAATATTTACTGAAACCTTCCACAGATGCCAGAGGATGTACTGGAGGACACACTGGTATTGGGGTCCATTGTTTTAAAGAATATGTTTCCAGCCATCATGGTTGGAGAGAAAAACTTGACATTCTACAATTTTCTCCACCAAACTCTCATTAAGAAGAGGTTGCCCTTCTTGGTTTTCCAGAAGTGTTTTTCTTTTCTTTCTTTTTTAAAGGAGTACTTGCAGGAACAAGACCTTAAACTATAATGGATTCCAATTTAGGGTCTCCAGGACTTATTTTACATCTTCAGAGAAGAACTTTTCGCTTTCCTTTTCCTTGAACCAGCTGAGGTATGTAGAATGAGCAGTACAAGTAATGTAAATGTCACACCTTTTCTTCAAAGTGCCATCCACCATCCTAATCATTTTTATAGCCATGAAATTATTTGCTAATGTTAAATAGATTTCCCCTAGTGCATCCTAAGTCCATTTGTTCTTGTCCTGTCCTTGCTGACTCAAAATGAATAACTAGTCCCTCTCCTCTTTATAATTTTCATTTATGTACCTGTAGACAGGTCTAGTTGCTCTTCTCCAAATTCAATATGCCTACTCATCTTTATCTCTCTCTGCAGACTCCCCTTCCCAAAGCCTCTATACTTTTTTCTGCTCTCTTTCCAGTTTGATTCAATTTGTCTCATTCACTTACCAAAAATTGGTATTTCATATCCAGATGATACATTTCCACAATGGTCTAATAATAAACGGAGACACTGATTTGAAGTGCCACAAACATTTACAAGGAAAGAGAAGTTGAAGCTTGATAACTTTGATGCTTCCAAACCCAAAATGACTTGCTCCTCCTTGTCATGCCAACTGCAAAAGAGATACTGGATTCAAATTTCAGACATATCTGATGTCTGTACCGAATCAATGCCACTGACACCCATCATAGTGGGGTAGGAGAGCTGAAAAAGAAATTTACATCTAGCAATTAATATGCCCCTTTGGTTTCAGATAGTATATGGGTAAAGGTAAAGATAAAGGGACCCCTGACCATTAGGTCCAGTCATGACCGACTCTGGGGTTGCGGCGTTCATCTCACTTTATTGGCCGAGGGAGCCAGCGTACAGCTTCCAGGTCATGTGGCCAGCATGACTAAGCCACTTCTGGCGAACCAGAGCAGTGCACGGAAACGCCGTTTACCTTCCCGCCGGAGCGGTACCTATTTATCTACTTGCACTTTGATGTGCTTTCAAACTGCTAGGTTGGCAGGAGCAGGGACCGAGCAACGGGAGCTCACCCTGTCGCAGGGATTCGAACAGCCGACCTTCTGATCGGCAAGACCTAGGCTCTGTGGTTTAACCCACAGCGCCACCCGCATCCTTAGTATATGGGCAGACAAGTCTAAAAAGCCTGAGACACAAATTTTCACAGTCCTCTGGTGGCTATTGTGGCTCATTTACCAGAAGTAATGTATTTTATGTTGGTCAGAACTGAGTATATACTTCCAGAGTTATCACTAAATACATTACCACAATGACATTTCTCAAGGTGCAAATGGTCATCTTGGACTTTAACATCAGTGTCTAAATAAAACTCTGACTTTGGATGCCAAGAAAATATGTGTTTGGCGTGAAGTGGGCTTCATGCTGAAAGGGCCGGATTTCTAACCAAGCTGCTTTGTGTTGTTGCATATAAATATTGATTTATTGCAATGCAGCCTCCTGCTTACCCTGCTTCTCTGAGATTCCACACCAAAATGAAAGAATATGTGTACTCTCCGATGGACTCAGTAGCAAAGTCTTATTCCACCTTACAACCATGTGCACATTTTAATACACATATCCTTCCTACATGAATATCATCTCTGGGTAGAAGCAGCCTTCAGTAATGAACTTTATGCACCCATATTTGCCACACCTCACCTGGTAACAAATCATATTCTTTACCTGTAAATCTACTGGACTGCTCTGGTGAAACCCATGTTACAAGAGTCAGATGAATCTAACCTGAAGGCTTACATCTGTCCCAGAAATGGCAATTCCTCTCCACTTTGCAAAACATTTGTATCCTAGAATTAGGCCCTTTCTCTCCTGATTGCCTAAGATCCCCCCCCCAAAAAAGCTGGTTTCCCGTCGTCTATGGAGAAGAAACCCCAATCTCAGTGTCATGTTCAGCTACAGTGATCACTGTTACTGTAGTTCATAAACATAAGAATAATGTAACAGGGGGATTGAAGCGTGTAAGATGAATAGCCCTTGCCAAGAGACACAGATTACCTAGTCCCTGTTGGACGGCAAATTCAGCAATCACACACAGAAAGATCTGCAAAGCTATAAATCAACGGAAGTAACATTTCACTAAGGAAAGTGAGAGTTTTGCCTTCCAGGCAAAGGAAAATAATAGAAGCTGTCCATTCAGTTTGCTCTCTGGTTTATAAAAGATGTTAGGTGGTGTAAATAATAGATTAATGGCATTATAAGGCTCAGCAAAAAAAAAAAAAAAGTGGGAGGGGGACCCATAAATGTTGCAGCAATGGGTAGCAGGTAACAATGGGTTGCAGCTGAAGAATACAGACAGGTGATTAAGGGTTAAAATTTATAGAATTTTTAAAAGGACAGGCTTCTTTTCAATGTGAATACCACATTCTTTCAGTGGGTAGACTTGGGTTTTAATTTTGGTTGAATTTGAGTTCTCTCTCTCTTGCTCTTGCTCTCTCTCTCTGTGTGTGTGTTTAAATTGCAGTTACTATTCATCATTTCTATAAAATAGGGTGTATTCTCATATTATAAAAAAATACTAAAGTAGGACTGTTAGTGAGCCAAGCACATGAAAGTTGCACTTCCTGCTTATATGATTCTGCTATGGATCAAACTGCACATTTCAGTATTCGTGCTGCCTTTTCTTTTTTAAAATGTGATTAAACTGACCAGAGTTATTTTTGAAGAAAAGCTGAACTTCCAGGGCCATATCCAGAACGTGTTCCTGATCACAGATGCTGAGTTGCGCCCCCATTTTTTTTGGGGGGGGGGGCTGATGGCACATGCATCACATGACAAGGAGAGGCCAACGTTGTGTGACTGAATTTACAAATGCATGGATGGCTCCCTAGTCCTTTATCTTCCGACTCCCTTCAAACAAGTCCACCCCAGATATTCTTAGGGGGGACAATAAGTGATTAAACTTCCACATATGCAAGAGTCTCACTTTGTAACTGCATTCTTCTGTAGAAGGGGCAGGAGATCCTGTGAAGGACATAGCAAAAGGCAGTTTTCCTTTCAGAAAGCCCAATGGGGAAAGTATGCTAAGTCCAGAATGGGTGAAACTACATAATAAATAATATTTCCATTAGAGCAATCTGTGCTGGGAAGGAGGCAAAGAGAAATGGCTTTGCTGTACAATCACCCATATATTCTCTGGGATAATTACATCTGATATTAAACCTAGAGCTCTTGCATCATTATTTTCCTGCTCTGCAACCCATGATCAATACCTCTTACAGGCTGAGTGACTAGGTGGCGAGCTCTGCAATGCCTCTTTCACATCTTTATGCTGCTGCGCTATGCTCTGCAATTTGTGTCCGTCCATAACCAGCTGTTATACATCTAAACTTGCCATACTAACCAGGCACTTGTGCCAGTAGCTAAGGGGAAGAGGAGGAAAGTAACATCTCTAGAGAAAGGTGGGGGAATGTCTGTTGGTGTCACATTGACAACCATTGACGTTGGTTTTTGTCTCCAGAACATGCTTCCATTTATGTTCATCTACCATTAGTAGAGTTATGGGAATGATAGTATTCCTTTCCCATGCTTGACTTTTAACTAATCTAAATCTTGGTATAATCCTGCCATTCTGAAGTCCTGTTGAACTCAACCGAGAGGAAACTGTTTGTGGCAGGGCTCCATACAGTAGCCATGGAATTTGAAAGCCTATTACCATGTAATTTGATCTTTCCTTCCAATAGAATGTTTTTCGGCCTGTAAAACCATGAGCTGAAAAACAAGAAAATAATGGAAAGTTCCACACCAGCACTACTACCTCTGTGAATGTGCTCTGATGGAGATTCTGCTGCCTTATACTCTAGAGTTTCTATCAATCAGAGTAAACATTAGATGAACCTATGTTCCTACAGGTGATTCATGGTTCCTATAGGTGATTCATTGTTCTTGTCATAGAAGACCCCTCCAAAAGTCATGATAGTGGTATATTAAAAAATAAATACTCCTGACTTGATAATACTCATTGACATCGCATATCTATAAATGGTACATAATGGTAATTTACTCTGAAAGGATGGAGCACCAGGCCTTGGTACAGTAGACCTTTTTGAAACACACTAGAAAATGTGAATGTGGTTTTCTGAACCGAAGAATAATTTGCCATACTATTAGTTGGAAATCCAAACTTTAGTGGGAAAGATAAAGAAAAGAACCAAATTAATGTCCGTTGAGGAACATGTAAAAGCACTTATCTCATAATACCACGGCTATTGGTCAAAGAATGCCTGACTCATTATAAAGCAGCAGCAATCATCTATAGTAATAAAAAAATAGGCCATATTTTATTACCTTTCCTTCACAATCCATTGCTATGAAGCAGTTTACAAATAAATATAAATAAGATTGTTTTTATGCATGAAATTATCATTCATAGCATGTTTTTAACAGAACATAAATATAATATGGCATATGGCATACTAAAGTATTATGAATACAAATATGATCAAATTTCAACCAGGCAATTCATTCTGTACATAGATCTGCTGCCAGCTGCCATTTTGTATCCAGATTGCAAACAAAAATGTGATTTTATCCTGATTTTACCCATGCTTGGGCATAGGTTCGGCCACCTCTCAACATAGCATTACCAAACTTGGCACAATGGTTCCCATTCTGGGGGCAGCGGATTTCATCAATGTTTTGATAGTGGTCACCATTGTGAATCAAGATGGCAGACTGAAACATGACTTTGGGATAAGATTGCCCGTTCTTTGCATAGGCTCAGACTCCTCTTCATATATCATCACCAAATGTGGCACAATGATTCCTGAGGTGGGTGCAGCAGGTTTCATTGGCATTTGGTTGCTTGGCACCATTTTAAATCATCATGATGGACTGAAACATCACTTGGGTGTAACTTTATCTGTTTTGGGGTTGTTTTTTTTGCATGGGTTCAGCCACCTCTCAAAATATTAATCTCTTTTGACTTAGCTTTCTAAACTCTTCCGTCTTCTAGTCTGATTGACCACACTAATCATAGGCCTAGACTGAGATTGAACTACTAGACCATCTATAAACTCTCTGAAAAAAGCTTCATTGGTTGGCAACTTGATCATGGAGAATACAAAATATTCTGACAGAGGAAACTGAGCAGAGCATCCTGCCACTGACTCTGCCTTGACCCTACTGAATTACTTGGTTGAAGGAGCAACTCATGCAAAATTTATTGCTGTTCTGTTGTGGATTTAAGCAATATTTGATTTAAGCCAAATACCAGTAGATTGTTTCATTTCAAGGTAATTATCAGACAATCAATGGAACAGCATGTATTCCCATGGAACTGATGTGACCTGGTAATATTAGAATATGCTCAGGACACAAATTTGCAAACTGTTTTCATTTACTGATTGCTATCATTCTCCTTCAGTTTGTCTGAACACCTTGTGTGCCTCAGCCTACCTCATTCAGTCTGCTGGGCCTGGTAGCTGTCAGTCTGGGAGTCTCTCTGAACTTGTGCCTCAGCTGCTATAAATTGAGAGAAGTGCTGCAGAAGGAAGATGAGGAACATACACTCCACAAAGAAGTAGTCAGGGGTCTGTCTCTTGAGATATATATTTTTCTCAACAGAGGTAACTAAAAGTGAATCACCTCTGTAAGAACTTGGCAGAGTCAGGGCTGAGGTAGAAGATGGCACTCAAAGGTAGAGAAGAACTGTAACTGCTGGAAACAGGGTGTTTTTTTTAGTTCATTGTTGCACAAGCCAAGGTCTGTGTCTGACACTCTACAGGGGTGCTTTTATTCAAGAGTGTTTGCGTGTCTGTGTGTGAGTGTGTGGTTTGTTTATTTATTTATTTAACCAAATTTATATACTGCTTGATTATTATTATTTTTAAAAACACCTCAAAGAGGTTTACAAAAATAAAAATAAAATATTAAAGATAAAAGTACACTTGACCGTAAGGTCCAGTCGCAGACGACTCTGGGGTTGTGGCGCTCATCTCACTTTACTGGCTGAGGGAGCCGGCATACAGCTTCCGGGTCATGTGGCCAGCATGACTAAGCCGCTTCTGTATGCTACCCACCTCTGAGCCCACCAGTCCTTTTCACTTGCTCAAATACCCTCCAACTTTTTTACCTTAGGATCCATGACATGGCCCCACTCCAGCGTGAATCACGTGACCTGTGTGAGTCACAGAACCTCAAAACTCAAGTTTTGGGGTTCCACGATCACATGGTTTGTGCTGCCATGCTAAGAGCACATCACACAAAACTGGGATTTCCCGATTTTATCAGGACAGTTGATGGGTATGTGCTCATTGGTATTAATATCCAGCACATTTCTCTTGGTAAGCTTCAAGCAGCTGTTTTCACAAGGCAACTGCTAAGAGCAGCAAATTAAGACTTATTTCTACCACACTTCCTGCTGGGTCTTAGAAGGATTTTATTCTGTGAACTGCCCTGAGATCTTATAAATTTAATAAATAAATAAATATTAGCAAAGCTCCACGACCAAAGTCATTTGGGCAGCCAGGCCTTTTAATTAGCTAATTACAAACTCATTTAATACTTCCCTAAGTCTTGATTAGATGTTGGACAAAATGAAATGCCTTCTGCCTTGTAACTACCCGCTTTGAAAAAGGTTATGTACCGAAGGCATCTGTGAGTTGGCAAAGAACTAGATTACACTGCGATGTCTTTAAAATACAAAAAAACAAAATGGTTACCAATTTTTAAGTGAGAAAACAAAGAGAACTTAATGACAGCTAATTAATGGAAAGGGGAGACATTTGAAACTGGAAAAAAAGCCATTTTTGAAATTCATGACAGGCTTCGAGTTCTGAAAATGTGGACATTAAATGTGATAGATTTTGCCCATGGGGAGAACGATATCTGAATATTTATGCAGGTATTTTAAAAGTAGTGGTGCATGTGGATGTGCAGGGATGCAGAGCTCCCATCCTTAAACCAGTATCGTTGCTGTACCTGGGTGGGCTGGGGCACTGCTGAGGTGGGGGTCATTTGCACCAGCAGGACTGTGCACCCCACAGGTGCCCTGTCTCATCCCTGTCAAGGTATACAACACTAAGGCTGGTGCTGGAAGGGGCAGCTCCTGTCAGGAGTTCAGCCTACACTGGAGTAGGACCCTGGCAGAGACACATGCCTATCTGGCATGTTCTCTCCCTCCTGGTCGATCGTTTCGGAGCTTCAAAAGCTTTCTTCAGCCCGAGCATCACAGCAACCGATGCCAACCAACACCGACACACTTAGGGATCCGCAGAGTTTGCGCATCATGCGTGACAGACCTCAGCAACTCAGCATTTTGCCTAATCTACATTATTTACATAGAAACACACATGGAGCACTGCAACATGGCTCCCTCTCTGCAACATGGCTCCCTCTTTGCATCAGACAGCAAAGAGAAAAAGAACAATGGACAACAGTCCCACTTCACGGAACAAAGTAACACAAACATCCTGTCTCCATCACATCCCACTCTGTGGAGTCAAAACATACACCGTCATGTGATAGACAAAAATCCCATGACTGCAATCATTAATAATAATAATAATAATAATAATAATAATAATAATAATAAATTTTATTTTTATCCCACCCTCCCCAGCCGAAGCCGTGCTCAGGGCGGCTAACAAGAAGGAATTCTAACAGCTCCACCCCACCCCAAATGATGCTACTACTGCATTTGAAGCACTTAGAAACATCATTGAAACTGTGAACACGCATGACCAATATATGGTTGCATTTCACATACCTCATTTCTTGGGACGGGGGCATTTAATAGTAGTTCCTATCAGTAGTGGGACCAAGAAACAAATGAAGGGGCTTAACCCTTCTCCCCGTGTCATGCTCATGACAAGAAAATAACTACTACCTTAAGAACTGATCTTTGGTGTTGTTGGGAAAACGGTTGTTGGTCCCAGGAATGCCTCCCTGCAGGATAGTCCATTCCATTCACACACAGAGAGAGACCATTAATGTTGATTATATCAATATAATATCTACATTCCAATATGATAAACTCTGCTGTGAGATTTGAGGGATTTCAAGCATATGGGAGCATACCTAAAATTGTGATATATATACAGTATATATCACATAATTATGAGGTACAGAATTGAGATATCAGATGTTCACATTCAGCTACATTGAGTAAACAATTGAGGGTGAAATGTACAGCAGAATCCATTTAAATCAACAGCTTTAGCAGGGTTTTCACACACACAGTGGGCTAAATAATGCATCAGAAGTACAGATGCATAGTGTATGCAAAAATAGACTGGAGCTTAGTTTAATTATATATATATATTTGCATTTGCCCTCCCCCCTCCTTAATTACTGCTTGTGGGAGACAAACGCAAAAATGTCTTGGCCTGTCAGTTTAGGGAGTGCAGATCATGAGCACATAACATACACAGAACTCACCAAGCACCTTCCTTTTGTCAGTTGTTCACCGTTTATTATCGCTGTGTTCTCAAGCTATTTCATGAGCTATTGGCAACCTAATCACAAGCATATAGTTAGTTTCTGGATAAAAACACTGCTGTTCCTTAGGCATAGAAAGCTAGATGTCAGGTAGATGGGTAGAGCAAAACCTTAGTTGCAGGGGTTCTTGGGTTTTGTTTTATTTTATGGAGAATAGACAGTGCCTCACAAAGCAGTTTGCTTAACCTTGAATGAAAAGCCTTCTCTCAAAAAATACGAGGCTTCATATGCCTCACTGAATATAATGGGAATATCACATATACCTGTGTGTGTGTGTGATCTTTTGACATTAATGGATGAAATTACAGTATCCAATTGTGAATGTATAATGTCTGCCAAATTTCACACAAATAGGTGCAGGGGAGGAGAATCTTTAAAGTTTGATGCAAAAGGGATTCACTTACTTCCCCCGTGTTTGGGGGACAATTTGTTGCAAAATAGCATACATTGTCAATGTTCTTAGGCAAACAGCCTTCAGGATTTCAAAGGAACAGAAACAGGGGTCAGGGAGTTACAGTGAATGAAAGCACGGTTGAGGCTTTTTCTTCTCTCTTTTTTTGATCAAGTTATACCAGTTGATTAGTTCCTTCTACAACCTTCCCAAAATTGCAGAGGGCAAGGAAGGGAGAAGACATCAGGCTTATATAATCTCAGCTCCTGTGTCACACCACCATCAAACTGGGAGGTTCTGTCTGGGTACATACTAGTGCTGTGATAAAATCTGTTCTCTAATTTCTGAAAAGTTTTGCTCCCCAGTAAAAGATGCTTCAGTTTTTCTGCTCGTTCACAGGATGCTTTAGAATTATTTTTGAACTTCCCTTATTGTTGCAAGGGTTCCATGAGTGGTGTGTTGGTATGTGTGCATTTTCTTTCCATTAAACATTTTTCCAGTATGCTGCAGCCTCCCTGGCTGCCTGTGATTCCTGATCTGAAAAAAAAGCCCCATGGGAGGAGTCAATCTCATGACAACTTCCCCTGGACTTTAACTGAAGCATAGGAAGATGAATAAGCTGGTACCAAAGCTGTGAGATGAGTGCACTTGATGATTTTGTTTTTAACACAATTTCTTTAAAAGTTAAAATAAAAACTCATTCACTTAAAAAAATTAACAACAAACAGCTGTCAGGTGCATTGTAGATAACTTTCCCAGATTCACTCACTTAAAGGAATCCCTAGTCAATGACATCATGAATTTTTTTGCTTTGTTTTCTGTTTTAGGGTGTACAGACACCTAGGAAGGCTGCAGAATGATTTGATTTGTATCATTTAAACAAGGCTCTTACAAAAACCCCTGAAAGTAAAGTAAGCTCTCTCGCACAAATACAGTACACCAAGCAACCAACCCATGAAGCCCTCACATCCAGTCCATGAACATTTCAAGTAATTTCTCTCCTCCCTTTAATAATTTTCCAGTATAATTTCTACTCTTTTAAACTGATGGAGGATGTTCAGAATAAAACATAGGTGAAATTTTCAGCATGGCACTCTGGCCACAGACAAGTGTCTTGCTCACACATGAAAGACACAAAGCTGGCCACCCTACATAACCTTAATGGCTGCAGGTGGAAGAAAGGAATGGTAATTTTCTGAAGTCATACAAATTTAAGTGATGTCAGCGTGTTACTTGGATGTCTGGAAGCTGCCAGTCATGCTGATTCACCTAGATTAATCTATTCTTTTAAAAAATGTTCAATTGCCAATTAAAATATTCATTCTACTCTAAGCTGTTGCAAAATTAAATTTTAGCAAATCTAATTGTGTGAGTGGTTTAGCAAAAAGAACGATGAATCAAAAAAGGTTTTGCATGACAGTTATTATCTTTTTAAAATGGCACACTTTAATTTTGGGCGGGTTTATATGGCAAAATAAAACTTGCAGTTCAGTATGCTGTGTGATAATTAGTTTAATGAATGCCTCAAGGAACTATGCGGAGCCAATTACAAGAACTTCCTTTCCCAGTGAAAAGGGTAACAGCTCTTTAATAACAAATCATACATGGGATTGTGACTTGGGTTTGCAATAAGGAGGAAATGAATCACACTTTAAAAGTACTTGAGATTCTTCTTAATAAAAACTATCCCAAGCTCCATTGAGTTTAGTGTACTATTTCTGTTTATTTGCACATCAAGTATTGTCATTCATCTTAAATTGTATTGCATCCATCCCTGTGCATTGGCATGGTGAACGAAGTTACTTTCCTAGTGTTTACATCATGTGAAGTGCAATAGGTGGCTTGCATCTGCTATGCTGATTGTGGATGATGAGCACTGTGGTCCAAAACCTTTGGAGAGGACCAGATTAGAGAAGTCTGACCTTGAGCTTTCTTTGAAGTGACTTCCCTATCCTTTCGGTCTCCAGGCTGGATTTAATTAAGTAGGATTGCTAGTGGCAGACAGCACAACGAGTCCTTCTCATGCAACAGGACTGCCTGCTTAACCTTCCACATGCCCCTTGTGCACTCCAAACTGGATCTGGGAGTTTTAGAGAACACCCAGTAGAGTGTGCAAGAGGAGGAAAGGGGAGATTCCTCCTTCAGGCAAGCTGAAATGCTTGTGCTGACAGAACATAGATTCATAGAATTGTAGAGTTGGAAGGGACCCCAAGGATCATCTAGTCAAACCCCCTACGATGCCGGAATCTCAAGGTTTGGGAAGATATAATGTTGCATTACTCCCAATTAGAGGCAAGAAAAACCTTCATATTTCAGATCACATTTAACGGAGTAGCTTTTAAACTTCAGGATTTTAAAGGGGAGAGGTTTAGACAGCTTTGAAAATGGATTGGGCAAATTCTTGGTAAATACGTTTATTTTCTTCTTTTATTTATTTGCAGAATTCCTATGTCCCTTAATATCATAATATAATAAATATAATAAAATATTTAAGTGGCTTAAATGAACAATACAGAACAATATGTTCAATAAACTGTCCTAAAAATACTGAAGTGAACACACACACTGTAGCCTGAAATGGTGTACTTTATTACATGTTTCATTGTATGAACTGGCCCTGAATATTTGAACATTGAATTTATTTCAGTGAGAAAATCCTGGTTCTCACCATACTACTAATGTAGAATGCAAAGTGGATACATCACCCCAATGCCCATATTCATGATTTATACAATCTCCCTCCATTTTTATAGGGCGAGAATTGGGTAGCTTTTTGTATGAGCCTTCACATGACATCCTTGCTTTATGTGAAAGGAGGTGAGGGAAGGTCATGAACTGCACAACTCCTTGTTTCATAAATGTCTACAGCTGGATCCATCATTGACTTACACGCTTGTTGCAAATACAGCCAGGCCAGTAAAGAGGCAAAAAATATTTTGCAGCCTTTCATTTCAAGCACAAAGGAAATAATGATATTTACAAGCCTATCAAGCAGAGCTACAGGATAGATGTCTAAAAGCTTGTGAAGACCTCTAATGCTAAAGTGATAACGGTTGTGTTAAGAACTTTGAGTACGTAGGTCAATAACACACCCGGGGAATGACTGTCATAACATCCCCTGAAGCATTTCCTGATGCAGTGGCTCAATCTGCGACTTTCCAAAAGTTAAAAGTAACAAAGTCATGGGAGCATTATTACAGAATCAATGCCTCTTTCTGAAACACATAAAGCCTGTAGCATTTAAGCAGCTGTGGGAGACCATTATTCTGTGACAACATTCTATCCTGTTGACAAGTATACTTTTCTAGTTTGTGTCTGAAATGTCAGCTATTCAGCCTCCAAATGTGGTATGTCTCCCTATTGGGGGGCAAAAGTGATATGTGCAGTGCTTCATTTCATCTTGCCATGTCAGGCGGGATGACAAGATGTGACATATAAAGCAGCATGGATCTTAGAGCTGTTACAACAACTTGCTAGGGACAATGTTTTTCTATGTGTTTTTCTTTGTGTTCCGGGAATCATCTTCTTCTTCTCCTTCTTTGGTGATCACTCATAGCCGAGTAAGATTGTCTTCCATAAACATGGTTTAACAATGAGTCTGTAAGTGACTGTGGAGGCCAATTCTGGATCTACACGTCCTTCCACAGTGGGGTCACTGGTTTCCGGGCGGGAGTTGATCACGGTGTGGATTTGCCAAGCATGCCTTCCTCTTAGAACGTTTCTCCCTTGCGTCCTGAGTTCGAGTGTCTTCAAAGCCCATGACACCTTTGGTAAAGGCTGTTCTCCAACTGGAGCGCTTGCAGGCCAGTGTTTCCCAGTTGTCAGTGTTTATACTACTTTAGATTTGCCTTGAGACAGTCTTTAAACCTCTTTTGTTGACCACCAGCATTACACTTTCCATTTTTAAGTTGGGAATAGAGCAGTTGCTTTGGAAGATGATCATCAGGCATCTGCACAACACGACCAGTACAATGAAGTTGATGTTGAAGAATCATTGCTTCAACACTGGTGATCTTTGCTTCTTCCAGTATACTGATATTAGTTCACCTGTCTTCCCAAGTGATGTGTAAAATTTTTCAGAGACACCGTTGATGGAATCTTTCGAGGAGGAATAAAGCCCCTCTAGAACAGCAGTGGGTGAGGAGAATTGAGCTCAAATGTGCACATGGAACTGCTTCCCACCACTACCCCCCCCCCAGAAGACAGTTGAGCTCTTTGTTCAGTTGAGCTAAGCCCAAAACCTTTCGAGCAAAAGGCGTGAACGAAATGCTGGCCCATTTTGCAACAAGGCAGGAGAAAACGGGAAACACCAGGGTTAAGAATAAAGTTCATTCAAAAGTTTGATTTAAAAAGATGATTTTAAGGGTTTCTTTTTTAAAGGCAGATCATTGCAAAAACAGGACCATATAGACTTATGGATGAACAACTTGGGTGCATCTCCCAGTGAAGAGTCAACTTTGCATATGTGACTTGGATAGAATAAAATCATCCAAGGGAATTTAGCTGCAGCAGCAATTGTTTCTCTTAGCAGGAGAAAGGATGTATCTCATGTAGGCAAGGTAGTTGCCAAGTGGGAAGACACAGAGGGCCAGAGTGGGTCCTAAGAGGTGAGGTAGAATAATCTCTGAGGCATAAAGGAAAACAAGGCCATAGTCATGGGCAAATTAATCTGTTTCAAGTCTGTTTAAATTTCACATGTGCTTACTTATTTCCTTTCATTTATGAATTGCCTCCCATGAAACACCTTGAATTGTTCTACCTCCACAGGTGAAGGCAGTGATGCTTCTGAATACCATTTACTGGCCTTTTGTGACTGAGTCCTGCAGTGTGAGAACAGGATGCTGGACTAAATGAATCACTGGCCTGATTCAGCTGTCTTGTCTTCTGTTCTTATGATCTAATAAAAAAATAAAATAAAACACTTTCATACATAAAAGCAATTTAAACAATTTTGTGAATAAAAGCAGTTTCAAATCCCGTATATATACAGACCAGGATTTTTAAAATATTTATTTTTAAATCTCTACAATAAAGGTGGCACCTGATATGGATTGGACCTCATCCATTTAAGGGCTATTTTTACCTTTTTAAAAAAGAGAACATGTAGTGCAGGCTTTAAGCATTTCTTCTGGGCCATCAGAACTTCCACAGAGAGTATTTCCTGATCATCAGCATGATTTTTCCTTACTCAGTGATACACATACACGCACACCCCATTGCTTTTATTCTACACCCCTATTGCTCCTCTGTGACCCACTTGCACAATTTATAAATCAATTCATAATTTCCAGACCATTGATCTGCTCTGAATTTTGTCCTTCCTAGCACATGACATCCTTAGCTCCCTTAACCTTACATTCTTCTACACCAAATTTCACATACTGCTTCACTCCTAATATACTTCTGAGTCCTTGAAATTGATAGTAACTGTTTACTGAAACTGCAACCCACTAGGGCATTTTTGGAGTACGTACTACGTGTTTTGGAGCATGTTACATGAAATCAAATATTGACAACTGAGAGAATTCAACAAAGGAGTATTAGAAATATAGGAGCTTTAAAATGAGACACAGAAGGATTGATAAAGGATTTGGACTAAGGAAGAGGAGATGAAAGAGCCATTGTGATGTAGTGACTAGTGTGTCGGACTAATACTTGAAAGACACATGTTCAAAGCCCATGGGTGTTGTGAAGGTCACAGGGTGGCCTTGGACCAGTCACTATTTCCCATCCTAACCAGCCTCAAGGGGTTGTTGTTATAAAAATAAAATTGGAGTGGGGGAGAACAAATGTATGCTGCATGAGCTACTTGGAGGAAAGGCAAGATACACAGTAAGTAATACAGTGGTACCTCGCAAGACGAATGCCTCGCAAGACAAAAAACTCGCTAGACGAAAGGGTTTTTTGTTTTTTGAGCTGCTTCGCAAGACGATTTTCCCTATGGGCTTGCTTCGCAAGACAGAAACGTCTTGCAAGTTTGTTTCCTTTTTCTTAACACCGTTAATACAGTTGCGACTTGACTTCGAGGAGCAACTCATAGAACGCGGTGTGGTAGCCTTTTTTGAGGTTTTTAAAGACTTTGGTGGTTTTTGAAGCTTTTCCAAAACTTTCCCGACACCGTGCTTCGCAAGACAAAAAAAATCGCAAGACGACAAAACTCGCGGAACGAATTAATTTTGTCTTGCGAGGCACCACTGTACTGTAGTAAGGACATGGCAGCATCTATTTGTGATTAATTACAATACCACATTTAATTTGCAAAGTGCCCCACCCTTCTCAGAATACCCCTGCACAGTAGGTCACTAAGAACTGAGGTGAAGATATTGGGGTTTTGACAAAGGTACACACAAAAGTCCATTGATGATGATGGGTGTTCAATATAGATTCAAAGGCCCAAATCCAGCTCTGTCCCTTGTAGCAGACCCACACTTGCTCCAACACCTTTCATTATAAGTGGTCAGACTCCATAATAAAATTAGCACCATCTAGTATTAAGGCCTTCCCAATCCTGGAGCACATTTGTTCAGGAATTTTTGTGGTATTACATACAAAATCCCTCCAACAGACCTGAGGTTAGCATTTCAAACAGAATAAATTATGGAATACTCTGGTTGTAAGGAAAATTAAAGACAGTCTGACAATCTACTAGCAAAAGGAAATTTAAAATTTGATATAGGCTATTTATTTCTTATATTCTGAATCTATAAATGAACAGTTTGCCCTACTCTTGGTTAAAATTTGATTGTGTCATCAAGAGCCAAATAGAATAGCTGTGGATGCCCGATGCCTTAAATAAAGGGAAACAAGAGGAGCCCAAGTTATTTTAGTAGGTTGCTTAGCAGCGAGCAATCTCTCTCCCTCATATCCTCTTACTGTTTCTGCTCACTCTATCTTTCACCTTTGGTCAAACAAGATGAGTCCTTATCTTTACAACTGACCACCGCTTGCTACACTAGTTCAGTGAACTCTCCTAATAAACCCCATTTGTGTGACTCAACTGAGCTCATCCCAATCAACACCTGTGTGCAGCATCCCCAAGATGCTTCTTTTAGAAAACACTACAAAGACGTTCTTCCTTCAGGAAAACGTAGGCACAATCTGCCTTTATGAATCCTTGCTTACTGTGCTTCCCTCCAGCCCAACCCTGAGCAGGAGAAAGACTGAGAAGTAGTCGACACTTCTTATGTGTCATTAAATATTGGGTTTGAGCTGCAATAAAGCATTCCAAAAGCTTTATTTGTTCAAGTGCAGATTTGGAAGCGGATTTCTCCCTGTAGGCTACATCTTCTCTTGCCAACAAAGCCAACAAAGCAATAGGAAATTAAGGGATGTAATTAAGATTAAGTGGTTCTTTTGGTTGCAGAATGGAGTGGATAAGGCTAAAGTATGAAAAATGAGCCTTTGTTTTTTAATGGATAGAATAGAACATCCCCATGCTAAATATTCATTCATAGCCATATGGATATGAATATTCATCTGTTTGTAAAAGAAGGCATGTCTTGACTACAATTTCTGTCTTCTGTTTAGTTCTGTAAATGCAATGGGATTGGAATTTGAAGATACAGCCTTTCTATTACTGTAAAAGTTAGCAAAAGAGTTTGCAATATCTTAAGAGTACAGATTGGTTGGCTCCCTTCTCAGAGCTCCAAAAATTATATCATGCATTTCTGGGTCATGAGTAAGGGACCAGGAGTTATAGCCTTACTTGCTTCATAAAGGAGGGACTGTGGGATAGGAGCCAGTGTCACTGCATATGTTCATGCTGTCTCAGACGTTACAGACATCAATCCTATTTATAATTTCCTCACAAATCCTATTCATTTCAGTGGGACTAACTCCCAGGTAACTGCATATGATTGGAGTGCCATAGTTGCAAGCAAAGCTTCCAGATCTGCACCTGTCAACCCTAATTAGATAAAATCCTGTCAGTGATATTCAACTAAGTAGTACTCAAGGAAACCTGCTGAAATTAATGGACCTAACTTAAGCCCCATCTGCACCATACATCTAAAGCAGTACCACTTTAAACAGGCACAGATTCCACCAAAGAAGTGATTTAACAGTCCATCCATTTTCCCAGGAAACACTAGAAATTGTAGCTTTATGATGCAAATAGGGGTCGCCTAACAGCTCTCACTGTTCTTAACAAACTACAGTTCCCAAGATTATTGGGACTGTTTAAAGTAGTGTGATGCTACTTTAAATGTACAGCAAAGTTGCGACTTTAGTCATGTTCTTTATTTTCAGTAGTTCTACCCTGACTTAAACATAGCTGAATGCCACCCTATATTTATCATTATAAAAAGTTTAGATTAGGGCAGAGACCCTCAAGCTGAGGGGCTAAATGTGGCCCTCCAGGCTTCTCTACCTGGCCCTCAGGACTCCCCAGAGTCCTCCCCAGCCATGTCTCCCATCCCCAGGCCACACCTCTCACAGGTATGGGGGAATTGGTTTATGGGAGTGGTGGTGGGAGAATGATGAGTGGTCACAGGAAGAAAAGGGAGAAGCCTGGGAGGTGTGAGAAGCTGAGGGGGTAACAGGACTCAGTAAGTTGGTATAGTCTGTGGCAGAGAGAAGTGATGAAATGATTGCTGTAGTGTTGAATTCATCCCCAAGTAACTGTGCATAAAACACATTGAAATTGATTTGAAATGAGTCTGTCTGAGTAACACAATTGTACTGAAAAACTTGTTCTTAAGCATATTAGGTTTTACAGAAATAAGATACTTTTCTCTGTGGATGAGGATATCAGTGCATACATCTGTGTAATGTTTTCGTGTATTTTGTTATCTCCTCCTTCATTTCATATGTCTGTAGCATTTTGGCTCGCTAACAGCATAACATGTGAAGCATTTGGAGCAAAAATACCCAATCAAATGAGGCTCTAAGTCTTAGTTGGCGAATTCTAGATGCAACTTCAATACAAGTGATAAATCACCCTAATTATGTTCTTGGAACTGTTTGGTTTGATATTTTGTGGAGTGCAGCAGACAGCTGTTGATAAGGCAAGAGATGGATCTCTGTGTTTGCATTTCTGAAGCACTTCTTGTAATAGAATTAGGTGGATTAATGTAAACAGATCCACGTGTCTTAATTACTTCAAATATGAAATCTACAAGAAATGGAATAGCTATAATACATGATGCAGATATTCCATCGTTGAGATCTGTGCCCAAGAGTGACAGGCAAGCTGTCTCAGGCAAGCTTAATGCTTTATTCGTGAGCATTCAGATATAAAATCTGTTTTCCAAGTGTTCTGTTCCATCTCACTATCTTGGTGATCCAATAATATGGCATACTTGCACTTTATTGAGTTGTATCCTGTTATGTATGTACGGTATGTATGTATGTATGTATGTATGTATGTAGAAAGAACTATAATCTGCTTGATCAATCAATTGATCAATCAGTCTCTAATAATAATAATAATAATAATAAATTTTATTTATATCCCGCCCTCCCCAGCCGAAGCCGGGCTCAGGGCGGCTAACAACACTAAAACAGTACAACATTATAAATACATTCTAAAAATTAATTAAAATACAAATTGATGGCAACCATAGACTAAAGCTTTGTAGAGATTGCCAAAGGAGGGAGTCAGGCTGCGCCCTGACCAAAGGCCTGGTGGAACAGCTCTGTCTTACAGGCCCTGCGAAAAGATGTCAAGTCCTGCAGGGCCCTTGTCTCTTGCGACAGGGCATTCCACCAGGTTGGAGCCGCAGTCGAAAAAGCTCTGGCTCTAGTTGAGGCCAGCCTAACCTCTCTGTGGCCTGGGACCTTCAAGATGTTTTTATTTGAAGACCGTAAGTTCCTCTGTGGGGCATACCAGGAGAGGCGGTCCCGTAGGTACGAGGGTCCTAGGCCGTATAGGGCTTTAAAGGTTAAAACCAGCACCTTAAACCTGATCCTGTACTCCACCGGGAGCCAGTGCAGCTGGTATAGCACCGGATGAATGTGATCTCGCAGCGAAGACCCCGTAAGGAGTCTCGCTGCGGCATTCTGCACCCGCTGGAGTTTCTGGGTCAGTCTCAAGGGCAGCCCCACGTAGAGCGAGTTACAATAATCCAGTCTGGAGGTGACCGTCGCGTGGATCACAGTGGCTAGGTCAGGGCGAGAGAGGTAAGGAGCCAACTGCTTAGCTTGGCGGAGATGAAAAAATGCCACCTTTGTTATAGCTGCAATCTGCGCCTCCATGGAGAGGGAGGTATCGAAGATTACACCCAAACTCTTAACGGACGGTGCTGGCACTAATTGCACCCCCGCAAGAGAAGGGAGTTGCCCCCTCAATCTCATATCGTCCCGTCCCAGCCAGAGGACCTCTGTCTTCGAAGGATTTAACTTCAACCGGCTCCCACGTAACCATCCAGCCACAGCTTCCAAGCATCTGATCAGTGTGTCTGGGGCCGAGTCAGGATGGCCATCCATCAACAGATAGAGTTGGGTGTCATCAGCATACTGATGGCAGCCCAGCCCAAAACTCCGGACAAGCTGGGCAAGGGGGCGCATAAAGATGTTAAAAAGCATCGGGGAGAGAATCGCACCCTGAGGCACTCCACACACCAAGGAGTGGCGGGATGACAATTCCCCCCCAAGCGCCACCCTCTGTCCCCGACCAGAGAGAAACGAGCGCAGCCATTGAAGGGCTGTGCCCTGGATCCCCACGTCGGCAAGGCGGTGGTCCAGGAGTTCGTGATCGACCATGTCGAAGGCTGCTGACAGGTCTAGAAGAATCAGCAGCCCCGACCCGCCTTGATCCAGCTGCCTACGGAGATCATCTGTTAAGGCGACCAGAGCCGTCTCGGTCCCATGACCAGCGCGGAAGCCGGACTGGAATGGATCCAGAGCCGATGTTTCATCCAGAAACCTACCAAGCTGTTCCGCAACCGCTCTCTCAATCACCTTACCCAGGAATGGAAGATTCGAAACCGGGCGGTAATTGGATAGATCTAAGGGATCTAATGATGTTTTCTTTAAAAGCGGGCGCACCACTGCCTCCTTCAGTTCCCCTGGGAATGTCCCGGTGCCAAGGGACAAATTGATGATATCCCCCAGGGGGGCCCGCACCTCGTCTGGACACGCTCTAATCAGCCAGGACGGGCACGGGTCGAGAGGACAAGTGGTGGGCTTTCCAGCTCGGAGGAGTCTGTCCACATCGGCTGGGGATATCCGGTATCTAAGTATGCTGTGCCACAGAGCTGGAAATATATTCATTGGAAATAGAACTTTTAGATCTAGATCGGGACTAGAATCACATAAAAGGTTGGTAAGGAATAGTGAAGACCATTGATCTCTATAAAAGGTACTTAAGACCTCTGTTCTCCCAAAGGCTGCTTTGTCAGGCTATCTGATCGTGTAGTCCATGACTATCAATGAGCGTTTCACTGAGACTAAGGGGTTAACATTAAATGAATTATGTGCATGTGCCAAAGCAGATGACTTTGTGTGTGTGGTCTGAAGATTCTGACTTTGCATGTTCTGGACCTTATTTAAATTTCAAATCCATAAAAGATTTCTGGGAGAAATGGTATTCAATTAAAAAATCAAGGGGGCATTATAAGTTGCTTATATTCTTATTCCAAACCAGGGGTTGCATGCAACAAAATCATTCCATCAGTGTAGGGGTGGGGGACCTCCAGCCTGTGGACTAAACCTGGCCTGCTAGGGGTTAAAATTTAGCCTGCAAGGTTGTTTTTCCCCAAACTAAGCCACCTGTTCCACACTAACTTCATATGTGACATCAAGTCTGGGGCAGGTAGAAAGATGGATGCCAATGCACAATCAAGAGCTTTAAAGTGCACTTCCAATTGTTCGTTGGCAAGGGAAAGCAACCTGCTATATTGCAAGGCGAAACTTGCCCCAACCCCCCAGGGAACTCCATCATGCATCTGAGGTCTCCTCTGTGCATGGTGCTTTGAAGTCTTGACTTGGTGAAGTCATGTGATTGACAATCTATTGTTGATGATTGGTAGACTCCACCTGCACAAATCGGGGGGGGGGGGCAGTGCATTGGGGAGGAGAATTAGGGGAAATTTCATTGCACAAGTAGAAACCATTGCACTAATGGGAAAATTTCACTGTATACAACCCCAGGAAATACCAAATTTTGGTGACTTTAATATTGCATTTCACAGATGTGGTAACAGTCAGATATTTGCAGTATTATTTCTGTGTTACAGTCACCCAGATAGTCTGAGCAGATTAAAGAACTCTGATCTCATTTGATGGCATACGGGGTGGAACAGGGAAGGGGGAGAGATTTTTATCTCTCTATCTCTGTCCTTAAGAAGAAGAAAAACCCTACATCATCTATTTTACCATTTCTGTCTTTCTTGTACATACCAGTAAATTGATTCTGAAATTGCAGCCTGGAATCCAGCTATTAAAGAATGGAAGCTGAAATTATCCAGTATAAAGGTTAAAAAGGTTTCAGTCTCCTCTATCATCAGGAGTAAGTGAACTCCAACTGTTCAAGTTCACAGATAACTTGAATTTCCTGGAACAGTTTTCTGCATGTATGCTGCAACATTCATTTTATTCCACTAGATTGTGCACTCGCTAGTCATATGATTGTTTGTAGCCTGTAAGGATGAGCAGAGTGGGCAGGAGGAAGGCTTTTCTCTTGGGAAATTCATATTCCTTCAAATTCTGCAGTGGGCTCAATCCAACTATGATGATGATGATGATGATGATGATGAAAAATTATATACCACCCTTCATCGTAAGATCTCAGGGCAGTTCACAGAATAAAATGCAGTATAAAAACAAGTAAATAACTACAGCAAAACAATAACTCCCCTTTCCATAGTCTACAAAGACTGCCACTGTCATGGCCATTAACAACCAAAAGAAAAATATTCAAGGAAATGTAGAAGTTCACTGTATTACTATCAGCACCCATGTTTGGAATGTGTACCCAGAAATACACATCAGTGCTTGCAAAAGCTTTGCTTATTTGATTTCTTCATACTATGCAGCTGTTGGAAACAGAGCCTGCCTGCTGGGAGGGGGGGCGAGTAACAGTGCTATTTTTATGCATTATACGAAACAAGCATCGTGGAAAGGCATCCCAAAGCTACTATTCCAGAGTTCACAGCAGGCTATGCTCCCCTCAGTTCTGCTCACAAGAACTGAAGTAGGGTTATACACCAAAACAAGCACCCTGTTTGAATTCTTGTGACATACTGTTGTGGTGCATGTTACCAGAAGTGATCAGAGAGAGAGATTCTACAAAGCAGAGTGTTCTATTAACAAGTCCTCTTTCATGTAGACACCACTAAGTGATTATTAAATTCATTTCCCTCCCCCACCACCTCCAAGTAATAAATATTACAATAAACATTCTGCAACCGCTAGGAAAGATGGGATAAAAGACAGGAGCAATGGACTGGGAATATTCCCTTTTCACTTTGCATTTCTTGAATGAAGATGTTGACATTGACAGGAAGCTAGCTGAACAAAAGAAGAGTGAAATTGAATAATTGAAATTCCTCTCGTCTACCTTGAGCTGCCCTTGCAGGTAGTTGTGGGCTACAGTCTGAGAGAATTAAAAACTAGGCTTGTTCCTATCACCTTTAAATCAATAATGACTTAGACAAGGCTCTTCATTTTTAAATACGACAACTCCTTGGCCTAATTCAGTGAATAATGTTTATGGGTTTGGGCATTTTTATGCCAAGGATGATGCTGATGCTAACAAAGGCATTCTATAACAGTTTCTATCATTTACAGTCTTCATTTAGTCAGAGGAGACACAATCCCATGAATTGAACACGCCTCTGCACTGTAATTCAATATGACCTTGCACTGTGCAGTGTTCCTAACACAACTCTCCTAAGCAGAAAGAACCTTTTCAATTTCTATTTTATATAAAAAATGATATTTTTATACCGTATTTTCAATTCAACACATTGTTTCAATAGCCTTAACTGTAGGCACAGTTGCTATTTTCATATTATTGAATTTTCACTTGGATTTTGCAATATCTGCGATATGAAGAGGCAGATATGGATCTCCACATTCAAAAGCTAGTTTCCTGTAGAGAGACAGTTCAGCTGTATTGTTTCAGAGCAGAACACTGGGGTGAAAGAGAAGGGCATAGAAGTAGCTTTAGTTGCACTTTTGTGCATAAGTATTTCCCCCCCCCCCCCCATTCTGCACCCTTCCCAGTCAAAAGAAACACCGAAGTGTGCTCAGAGAATTACAAGGAACATTATGTGTGAGAGCAATGTAGGCTGGTGCCCGTTGGGACTGGTAGGGCTGAAGGCTGGGAGACCAACAGTAGGTAGATTCAGAGACATGATAGGCAAAGGCAGAACCAATCACAGGCAACCCTGCTAATTTTCATTTTTGTTCTCATCCTTCCTGCTGAATTCTACAAGGCGCAACACTGAGACTAAAGAGGAGGAAGCTGACAGCTAGTGTCACACCCTGGACCAGATGTAAGAAGGCAAGCAGGTGGGGACTGGCTGAGGGTGGACTGAGGTTGATGGGGCAGTGCCTGTTCACTCAAATGGACCAGCTTTCACTGTGTGAAAAGCAAGCAGCTCTCATCTAGGTGCACTTGAGCAACATTGGAGCAAATCCCATTGGTGGAGTGGGGAGGAAACATCCAATGATTCTCCATCCCTCTGCAGCCCCCAACACCACCTCTTACACTGTTCTGGAGGATCCCTCAACAACATGAGAAGTGGGACATAAGGAGAGGGGGGTTGCTCCCCCCCCTTATTGGAACCATCCCCTGACTTGAACCCTGCTCAGAGGGTGATGCTCCTTGTAGGAGCTAAGTTTGGACTCAACCCCTTAAGTCTATCAAGGGGTTATTTATTTCTTTACATACATGTATGGGTGGCGCTGTGGCCTAAACCACTGAGCCTAGGACTTGCTGATTCGAAGGTCAGTGGTTCGAATCACCTCAATGGGATCAGCTCCCATTGCTCGGTCCTGACAAACTAGCAGTTCGAAAGGACTGCTGACTGCTGCGCTCTGCTCTGCGCTCTGCTGCCCAGGAGGACCCTCCTGTGTGAGTGTCTGAGGGCCCTGCTCCTTCCTGCCACTCACCATCTGGCCCGGGGCGGGGCCTGAAGCCTCTCCATAAGGACTGCTGACTGCTGCGCTCTGCTCTGCGCTCTGCTGCCCAGGAGGACCCTCCGGTGTGAGTGTCTGAGGGCCCTGCTCCTTCCTGCCACTCACCATCTGGCCCGGGGCGGGGCCTGAAGCCTCTCCATAAGGACTGCTGACTGCTGCGCTCTGCTCTGCGCTCTGCTGCCCAGGAGGACCCTCCTGTGTGAGTGTCTGAGGGCCCTGCTCCTTCCTGCCACTCACCATCTGGCCCGGGGCGGGGCCTGAAGCCTCTCCATAAGGACTGCTGACTGCTGCGCTCTGCTCTGCGCTCTGCTGCCCAGGAGGACCCTCCTGTGTGAGTGTCTGAGGGCCCTGCTCCTTCCTGCCACTCACCATCTGGCCCGGGGCAGGGCCTGAAGCCTCTCCATAAGGACTGCTGACTGCTGCGCTCTGCTCTGCGCTCTGCTGCCCAGGAGGACCCTCCTGTGTGAGTGTCTGAGGGCCCTGCTCCTTCCTGCCACTCACCATCTGGCCCGGGGCAGGGCCTGAAGCCTCTCCATAAGGACTGCTGACTGCTGCGCTCTGCTCTGCGCTCTGCCGCCCAGGAGGACCCTCCTGTGTGAGTGTCTGAGGGCCCTGCTCCTTCCTGCCACTCACCATCTGGCCCGGGGCGGGGCCTGAAGCCTCTCCATAAGGACTGCTGACTGCTGCGCTCTGCTCTGCGCTCTGCTGCCCAGGAGGACCCTCCTGTGTGAGTGTCTGAGGGCCCTGCTCCTTCCTGCCACTCACCATCTGGCCCGGGGCGGGGCCTGAAGCCTCTCCATAAGGACTGCTGCGCTCTGCTCTGCGCTCTGCCGCCCAGGAGGACCCTCCTGTGTGAGTGTCTGAGGGCCCTGCTCCTTCCTGCCACTCACCATCTGGCCCGGGGCGGGGCCTGAAGCCTCTCCATAAGGACTGCTGACTGCTGCGCTCTGCTCTGCGCTCTGCTGCCCAGGAGGACCCTCCTGTGTGAGTGTCTGAGGGCCCTGCTCCTTCCTGCCACTCACCATCTGGCCCGGGGCGGGGCCTGAAGCCTCTCCATAAGGACTGCTGACTGCTGCGCTCTGCTCTGCGCTCTGCTGCCCAGGAGGACCCTCCGGTGTGAGTGTCTGAGGGCCCTGCTCCTTCCTGCCACTCACCATCTGGCCCGGGGCGGGGCCTGAAGCCTCTCCATAAGGACTGCTGCGCTCTGCTCTGCGCTCTGCCGCCCAGGAGGACCCTCCTGTGTGAGTGTCTGAGGGCCCTGCTCCTTCCTGCCACTCACCATCTGGCCCGGGGCGGGGCCTGAAGCCTCTCCATAAGGACTGCTGCGCTCTGCTCTGCGCTCTGCCGCCCAGGAGGACCCTCCTGTGTGAGTGTCTGAGGGCCCTGCTCCTTCCTGCCACTCACCATCTGGCCCGGGGCGGGGCCTGAAGCCTCTCCATAAGGACTGCTGCGCTCTGCTCTGCGCTCTGCCGCCCAGGAGGACCCTCCTGTGTGAGTGTCTGAGGGCCCTGCTCCTTCCTGCCACTCACCATCTGGCCCGGGGCGGGGCCTGAAGCCTCTCCATAAGGACTGCTGCGCTCTGCTCTGCGCTCTGCCGCCCAGGAGGACCCTCCTGTGTGAGTGTCTGAGGGCCCTGCTCCTTCCTGCCACTCACCATCTGGCCTGGGGCGGGGCCTGAAGCCTCCTCATAAGGACTGCTGCGCTCTGCTGCAGAGGGCCTGACGGGCATCACTAGAACAGTTGCTGTTACTACTGGAGGGGTGCGGAGTGCTTTTAAAATGTTTTGTGTTGGTTTTTTGTTGTTGTTGTTGTTGTTGTTTTTAAATTCCTTTGAATTTTTTGTAAGTGGGGGGGTGGGGGTGGGATGGATGTTTACTGGGCCTGGGAATCTGTTTGATTTTATGTTTTTGTAATTTTTACTGTTTTTTGTTTGTATTGTTTTATTGGTTGTTTTTTTTTAAGGTGTTATCTTGTTCTTAAGGGGAGGGGTCAGGGCTGCCGGGGAGTGGGTCCCAGCCAACAAAATGGCTGGGGCATGTTCCACAGGGGAGGATGCACTGGGACAACCGATCTCAGTGATCACGGGTAGGAGGAGGAGTTACACTAAGACCAGACCATGTCATTACAGAGGAGGCAGGTTTAGTCGTTGTCTGAGGACTATCCCTGCCTCCGGGTCTGGTCCTGACCGGATGGATACTAGAATCAGCAAGGGATACCCACATGACTTGAAGGTGCTGCAGTGCAATGCCAGGTCAATGATTCATAAGACCACTGCCATCCATGACTTGATCATGGATGGAGGACTTGACCTGGCATGTGTGACAGAGACTTGGTTGGATGAAGCAGATGGGCCTGTCCTTGCCGCTGCTTGTCCACCAGGTTTCTCTTACGCACAGCAACCCAGGTCATGTGGGCGGGGAGGGGGGGTTGCAGTGATTTTTAGGAAGTCATTAGTTTGCACCAGGCGTCCTATTGGGAAGACCCAGTTTTCCGAGTGCATGTTCTGGAAGTTGGGCAATAGGGGCAGTACAGGATTCCTACTGGTGTACCGACCTCCCCGCTGCACCAAGGATTCCCTGCCCGAGCTGCTTCAGGTCGTGGCGGATGTCCTCCTGGAGACACCTAGCTTGGTTGTCCTAGGGGATTTTAACATCCATGCCGACACGACCTTACAAGGGGCTGCTCGGGACTTCGTGGAAAGCATGGCCTCCATGGGGCTGTCCCTGAATAAGTCTGGCCCAACCCATAGCCGCGGACATGCCTTGGACCTGGTGTTTACCTCTATGGATGTTGGTGATCTGACACTAAGTAAAAGCGAAACGAAAGAAGTGCCATGGTCAGATCACTTCCTGGTGCAACTGGACTTCTCTGCGACCCATCCCCTCTGCAGGGAGGTGGGACCAATTCGGATGGTCCGCCCCCGCCACTTAATGGATCCAAATGGTTTCCAGAGAGTGGTAGGGGATGCTTTATCCCATGTTGATGGCCTTTCAGCCGATTCCCTGGTGGCCCGCTGGAATGTGGAGTTAACCAGGGCTATTGACTGTTTGGCTCCAAAGCGCCCTCTCCGATTGCATGGAGCCCGGAGAGCCCCGTGGTTCTCCACGGATCTGAGGGCAATGAAACAATCGTTGAGACGGCTAGAGCGCCGGTGGCGGATAACCCATTCCGAATCTGACCGGACACAGGTTAGAGCTCAACGTCGAGCCTACCAAGTGGCGATAGCGACGGCGAAGAAGACATTCTTCGCCGCCTCTATTGCATCTGCAGAAAACAGCAGCAGGAGACTTTTTCAGGTGGTTCACAATTTAGCGGAACCACCTGCGACATCTGGGCCCAGTATGGGCCACATGATCTCCTGCAATGATTTTGCAAAGTTTTTTGCAGATAAAATCGCTCAGATTTGGGAAGAAGTAGACTCCACCGTGGGAGCAGAGCCAGGGCGGGAGAGTGCTAGAGTCCTGTCTAGTCAAGTTGTCTGGGATCAATTCCAACCTGTTACCTCCGAGGATGTGGACAGGCTGCTTGGACGAGTGAAGCCAACCACCTGCCTCCTGGATCCTTGCCCATCCTGGCTTATAAAAGCTAGCCGGGAAGGACTGGGCGATGGGCTTCGTGGGGTGGTGAATGCTTCCCTCCGTGAGGGAGCCTTCCCAGACCCGCTGAAAGAGGCGGTTATTAAACCGCTTCTTAAAAAACCATCTTTAGATGCGGCCACGATGGCCAATTATCGCCCAGTCTCAAATCTTCCATTCTTGGGCAAGGTGATTGAGCGAGTGGTTGCTGAACAACTCCAGGCACGCCTGGAAGAAGCGGACCATTTGGATCCCTTCCAGTCGGGATTCAGGCCTCATCATGGGACTGAAACTGCCTTGGTCGCACTGGTTGATGATCTCCGGCGGGCTAGGGACAAAGGTGAGAGCTGTTTCCTAGTTCTGCTGGATCTCTCAGCGGCGTTTGATACCATCGACCATAACATCCTTCTGAACCGTCTTGAGGGGCTGGGAGCTGGGGGCACTGTCATACAGTGGTTCCGCTCCTTCCTCCTGGGCCGTGTTCAGAAAGTGGTGGTGGGGGATGAGTGTTCAGACCCCTGGGCTCTCACTTGTGGGGTGCCTCAGGGCTCTGTCCTCTCCCCCATGCTTTTCAACATTTACATGCAGCCACTGGGAGAGATCATCAGGAGGTTTGGGCTGGGTGTTCATCAGTATGCGGATGATACCCAGCTCTACCTCTCTTTTAAATCAGAACCAGTGAAGGCGGTGAAGGTCCTGTGTGAGTGCCTGGAGGCGGTTGGAGGATGGATGGCGGCTAACAGATTGAGGTTGAATCCCGACAAGACAGAAGTACTGTTTTTGGGGGACAGGAGGCGGGCAGGTGTGGAGGATTCCCTGGTCCTGAATGGGGTAACTGTGCCCCTGAAGGACCAGGTACGCAGCCTGGGAGTCATTTTGGACTCACAGCTGTCCATGGAGGCACAGGTCAAATCTGTATCCAGGGCAGCTGTTTACCAGCTCCATCTGGTACGTAGGCTGAGACCCTATCTGCCTGCGGACTGTCTCGCCAGAGTGGTACATGCTCTGGTTATCTCCCGCTTGGACTACTGCAATGCGCTCTACGTGGGGCTACCTTTGAAGGTGACCCGGAAACTACAACTAATCCAGAATGCGGCAGCTAGACTGGTGACTGGGTGCGGCCGCCGAGACCATATAACACCGGTCTTGAAAGACCTACATTGGCTCCCAGTAAGTTTCCGAGCACAATTCAAAGTGTTGGTGCTGACCTTTAAAGCCCTAAACGGCCTTGGTCCAGTATATCTGAAGGAGCGTCTCCACCCCCATCGTTCTGCCCGGACACTGAGGTCCAGCTCCGAGGGCCTTCTGGCGGTTCCCTCACTACGAGAGGTCAAGTTACAGGGAACCAGGCAGAGGGCCTTCTCGGTAGTGGCGCCCCTCCTGTGGAACGCCCTCCCATCAGATGTCAAAGCGATAAACAACTACCTGACATTCAGAAGACATCTGAAGGCAGCCCTGTTCAGGGAAGTTTTTAATATGTGACATTTTAGTGTATTTTTTATCTTTGTTGGAAGCCGCCCAGAGTGGCTGGGGAAACCCAGCCAGATGGGCGGGGTACAAATAATAAATTATTATTATTATTATTATTATTATTATTATTATTATTATGTCAAAGTGCAAGTAGATAAATAGTTACCAATCTAGCAGGAAGGTAAACAGCGTTTCTGCTCTGTACTGCTCTGGTTTCGCCGGAAGTGGCTTAGTCATGTTGGCCACATGACCCAGAAAAACTGTCTGTGGACAAACGTCGGCTCCCTCGGCCAGTAAAGCGAGATGAGCGCCGCAACAACAGAGACGTTCGCGACTGGACTTAACTGTCAGGGGTCCTTTACCTTTACCTTTTATGCATACATAATACCTAATCTTTTTTATATAGCCCATAGACAGACAAAAAAAAACTCCTCCTCCTCTTCTTCTTCCCTGCCCATCTGTCTAGGTTTCCCCAGCCGCTCTTGGTTGGCTTACATTACATTGAAAATACAGCACCCATCCGTATAAGTACCAATGTTTTGTTTAGTTTTTAAGTACAGAATGTATAGGATTCCAAGATGACAATTTTCCTAGTATCTAAGTGTAACAGTTAAGGATAAATGTGGAAGCAAGGAAAAAAGAAATCATGACCTGCATCTGGTTTACAGAACATGCACCAGTGAATACACTAGTGAATATCACTCCTCTACAGGGAGACAAAGCCCATTGGCTGACCAACTCTGCAATACAAAGATGTCTGCAAATGTAACATGAAGGCTGGTAGCATCAACCCCACCATGGGGAAATCCCTTGCAGATGACATGCAAGAAGGCATTCATTTCTGTGACCATTGGAATGAATGGGTCTGATTGATGGTCCAGACATATAGTGATGCTTTGAAAGCAAATGGAACTCAGTGCTTTAACAGTTAAAAGACACATTTTTCAAGCAGACAAAGCCAGAGGTCAGAAGCATAGATTGAGAGATGAAACAAATCTTTGAGAGGTTCAGACTTCACAAAGGGAATCAATGGTTTTATCTCTCACAAATCAGATTGTTAACTTTACTTGGGTAATGTGAAAAATGTATATCCATTAAAGATTTCTTGAGCTTCAGAGTTGCTTTCCTGTTACCTTGTTCCAAAATAAATTGAAATGACATTTCCGTTTAAATGAAGTTTCTTGTTTCTTCTTCCCAAACTGCTTCAAAAAAGTTTCAACAGGGAAAATTGTCCAAAGTAAACAACTCAATGCGTCTGATCCAGTTCCTTAATAGATCCAGTTATAAGTCTGATGCCAAACTTTCTGGTTTCAGTGGGTTTGGATTTGATATGTTTCTTACCCAGTGGCGTAGCGTGGGGGGTGCAGGGGGGGCCGGCCGCACCGGGCGCAACATCTGGGGTTAGGGCAAATCCACGGGTTAGGAGGCGCAAATCCATAGGTTAGGGGGCGCAAATCCACGGGTTAGGGGGTGCAAATTACTTGCCTTGCCCCGGGTACTGACAACCCACGCTACGCCGCTGTTCTTACCTGCTCAGCACCAAAAGCTACTTTTCAGAATTTTATCCAGATATTTCTACCATTTCTTCTCCTGGCAGCTGACATTTCCCCACCTGATCCAATGTCCAGAACAAATAAGAGTAGGGCAGACAGCTTGTCATAATGTCTTCAAAGTATCCTGGGCACACATATTAAAACACACACAAGCATATAGATAAATAGTTGGTGGTCTACATGAGCAAGCAGTGCTGCTTTACACCAACCTAGGTGCCTCCTTCATTTAATAAAGGAGCTAACACAGTTTCTCCCAAATCAAATTTTTGAGGGGAGGACAGTGCAATCCACTTATTAACAACACAGCAAGCAACAAAAGTGCTAAACAAATAACCATACATAAATCAACACAGATATTTAAGAGACAATTCTGCCTGGCACCTTCTTTCTTTCTTTCTTTCTTTCTTTCTTTCTTTCTTTCTTTCTTTCTTTCTCTCTCTCTCTCTCTCTCTCTCTCTCTCTCTCTCTCTCTCTCTTTCTTTCTCTCTTTCTTTTTCTTTCTTTTTGAATACATGAGTAATCCTTCTAAAAGCGCTTGAAGGATTTTTCATTTTATAAAACAGATGGAATTTGAATTGAATTTATCTGCCAGAAGTGTTTGTCACCCCACTCCCTCTCCAAAACACCCAAGATCTAAGGTGTCATGGAATCTGGATGGTTTCTATTCACATTCCTTCCAGCTACCTATACCCTGATCAATGGTTTGCACATTTTAACAAGATCCACACTTTTAGTGCCCTGTGGCCTTGTGATCAGTGTGCCCAAGGCTGCAAGACTTTGGTGCCTCAAATGCTTGCAAATTACTTGGTCTTCGCAAGAGATGGGTGTGTGTGTCTGTGTGACTTTTTTTTTGAGAACTAATAATATGTTACATTTTATTGCTTAATCTTTTTTTGTCACAATTCACATTTATTGCACCTATTTCATTTAACTGCAAATAAAACTTGACAAGCTGCTGTTCTGCTGCTAGCATTTTAACCAGCACATTGGAAACATGTGGCTCCATAAGGTTTGGTGTTGTCAGGCCCTTTATATCCAAAGGGAGATTGTTTCGATTTTGTTTTCTCCTCAAAATGAATGAGATTTCTAAATAGTTTCATCAAGGGAGCAAAGCAGTGTGACCTGAAAGATAAACCAAAGGCTTCCTACAGGGTGGAAAAACCCACAATGTTTCTATTATCGTTCCCAAATTAAATGAAAAATTGGATGATCAAGACTTCATCTGCAACATATTCTACTTGCCCGTGTCATTGTAAAATATACAGTAGTTTATTGATCCTACTGTTTCTTTCTTTCAAAATAAAGAATATCTGCTTCCTTTTATCTGAAACTTTGAATCAATCAGAGCTCAAAGAATTTGTAAGGTTAATGGCATCTTTTTCTATCATGTGTCTAGAAGGGGTGATCAGATGAAAAGGAAAACAAGTACATTCATATTGGTGTAGACCAGGGAGGGGGAATCTGTGGCCCTCAATATACTGTTGGACTACAATTCCCATGATCCCCAGCCAGCATGGCCAGTGATCAGTAGTGCTGGGATTTGAAGCCTAGCAACATCTGAAAGGCGACATGTCCCCCATTCTTGTTTCTAAACCAAATGTTGTTGGACTGCACCGCCCATCAGCCACAGTCATCATGGCCAATGGCCAGGAATGATGGACATTGTAGTTCAACAACATCTGGAGGGCCACATGTTCCCCACCTCTGGTATAGGAAGAAGAGTTTCAGAATGAAGCAGAAGTTCTATTCTGTAACTGATTATGATGCCTAACTGGCAGGGTAAAATGTTGCATTTGTTTCTTAATGCACAGCATTTGACTGTGTAATGATTTAATGAATGGACCCTTAGCTGGTGCCAAGCAAGCATCTGGGATGACCATGGTTGCCTTACTCTGGCATTGGTTTATTAATTTTACCCCTTCTAGTGGTCAGTTAGATTTATGATAAGGATTATGTTGACGATGATATCACTAGCAGAATTATCTTGGCTCTCATTTGCCTACTTGGAAGAATTCCCAGGGAAATCTCAGATATGTTTCCAGAACGGTGCTGACCTCACACAAAATGGCAGCATCTAGATTCAGTTTTCTATGATTTGAGCTATGGTGGGTCCAGTGAGATGGAGCCATCCTTCATTCAAAACAGGTCATACTTCAGAGAGACGGCATGATTTCTAACTGCATTGTAATGTTTTACAAAGCAGATGGATACATGCTTTGAATTTATCTTCTTGCTCATGGTTAATATTAACGTTAGGTAATTATGTCCTTCTGATCCAAAAGTTAATTCAGAAATAGCCATGTACTTAAGTCATAATGACAAGGAATTACTGTTTCAATAGCTACTCACAGCAAATTATAATTATGCAGTACTCAAGTGGACAGCAGTTACCCAGCAGGGCAACAAGTTATTGGCTATTTGCCTCAGACAATTGATATTATTACACACTTGTTGATCCTTTTTATGACAAGGTGGAACTCTGTTTTCATATCATTGCAACTTACGCTATCTGTGTTGTATTTAAAAAATAAATCGGGTCACTTAATGATTTATTAATAGCTCTAGTCTGCTCGCAAAAGCAAGTCAAAATACTTCACCTCTTTCCTGCAGCCGACTGACTTTAGAGAATATCTGGCATTTGAAACATTCATATCTTAGGACAATTTTATGCATGCAAAATGGCTCTTGTCAATACTGAATGACTTATCCTATACAGTGGCCATGTATAGCAAGATGTAGGGTAAATGGGTATTTCATTTCCCGCTGTGAAAACTGAGGTCACAATTGAATATTTTACACCTGCTGCAATCATGGAAATTGCAGCAGGACTGATTTTGTGGCGCTCTGATTCATACAAATCTCTTTCCCCGGGGGTGGTTGTCTACCTGGAAGAACTGCTCAGCTGTGAGATGGAACAGTGGGATGCCACAAATATCAGGATTCCAAGGCTCTTGACCAGAAGCAGGGTGCTATCCAGTGCTCTTGTTCTATTATGTTTATGTTTTATCACATTATTATTATTATTATTATTATTATTATTATTATTATTATTCTGTTGGGAGAAGCCCAAAATGGCTAGGGAAACGCAGCCAGATGGGTGGGGTATAAATAATAAATGATGATGATGATGATGATGATGATGGAACTGAGCAACCAACTTAGTGCTACTTATGATAGAAGCGTTTGCACCCAACTTCCTTGAATTCCATTTGTCTTGCTATTATTTGAGTTTTTGATTTTTTGATGTAAAGAATTGACAACTGTTTAATATCAAATGCCATGTGTTAGTAATACTGTCCATTGTCTTGAAAAATAAGAATTCTAATTAAAGGTTTTCCCTGTTCTCAGTTTTATTGCAATATTGCATACCTAAAATCCTGTTGATTTTATAATGCCATATCTGAAGCTAGTGTAGTCTTAAATCCATTATCCCTTGCCTACATAGTTATTCCATTCAATCTTCATTTACTTTAATTATCTTATTTTGCCTTCCATCTTGCCTTTCCAAGCTTAACATTTTTCTTTTGTCTATTAACAAAGTCTTCAGCTCCTGATAATTTGTAATGTTTTTTTTAATCCTATAGGATTTAAGTGTATGTATAGTCACTGACAGTAGAAAAATGAGTAGTCAAAATATGAATAGCAGCAAGATTTAGCCTGCTTAGTATTGTGATTTATATGGTTTAGAAGGGAATGCTGCTATTACATTTAAATTATGGGATGTATCCAATGCTGTTCCAGCACGAGTGCAATATGCTTTTACTCATGCAAGGAAACTTCACCTTCCTCTTGTACCTCCTATAGCCCTCAAAATCTGTGTGATTCAGGTTTGTTTTTATTCAGTTTTTGCCTCAGATAAGACTTCCTAATCCTGTGCAGGCCAGTTCTGAAGTAAGCGCCACTGGGTTTTATGGTATACAGAGGGGTGTGGGGTGGGGTTTGTAGTACAACAGATTATTCAGCTACTGTTCAGGAAAGCAAGTTAAAGCAATTCCTTTAGTGTGCTACACACACACAAAAGAAGCCTACCAATTTTCTTGCAAAAGCGGGGTGACAAAATCTTTTCCCTAAGCTGTACAACAAGGAAAACAGTAAGGAAAAATTAATTGATTTTTTTTAACACTGCCCCTTCCATTTTTTTCAGAAACTAAATAGGAAGAAAGGTGGGAGACATTACAGAAAAACAGGGGGAGAAACAGGAGGCAACAGGGAATAAGAAACTCTGATGGAATGCAAGAATGGAGCAACGCATTTAAGTATTATTATCAATAAGTTATCAAATGCTTATAACTTATTTAATGTGATTTAAATTTTTCAAAACTGCAAAATTCATTATTAAGGCAGATGGGGCTCATCAAACTGGGAAGGCAGCCCATCCAGGAGAGGGAAAACTCTGGTCCTAAACTTGTGCTGCCTTGTGGGATATTTTCAAGAGAAGAAAAAGCTGAGGAGTGAACCCTACACAAATCTAGAGTACAGTCCCTAAGATGGTTGGATAGTGCCTTGTATGCTCCTTGTGGCAACTCCTGCAGCCAAGATGGTGCCAAATGTATTGCTCTGCTATCCTTTGGACCACATCAACAAGGCCAAGAGGGGGCTCTTGTCCTCTGGGCAGCTGAGGACCTCCATACACACAGCCCAGGCTTGTGCCCTGGGGAGGTCACTTCAGTGCTGCTAATGCAGCGGTTTGACTTCACCCCTGGAGGCACAACCCCATTGTCTCTCAAGACAGATGGATGCCAACAAATTACATAACTGCAACTTATTGAATGAAATATAGTTTAAGGAACTGCAAAACTGATTATAAGGGGCAAGTCTATAAAACCCTCCAACCTCAAAACCACTATCGATTGGATAATCTTATAGCAAATATGAGATATTGACTTCAAAATTAGCTGGTGATGGAGTCCAAGCGGATTTGGAATACGACATTGTCAGGGGTTCAGGAGCAGAGGCAAGGGCAAGGAAGGAAACAGAGAGCGAAGGGGAGGAGGCAGAAGAAAGGATGAGCGATGACGACGACCCGAGATCTCCGAGTCTCTCCAGTGAGTCGGAGGATTCACAGAAAGGAGCACCAGTGGCCAAGGCAAGGGGGGAGTTTAGGGGGGCACCCCAGGGAGATAGAGCCAGAGGGGAATCAGAGGAGAGCAGTTGGAGATCGGGTCCAGCGTCACCGCCAGAGAACAGGGAAGAGGAAAGGAGCCAGGGGGCAAGCGCTGGCAGCTCACAGCAGGAGGGAGGGCACGAGTCAGGGGTGGCCACACCTCCATCTGGGAGCGAAGAAACGGTTAGACGGAAGGTGGAAGGTTGGGCGCGCGCGCCAAGTTCAAATGCACAGGAAGGAGGCGCAGTAGGCAGCCCGGAAAGAGAGCCGGGTCCTAAAGCCCGGCGCAAGGAGACAGGAGAGTCCGGGGGGTCAGCGTCCGAAGAATCCCGGAAGGAAGAGACCCAGGGGGGCAGAGGGACCCAGAGAAGAACAGTCAGGCGGAAAAGGTGGAGCAGGGCTAGGATATTAAGTTGGTGTACGAGGGGCGGAGATTCAGACGGAGCTTCGCCGATCTAGCTACTAGACGTAGGGTTGCACGCAGCAGCTTGAGAATGGAAACTGTAACTCAATAAAGACTTTTACTTAATGACCGTTGGCTAGCGTGATCCTCTGTGAGCTAGGATCTTGAAGCAACCCTGACAGTAAGCTCCGTCTCCTGTATTGTGGGCATCTACAGCCTCGAGGAGAGGAGAGAAGCAGGTGCCTACTAGTGAGCTCACGAACGGCAGCCGACATGACGGCTGAACAGCAGATAGCGGAACTCAGAGAAGCAGTGTCACAGCTGAATGCCGAGGCTCTCGCATCCAGGAAGAGAGAGGAGGACGCAGCTGCCGCCTACAGGGATCTCCAGGTCAGGTTGGAAGTGCTTACGAAGCAAGGGCAACAGACACCCAAACCAGAGGGGATTGGGTTGGGGAGACGCACAGGCGGTCTGGTCTCTCACTTCGATGGGAACCTGCAACAGTATCCCAATTTTAAAGCAGACGTACTGTGTGCACTGCAACTGCTGAGTAAAGATTTTAGAGATGAGCAAGAGAAAGTGGGGTTCATCATGTCTTATTTGCATGGGGATGCCAGAGCATGGCTGCGCAATTTATGGAGGGATAACGATCCGGCGCTCCAAAATGCGAATGCCTTTATTAAAGCGATGGATGCGTGTTTTTTATCAAGCATTGACGTGGATCTTGCTCGGCAACAGATTCATGGACTGAAGCAGGGAAGGGCCAGCGTACGGCAGTACCATGCCCGCTTTTTCGCCTTGGCCAGTGCCCTAGAATGGGACAGAGATGCGACCCCTGTAAGAGACCTTTTCTGGGAGGGACTAAACAGCTCTGTAAAAGATGAGATTGCGAGGGGGGAGAGACCCCGGACCACCCAGGAGGTCGTGCAGAGGGCGCTGGCAGTGGGGGTACGGCTGGAAGGACGTCCGTGGAGCAGGGACGAAGGGCGTGGAGGGCGCGAACCAGCCAGGGGCTCCTCCTTCTTTCCCAGAGAAGCAGCACGTACGCAATCCACGCCTCCGCCAGGGGGAGGAGCTGAACCGATGGAGGTTGGAGGTGCCAGGGCTCAGTCAGCAACCAGAGCCCTAGCACCAGCAGCAGTGAAAGCGAAGCCTCCTAGAGGGAACAGGAAGTGTTACGTCTGTGAGGAGCCAGGGCATATGGCGAAAGAGTGTCCCCAGAGGCTCCACAAGCTCACTGCAGCCTCAGCAATGGCGACTGCAGCAACGCAGCAAGGAGAACCACAGCAGGGAAACGACGCTGTCTGGCTGGAGGAAGAGGCACTGGGGCCCAGCCAGACGTATTAATGATGCAGTCCCCAGAGATTTTACAGCCCGTGAACCCCCTCCCGCCCAAACCAGTGGTGAGGCTCACCGCGTCGCTCCAGCTGCCCAATGGCATCACCATGGACGTGCCAATCACCATTGACTCAGGCAGCAATGCGGACTTTATGGGGCAGGACTTTGTCAACCAGCATGCTATACAGTTGCTGCCGGCCACACTGCCCCTGCAGGTGGTCACGGTGGATGGCAGGGAGCTGCTAGGAGGGCAAGTGGTGCAGCAGACGCCACCAATGGTGATGCGACTTGGGAATCACCAAGAAGTCATCAGCTTCAACGTCACTCAATTGTCGGACACGCCCATTGTGTTGGGCATGAGTTGGCTGGACAAACACAGCCCAACGCTGGCTTGGTACCAGAGGCAGCTGACCTTCGGCTCTTCCTTTTGTGCTGAACACTGCATCGTGCCCAGGCAGGAAGGAGAGGAAGAGGAGTCACAGCTACTGCTAGGCACGCTGCAAGCGATTCCCCACAAGTACGCAGAATTTTTGGAAGTTTTCTGCGAGAAGGAGGCAGACAGGCTACCCCCTCACAGGCCATATGACTGCAAGATTGACCTGCTGCCAGGGGCGGCGCTGCCTAAGGGGAAACTGTATTCCATGTCAGAGGACGAGCTGCAAGAACTCAAGGAGTTCATAGATCATAATTTGGAGCGCGGTTTCATCCGAGAGTCCAAGGCGGTGGGAGGCAGCCCGGTGTTCTTCGTTAAGAAGCGGGATACGCCCCAAAAGAGGCTCGTAGTGGATTACAGGATCTTGAACAGTGTGACTAAGCCGTCGGACTTCCCCATGCCCCGAATTGACGACCTCCTCGCAAAGGTGCGGAAGGGCAGAGTGTTCACCAAATTGGATCTGCGAGGTGCGTACAACCTCATTCGCATGCGGGAGGGAGACGAGTGGAAAACAGCCATGTTCACGCCACTGGGGACCTACGAATATAGAGTTATGCCTTTTGGATTGCAAAATGGCTCCCACGTTTTTCAAGCATTCATGCATCACGTGTTGGCGGGACTTCTCTACAAGACGTGCGTCTGTTTCTTAGATGACATCCTGATCTTTTCGGAGTCGCAACAGGAGCATGACAAACACGTCAAGGAAGTACTGAACAGGCTGAAGCACCATAGGCTCTACGCCAAGCTGGAGAAGTGCCAATTTGACGTGACGGAGGTGGATTTTCTGGGCTACAAGCTGTCTGACAAGGGGCTCGCCATGGACAGCGCCAAGGTTCGAGCGGTGTTGGATTGGAAGAGCCCGCGCAACCGGAAGGAGGTCCAACGGTTTGTCGGCTTTGCGAACTTCTATCGCAAGTTTATCAAGGGCTTCGCTATGCAGACGGCGGCCATCACTGACACGCTTAGCTCCAAGAAAAAGAAGTTCATTTGGACAGAGCAGGCGGAACAGTCCTTTCAGGCACTCAAGCGTCTCTTCGCGTCGGAAGAGCAGCTGCTTCATGTCAACCCCAGCAAGCCGATGAGGGTGGAGACTGACGCCTCGGACAGAGCCGTGGGGGCGGTCCTGCTGCAGAAAGACCCGCAGGGGGTGTGGCGACCGGGAGCGTTTTACTCCAGGAAGCTCAGCAAGTCCGAGCAGAACTACACCATATGGGACAGGGAGTTGCTGGCCATTCATGCAGCGTTCAAGGCGTGGAGGCACTTTCTGATCGGCGCCAAGCACACGGTGCAGGTTTGCACGGACCACAAGAACCTAGAGCACTGGCGCACGGCACAGTTCCTGAACCAAAGGCAGATACGTTGGGCTGAGTTCTTTGCGAACTTCGACTTCCGAATAGAGTATGTCCCGGGGGACACCAACATCATGGCGGACGCTCTCTCCCGCAAGCCACAGTATCTGGAGGAAGCAACGCCAGCGGCCGCCATGCACATCTTCGCACCAACAGTGTGGGCGTGCGCCGCGGCAACCGTGGATCTGGAGGCGGTGCGACGAGCGTTGCAGGGGGACTCCTTCGCGCAAGCAAAGATCTCAGAGGTGCAAAGGGGCAAAGCAGCGGCCGACGGTTTCCAGCTAAGAGATGGATTGCTCATCCGTAAAGGGGCCATCTACGTGCCGGGAGACGAACTTCGCGCCAAGGTGCTGCAGCAGATGCACGACGCGCCCACTGCAGGGCACTTCGGCAAGGAGAAGACGGTGGAACTAGTAGCCAGGGATTTCTGGTGGCCTGGAATGAGAAGGGAGGTCACGGACTACGTGGCGAGGTGTGACACCTGCCAGAGGGCGAAGCCAGTGCTTAGACCGCCGGCCGGACTGTTGGAACCGCTGCAAACTCCGGCCGAACCTTGGGAGAGGGTGGCCCTGGACTTTGTCACGGATCTGCCCAGCTCGAGGGGCAAGACGGCAGTGCTGGTGGTGGTGGACTTGTTCTCCAAGATGGCACATTTCATTCCGTGTGCGAAGGTGGCCACGGCGGAACAAACCGCCAAACTGTTCATAGACCACGTGTTCAAGGTTCACGGTCTGCCACGGTCTATTCTGTCCGACCGGGGGCGGCAGTTCATCTCAAATTTCTGGCAGCGGCTGATGGGCTTCCTGAACGTCAAGATCAACCTGGCGTCGGCGAGACACCCGCAAACCAACGGGCAAGCAGAGCGGGTCAATGCCATCATGCAGCAGTACTTGAGGTGTTATGCAAATCAACAGCCTGCGACATGGGTGGATTACCTGCCGCTCGCCGAGTTCGCTTACAACAACACGAAGCACGTGTCCACGGGGGTCACACCGTTCTTCGCCAACAACGGGAGGCACCCCAGAACCTTCCCGGGACTGGAAAGGCTGGGGGAAGGGGAGCCGCAGACGGCAGATGCGTTCGCGTCGGAACTGCAGGAAGTCCACGATCAGCTGAGGCGCCACCTGGAACTGGCCAAGCACGCATACAAGGTACAAGCGGACAAACGCAGAAGGGTTGGCGAAGAGCTACACGTGGGGGACTGGGTCTGGTTAGCAGCCCACGCAGTGCCGGCCAGGTCGTTGGCCAAGAAGAAACTAGGGCATAAGCAACTGGGGCCCTATCAAGTCGAAGAGCAGGTCAACCCGGTGGCCTTCAGGCTGGCGCTTCCGGAGGGTTCCAGAATGCATCCGGTATTCCACAGATCGGTGCTCACTCCCTACAAGGCACCGCACAGGTTTCAGGAACCCGGAACGGCGCAGAGTCCGGCCAGAGACAGAACAGGGCACGCAGGAGTGGCACAGAAGGAGCGCATCAACGAAGTCACAGAGATTTTGGATTCCAGATGGGGGGAAGAAGGGGTAGAATACTTTCTCGCCAGGGAGGGCACCCCGGCCAGTGCGAACAGTTGGGTGCCGGACTACGCCTTGGACGAACCTCTGCTCAAAGACGAGTTTCATGCCCTCTTCCCACATAGACCGATGCCAGCAGACTTTTTCGACGACTGGCTTTTCACACCCACGCTTTCGGGCAGCACGTTCCGGGGGTTCGACTCGGACGAGGACCCGATACGAGACGTCCGTTCCCCGGAGGGGTCGCCCTCGGGATCTGCCTCAGAACCCTCGTATTGGTGGGACGACAAACCAGAGGAACAGTGGCGCAGGAAGTGGCAAGAAGGTCCAGGCCGAGCAACGCCGCCTGGAGGAAGCGAGGGAGAGACGGACATGGACATTTTCGGGGACGATCCAGGTTTCGAGCACGGCGGCACAGAGATGGAAGCAGAGGTGACCGTCGTCGACGAGAGAAGGGAGGAAGAACCGGAAGACTTCGGAGGGAGGCCCGCTACGGGAACCGAACGGTACCCGACATTCGTCTCCTTGACGCAGCAGCACCCAGCTCCAGCACCGGAAGGAGGGGAAGGGGGAGTGGGGGGCTTCGAGGGGGGGATGGATGTCAGGGGTTCAGGAGCAGAGGCAAGGGCAAGGAAGGAAACAGAGAGCGAAGGGGAGGAGGCAGAAGAAAGGATGAGCGATGACGACGACCCGAGATCTCCGAGTCTCTCCAGTGAGTCGGAGGATTCACAGAAAGGAGCACCAGTGGCCAAGGCAAGGGGGGAGTTTAGGGGGGCACCCCAGGGAGATAGAGCCAGAGGGGAATCAGAGGAGAGCAGTTGGAGATCGGGTCCAGCGTCACCGCCAGAGAACAGGGAAGAGGAAAGGAGCCAGGGGGCAAGCGCTGGCAGCTCACAGCAGGAGGGAGGGCACGAGTCAGGGGTGGCCACACCTCCATCTGGGAGCGAAGAAACGGTTAGACGGAAGGTGGAAGGTTGGGCGCGCGCGCCAAGTTCAAATGCACAGGAAGGAGGCGCAGTAGGCAGCCCGGAAAGAGAGCCGGGTCCTAAAGCCCGGCGCAAGGAGACAGGAGAGTCCGGGGGGTCAGCGTCCGAAGAATCCCGGAAGGAAGAGACCCAGGGGGGCAGAGGGACCCAGAGAAGAACAGTCAGGCGGAAAAGGTGGAGCAGGGCTAGGATATTAAGTTGGTGTACGAGGGGCGGAGATTCAGACGGAGCTTCGCCGATCTAGCTACTAGACGTAGGGTTGCACGCAGCAGCTTGAGAATGGAAACTGTAACTCAATAAAGACTTTTACTTAATGACCGTTGGCTAGCGTGATCCTCTGTGAGCTAGGATCTTGAAGCAACCCTGACAGACATTAATTTTCATAGTAGCCGTTCTACTTTGAGGTTTCTATGGGGTTTTTTTTTTAACAAGTTATGACATTTTTGAATCAATAGCCCCAGCAGCTTCCTAAAAGCCGTGCATTCTATTTTCGTGCAACATGTTCTATATGCATATGAGTTTATTACCATAACGTGTCTCTGCTTTGAATTTTGCTCTTTTCAGAACCTGGGAAATGAAAGATAACCTCTTACTTGCTACCTGAGCATATGGTGCTGTTATTCTATTCTAAGGGAGACAGTGCTACAAGCACTCTTACTGGGAGCACAGTATACATGATTGATGAGCACCAGGCAAGAGCTTATTGAGGTGAGGTCACAGAGTCCCAGCAATTTTATCACACACCAGCAAGCCTCATTTGACAATACACCTAGGACTATGAACTCGGGAAGTCTAGGTTTCAAGTAGAGGCTTATGGCACAACCCAGGGAGAATATACCAGTAATATATTCTGGTAGTGCACTTGTTTAGGGAGGTAGAGATAAGAAGCATTATAAAATGTATCCCTGTATGTTGCTTGGTTACCATTTCTGTAAAGCCCTGATGGACACAAACATTAAAGTGAAAGCACTCCTAGGAAAGCTCTTCAGCTGGCATACTACCTGCCCAGCTTCACTATACCCCACAGAAACTCAGTCAATTTATATTGGCCAAGAATCCCTCGCATGTGCATTTAAATTAGATCAAGGTCATAATCATCAATTATTACAGTCCCGTGGTCATGAAAGATGCTCTCTGCTGCTGCTGCTGATGTTGTTGATAATAACGAAAGTCACCACTGTGACAAACAATTACAAATAGTGTTCTCCATAGGGTTGTGACTGTACGAGACAGAGGTTGACCGGAAAGAAATGCAGAACAACAGTACAATTGGATAACTAAAGCTAATTCACACAATTGGTGTTTCAGCCATACAACAACACAGCAGCTGCCTTATTACAAAGTCCATGTGGATCCTGACCTCAAGTTTCAGCGTATGTTCAGAGCCAAATTAGATGTTGCCTTATTTGTGCGGCATAAAACTATGTCTGTGGTTTTTTCATCTAATTGCAGGTATAGCGAGATTGTCATTGTCCCTTTTCTCTCCAGCTCCTAGCCAGACAGAAAAAAAAAACATGCAGCTATGAGGCTTAAAGGGGGGGGGGGGCAGCTTCCCAACATCATTGAAGGCCACTGTCCCCACCCCAGGAACCCTCATGACAAGTTTAGCAACATGATCTCAAGAGGCAGCTGAACCTATAGAGAAATGACAGATGGATAGACAAACAAACTGCTTTCCAGAATATATAGTACACTACGCCATGGCTCAGCATTATGTGTGAACCAGGCCAATTAACTGATGGAATTTCTAATTTGGTTGGCTTTGCTATATCTGAGGATGAAAAGTTGTAAGAAGTAGCCACTTCCATTCTTGAGCAGACTTTGGTCCCTTGATACTGCATGGTAGGTACCATGATAGGGAGGCAAAACAGGCAGGAACAGGCTGGAATACATATAATCCGATTGCTGTGTGATAATGTAGTGATACTACTGGACAGTTTGCCTGCCCACTAAACAGATAGCTTAGCTCACAGATATACGTAAGCTGCAACAAAAGCTTCACAGCCTATTTGTCAACAAAATATATCCTGGCAGAGCTTATAATTATTTGGATGGTAGCCAATCTAGGTAGCACTACAAACCCATAAACACTATTTAGAATATGCTATAAAAGCTTTTTAATTTCTGACTCCACAGTTCATTTATACTGTCTGCATAGCAAATCATGTGTTATAGAAGTTACTTTCTCAAATGGACTTCATGAAGACAGAAGGGAGCTAATTCAGGAAGCTTTTAAAAGCCTAGGCCCAGCTCTGATGCCATCAGCAATATCATTTAAGTAGGCTGTGCATCAGCAGTACACTGTATTATATCCTACAGGAGAATTGACTCCCCACACTAATGAAACTAAGCCCACCTAAGGACATGTTTGTTTAACACTGTTATTTTTCTCTACAAATATTTTTTATTTGTCTCACTCCATTCCTTGAAACCCCTTTTGATTTGGACGGGATCCTTGCATGCCCCATGGATTTGTTCCATCCATGTGCTAAATTGCTTGACCATGCTATATGCTTAGAAGGAGAGGGGAATTTAATAATAGACTATGTACTTCCTAATAGTAGACTTGCTAAAAGTTTTACCTCTTCGGGCAAATATGGACCTCTGATTTTCTTTCTTAATTAGACTTAGATGCTCTAAAGGAGGAAATGGAAGGGGCCAAATTATAAATAAATCTATAAAATGTGTGTCAGCCAGGTCTGCCTCATAGGACAAAGGGGATGGTCATCCTTCACAGTTTCCATTCAACAAACTATGAGGAGTGTGATCACAGCAAACATGCATTTTTGTCTAAAATAACAACATTGACCATGCTTGTATAGCAAGGTTGTGAAATGAGCAATGTAGTAAAAATGAGTTTGTATCCTATGAAGTCATATCCAGAGTAGACCCACTGAAATCAATAGTCAAGTCCATTGATTTCAGTGTGTGTGCTCTGAATAGGCGTCACTGGATACAACTCAAAGTTGAACCAATGGAGAGGGCATGTGAAAACATAGCTTGTCAGAGGCATCTTTTATCTAGGACCAGCCCTGATTAGGCCCAGGCCTCTCACCCACCAATATCTTCCAATAACTTTCCAACTTAGGAAAGTTATAACCATTCATCAGGTTAAAAATAAGATAAAGTTCAGGAAAAGAAGTCTAGCATAGAAATGCTTAAAATAAATGAAAATAAAGAAGAAACCATTGTAGATGTAGTTTGAATCTGACTAGTGGTCTTTCATAGATTATAGCAGATTACCCAGGTTCTCCTTCCCAAACCAAGATATTCCAGGAACTGAGCAAGGAACCTGACACACTAAAAGTGCTTCCCCCTATTCCTGACTTATGCTCCCCCTCTGAAGCAAATGTCAGCAAACTGAAGGTGTCACCAAACATTTTAGGCCCATGGGATTTTCAAGTGCTATGGGTGCCACCTTTTCTTATCACTTCTCTTCACCTTCCTCCGGATCACCTCCTCATACAAAGACAGAAGGAGGCAAATATATTGGGCTTAGAGGCTTTGTGGGTATCAGGGAAAGATCTCAAGGATATCATTGCACCTATGGATGTCACAATAGTGCCCCCCACTATAACTGCTGCTAGTTCATTCTGAATAATTCATTTCCATTTAATTTTTAATACTTACTGAAGTCTCTTGTAAGGTGGCCATTAACTTTGATGGTGCAGGACCCAACTCATGGTCTTCTCCAAGATTACAGACAATTTCCACAGACTAGTGTGGCTTTTGATCCACCATAAATCAGTGTGTTGATGTGTGGTGCACTGATCTATTCAGTAGTAATGAGAAATGACAAATTTTCCACAGATGCCTGATCTGCTAATGGACAGCTCTGAGGGTGATTTAACGGGCTGAGTTTTTCAGCTGAGAACAAAATGGTGCCTGTGACCTTTTAGGGAAGAATGATGAGGAGAAAAGTAATACAGTATGGCATATATTGCCCAGCAGAGATATAGGGTGAATCAACATACCCCTTCCTACCAAGGCAACCTCATGGCACAGTACAATTAAAAGCTGACTAGGGCAGCTGATAGAAAGGAAAAATTGCAGTCTGACAGTTACAAAATCCTCAGCCTTATCCTAAAGTTGTAACTGTCTTTTGCTGACATATCTGTATTTGTCTCACAACCTCTGCTTTGTCTGTTTACAAGAACATACAGTCAGAGGCTGCAGCAGCTCAGCAAAACCTGATGGAAAGATGGGGAAAGGATGCATTTATGGAACACTGAACCTAGATTATCATCAGTGCAAATGAGAACAAACACCAGAGCCTTTTCCTTCCAAGAAACTATTTTTGTCTAGAATAAGAATACATAAGAAAATAATTTATCTATTTCGCACAATTTTGTAGTTCAAGCAGGATATGCAGAACTCATCCGAGAAATTTTTGCCAGCCTTGAATTTCTGTGGTAACTTCAGACCAATGGCCCTTAAAAATCACTTGTAGTAAACCTAAAAAGGCTTTTTGCTTCTGTTTCAGTAATAGCCACATTCAAGCAATATCCCCCATCCCCACATGTGACCTTTGCACATTGAACATGAAAGTCTGAAGGGTGCTTCTCTCTAGTTACAGTTCTCTCTGAATATAGTTGGAAGCCTCCATGCTCTTGGCAATTCTGTTTTCTCAGGCTAAGCAGAGAAACAGTGACTTCCGTTGACCTGTGAGAAGATCAGAGGAGCACAGGCAAAATGAGGATGCTGGAAGGGGCATTTGTTGCTTGAACACCCAAACAGGGCTACAGTGGTACCTCAAGTTACAAATGCCTCAGGTTACAAATGCTTCAGGTTACAAACTCCGCTAACCTGGAAGAGTTACCTCGAGTTGAGAACTTTGCCCCAGGATGAGAATGGAAATCGTGTGCTGGTGGCGCAGTAGCAGCAAGAGGCCCCATTAGCGAAAGCATGTCTCTAGTTAAGAACAGTTTCAGGTTAAGAATGGACCTCTGGAACAAATTAAGTTCATAATTAGAGGAACCACTGTATTATGACGCCAATATAGAACTTTGGCCCAGAGCAACTTCTGCCTCCCCTTTCACGCACAGCTCTCTCTATCAATTTAGTAGCAAAGTGAAGGAATAAGAATACCACCACAGATCTTCGACACTGAACATTCAGGTTAGTAGTGCTAAGCCAAAATGATTCAGTTGGGTTTTTCCCCTTCAGCAAACATATTCAGCTTTGCCCCAAACACTTCCCCCTTTCAGTCATCTTTTAGCACTTCTTGTGAAAGTGTGCACTCATTCATTTACATAGCCCTCATTTTCCATCATCACATAATTGCATAGCCAAATCTGAATGGTCACTTTGTGATGCCATCCGATTGACTGAGGAGTCTTCATTATGTAGGATCACCAAAGTGATTAATCTGGGAAGCAGGAACATCAACAGTCAGAATGAAACTGTGGTGCTGGCGCAGCAGCAACCATAGGAAGCAACCACACTTAAAAGGACCAAGAAGATATAATGAGTCAGATGATCAAAAAGCTACTTTCTACCTAGAACTTGGGATTGAAGAATATTTGATGCAGCTCTAATACAGGTAATGATTTTTCAGCAGAAGAATTAAGCCAAGTTCCCAATGTCATGTGTTTACACCTTTGCATACTTTTAGCTGGCACTGATTCATCTACAGCTATTCCCCCACTTCCTTTTTCATGTGAAAGATTAGATTTTATTTTTATTTTTCTCTACATCCATTGCTGAAATATTCCTCAGCCCAGTTTTAAAATATTTGTCGAGTGATTGTTGCTTAGAAAATGTGTGACTGGGGGAATTACTTAAAAAAATTAAAGCAGAAGTCATATTGAAAATGCATACAAATGAATACTATTCTGTGTTTGGAATTACAATGCATCAATAATTTAGTGGAGAGAGAGAGAGAGGTGGTGTATTGCAGTACAGATTAAGCCATTGGAAAAAGGCCTCAGGCTACTGGATTATTTTACTATGTTTCAACACTGTCAATCATTCATAGTTTCACTAGCTTTTGTACTGATGATATGACCAATTTCTTATTGGTTCATGTTCGTTCATTTTCACTGTACAGACCCTGGAAGATAAGGGAGGCATTTATGGGTAGCATATGATAACTAAGATAACTCTTCACAGTAGACAAGTGGGAAGCGCCAGAGCTCAATGGCAGAGTACATACTGTGCATACTAAAGGTCCCGGATCCAATCCATATCTATGGGCATGGTTGGGAAAGACTCCTTCCTGGAGAGCTGCTACTAGTCAGTGCTGGCAATAGTGAGTTAGATGGACCAATGTTCTGACTTAGTATAATGCAACCATGTAGCAGAGTCAATTTATATGTAGTGGTTCAAATCTGAATCCTGTCATCTTCAGATGGATGTTACAGTGGGGTGATGGCGCTTACATGACCTCTGCTTGGTTGCATTACTGTGTTTATGGAATGTAGAGGGCAAGGGGGGCTGGTCAGTGCAGGGCAAATGCCCCAGCAGAGCCAATTTGGTGCTTCTGCCAGTGTGCCTGCACTACACCAACCTCCCCATCTCCTCTCTACGTCCTGGTAAGCACCAGGAATATGACCAACCTACCCTACCTGCTGGGACGTGGGTGGCGCTGTGGGTTAAACCACAGAGCCTAGGGCTTGCTGATCAGAAGGTTGGCGGTTCGAATCCCCACGATGGGGTGAGCTCCCGTTGCTTGGTCCCTGCTCCTGCCAACCCAGCAGTTTGAAAGCACGTCAAAGTACAAGTAGATAAATAGATACTGCTCTGGCGGGAAGGTAAACAGTGTTTCCATGCGCTGCTCTGGTTCGCCAGAAGCGGCTTAGTCATGCTGGCCACATGACTTGAAAGCTGTATGCCGGCTCCCTCGGCCAGTAAAGCGAGATGAGCGCCGCAACCCCGGAGTCGGCCACGACTGGACCTAATGGTCAGGGGTCCCTTTACCTTTACCCTACCTGCTAATGACTCCATTAAAGATACCCGTCTTAAGGTAAATTTATCTTAAGAGTAACACAATGTTTAGCTTCTAGACCAAACTTCCCCATCTGGTCCCCTCTGTAGTTTTGTTCTACAACACCGAACACCCCTGACCATTGGCCATGCTGGCTTGGAATGGAAGTTGGAGTCTAAAACATCTGGATCCAGGGCACTGGGTTGGGGACATTTGTTCTATATGACTTTCTCAAACTGACTTCTGTAATATGGGCTTTATGCGACTGCTATTGAGTTTTCGGTGAGATCAAAAAATGAATTTGAATTATGAAACATTTCTGGTAGCAGTTAAATATATTTACTTCTGTGGGACCCGGAAAAGTCAGACACGCATAACTCTTTGTAAAGGGTTGATTTGCCATCTTGCAAATCATTAAGTATCTCTCTAAAATAAAAATAAAAATGGGAAGGAAACAAAATAGTTCAGTGTAAGCAAAGTCCACATGACTAGGGTTGCTAAGCTCACTCTCATGAGAGTAAGTTCCATTGAACTTTAGTGGGTCTGACTTCTGAGTAAACATTATAAATTATTGTCTAAAGCCAAACCTGGCAGCAGCTTCTTAATTCCATGGATATCATTATATTAAGGAGATTTGTGTGCTACCATATGTATCTGGACATTTAAATGGAAACCTTTCTCTGACTACATTTATATCTCCACTTGTTTCCAGTTCACAAAACATCATCCATATGTATGAGGTGTAATTCATATCAATTCATAATTATCTGGTGTAAAATTCATTTTCTCGGTTGTTCGAGTAAAGTAAAATATTCAAAGGGGAAACGAAATGGCCATAATAAAAAAAAAAAACACAGTTCATAATAATCACAAAGCACACATTGTGTTGAATAAACCATCCCCAGTTCCCCTGGCAAGTCTACATCACATTTCTTAACAATCTGCAAGCATGGTTAAAAATAATAATAAAATAAATAAAATAATAGCTGCAGTACACTTGTGATTAAAAATATTGCTTGCTTGCTATTCCAATTAACCATAATTCTACAGATTACTGAGGTTCTGAAAAATCGAGACTGGTTATGATACAATGCAATAATTAATTTTATGAATGAATTAAAGTATAAATCAACACAGCCAACAAACTGAAACTCAATCCAGATAAGACTGAGGCACCATTAGTGGATAGTTCTCTAGACCAGATGGGTGGGAGATTGCCTGCTCTTGATGGGGTTACACGTCCTCTGAAGGAGCAGGTTTGTAGTTTGGGGGGTACTCTTGGATCCTTTGCTGTTGCTCGAGGCTCAGGTGGCCTCAATGGTCTGGAGTGCCTTCCATCAGCTTTGGCTGGTGGCCCAGCTTCGCCCCTATCTGGACAGGGATCACCTAACTACTGTTTTCTATGCTCTGTAACCTCAAGGTTAGGTAACTGCAATGTGTTATACATAGGGCTGCCTCTGAAGACGGTTCGGAACTTCAGTTAGTGCAGAATTTTAAAATGTGGTGAGTTTTTTGGGGGGGAAGGGGGGAAGGGGGCTATTGGGTTGTTGTTTATATTTTGATTATTTTGTGGTTTTATATTTTGATTTTGTTTTGTGAACTGCTCTGAGACAGCATGTACAACAAACAAACCAATTAAAGCAGCAAAACAATTAAACAGCAGTTGAAACCAGAGGTTCAAGTCAGGAGATTAGCTTGCGTGTCGAGGTCCCCCAAGCCACCCCTAAATAATTCACAATTCACACATAATTTTTGTTTAAGGTTTTTGGCATAATTTTGGCCACAACTTTATTAAAATACATAAATGTGAGTGGTTGCTTAGGCATTGGTTCCGACTATCTGTCCCCCACCCCTGGACAGAACTGACTTCCGGATTCCAGCGAAAACCAGTAAGGGAAAACAATATTGGGGAGAGCATGGAGCCAGGCAGCAGACCCCCCCGCATGCTCCTGGGGGCTTCCGCGGCCCTAATCCCCATTCAGGGGCACGGATGAAAGAATGGCAAGCCCCTGGATTCCTTTAACGGAATTCCCTTGCAGCAGCAGCATTGGAGGGGCAGGCACTGCCAATCCTTACCCATCCACCAAACAATTTTTTAACCAATGCCTAACCACAACCTTACAAGTTGTGACGATTTGCTACGCAGTAGGCAAAAACCAAATGGCACTAGCTAATCAGTCAATTGGACAACATTCCTATCAGGCCCCTGCCCCAAAAGCAGGCAACCCCATGACAAGCATAGCAAGGTCAACCAAAATCCCTAAATTAGGGAGGGTGGGTGGGCGGGTGATCCAATGCATGCAGCAAAAGAGCCCAGTCAGTGCTGTGTGACTTAATTTTATAACCTTTGGTCCGTCCCCCTAAATGACAACACCAAAATTTGCCCAGTAACCCAACCGCCCAATCACTGCAGATAGTCATCCCAACTAACCTGCCTAGTAACAGAGGGGAGGCCTGCCAGACCCCACCGCAACACATGCTCTCTATGAATGAGAGCACGCTTTGTCTGAACAGATGTGTCTTCGAGATCTGGCAAAATGTCAGTGCTGACGAAGCTTCTCATATTTCAGCAGGAACAATGTGTCACAACACCAGTGTCACCAGTGAAAAAGTCTGAGCTGGACAGATCAATGTTCTGACTCAGGATAAAGTAGCTTTCTGCACTCCCTAAGGAATGACTGTATCTGCTAAGAATTTAGCTGCACTGACATGCTGACATTTGGAGAGGACAGAGGAGAGTCTTGCTTGTGTTTCAAGCCACATGTGATTATTATGCAAAGGAACCTGTGTCTTTGGTTATTGAGATATATAAAAGTGTAACTACAACAATTATTGAAGTATCTGAATATCTGGGATTTTATCTTGAATGTATTCAAGGGTGAATACCTTTGAGCTGTGCTCTTTCACCCAGCGAAACCTGTACTTTGGACTACAATGCCATTGTAAAGGTAAAGGAGCCCAAAGTACCTTCGCATTAGCCTTGTTACTTGGTCCATTGAAGAACACTTACAAGATGAATGCCTGAACTGCAAGAGCTGTTCAACAGTGAAGCAGACTGCTTTGGGAGGTGGTGGGCCCTCCTTTGCTGCAGGTATTTAAACTGAGGCTGCAGAACCATCTGTCAGAGATGCTGTAATGATGTCCTGCATTGTAGATGCTACATTGAGCAGACATTTGAATTAGTTGACCTTCAGGGTCCAGTTGAACTCCAAAATGCTGCCATTCTACGATTCTATGAGTTTAGAAAACAGTTATTCCCAATTAAACAAAGAATTTTGTAAACCAAGGAATAATGGATTGTCAACCATATTTCATACTGTTCTTATTGGTTGGCACCAGTCTGTCTTGGGAGACGAACTATTATTATTTTATATATATTATTCACCCTTTATCAGAAGGTTCCAGGTTGGGTTACAGCAATATACAACACAGCATTAAAAACAGCTTAAAACAAGAGTGGAAGACAAGCTTATGAGCTGAAGGCAGGCTTGAAACAACCATTAGATGCAGTTATAGTCAACCCAGCAATGATTATTGTTTTTTCAGCCTTAATCAAGAGCTCCTAATTAATGGCAATATAACTTTTTGTTGTTGTTAGAGCCATAGTGTGCCTGGGACCAACAACAAAGAAAAGTAAAGAGGAAAATAAGCTGTCTCTTCAAGCTGCTAATCACCAATTTCTTTTTTCCACCTGGTTCCCAGAAGGGACACAGGAAGGTTTATAAATGCTGCCTAGTTATTATTAATTAACTGTTGTTGTTTCCTAATTAACTGGAAGCTGCCTCACAAGTGAAAGATTCTCAGTGTGGGGCTCTTGAATGCCAAAGTTATCCAGGAATTCTGGACAATGTTTGCAGTTTAAAAAATATTGCACAAAATATGTGTGAGTAGGGAAATCGTAAAAGAGAAGCCTATAGGCATCAATATTCAGAATAAACAATCTGTTCATATAGTGTCAATTATGAATGGAAGTTTTCTTTTTTTAAAAAAAAAATCAGTGTTCTCAGTTTCTGCCCCCCCCCATCTTAAATTTAGTTCTCCACCTTTCTGCAGTGATTTGTGGTTGTGGTTGTTGTTTTTTTTTTTAAAAAAAAAACCCTCATGAAAATTCATCAGCATTTTAATAAATGTTTGTCTAATAAATGCATTTCTGTATGTAATGTTAGCTACTGTACCCTTTTTTGCAAGCATTTTACTCGATATAATGCATGTTTTTATGTTATCTTCATTAAATTAATGCTTCATTTGGGTAAAGCGTTGCGGGCACCAGTCACAAAAAGGCTGTCATGAGGGGAGTTGGCATAACACAAAATGCCTGCCTGGAGCAAACTTATTTTTTCCCCACCTCACTCTCCAACAGCCCCATGTTTGCCACAGGAAGTCAACTATGTCCTGCTGGTCCTAATTGAGAGATCACACTATTGATCTCTACCCCCCCCTTTTCTGTAGGTTTTCAATGTTTTTGCTTATTTTGAAGTTTAATGAGCAGAATCTATAAAACATTTGAATTGTATTACGTTGTATTTCACTTTATTGTCAACTTTTAAAATTCAAAACATTTTAGCTCAAAAGTATGCTTCATAGAACCTCACTATGCTTCAAGATACCAACGTGTACAGTCCAAAATATCTAGAGGCTGAGGAAGCAAACAGCAGCAAATATCAATTTTAATTGATGGTTATCATTGACCTCTAATCCAATCCACTTTGGGTTAGGTGACATTGTAAGGAAGCCCCCTCCTTTGGATAGCACAGCCACAAAACCTCCCTCAATGGCACCCACAGGAACAATTTCTTGCTTTATTTCCACTCCAGGAACTCATTAGTCTTGCTGAGGTAATTCCAGACCACCTCTCACCCTAAGTGCAGAAGCTCAGAGATGACAGCTGTTTCACCAGGGTTTGGAAGCCTGCCCTTAGCTAAGCCATTTGGAATTCATAATGTATATCCTTCTCCTGGCTCCTATATTTGTGCCGTCTGCTGGAATGGCAGAATTCCCACTCAAAGAGGTGGAAATGCCACTATTGTTGGTGGCACAAATGCCAAACAGAGAATGGTTTGGATGAGTGATATGTCATTATGTCAACGAGTTCCTTCTGTAACACATTAAGCTGGGAGAGTTTGTCGGTTCATACCTAACAAGGTACAATTAGGGCTGTGCCAAATGTTCATTCACTTGGATTTTCAAGTCAAAATTAGTTGGAGGGAACAGATATATTTCCCTTAAACATAGTAAAGTTTGCTCCCCCCCCCCCCAATTTAGCTGCATGAGTGGGGGGGACTCTGTATACTACCATGGCTTTCCGTATCAGCTGCACTGGCTCTATAATCCCCTACTTTCAACTCCATTTGCCACAAGAACATAGATAGAATATTCCTTCCCATTAAGCTGTTCAATTTCTGCAGGTTCCTCCAGACAATATATTTATTAAGCAGTCATCTTGATTTGCTTGCTCAAAGTTTACACAGAAGTTAGATTATATCATGTCTTTATTGAACATTTGTTCTGATTGGTTTGTGAGGTGTTATATGACAATGAGAAATCATAATGACTTGCTTGCAGGATGTCTTTCTTCCTGTTAAACATTTGTTCATTTCACCATTTCCAATGCATTTCTGCTTTGCTTTTAATCGCAAAACATCACTTTCTTCTTTAAGGTGGATTTGTTGTGCTAGGGTGACAGAGCTCTTCAACCCACTTTAATTGTGCAAACCTAAATTTCCTGGTATGCCCTTGAATCATTTTTGCCATATACTGAAAGTCTAGAGATGCTTTGCATCTCAATGCAATTTACATTCTAATTAAACAAGTGACAAATATTGGCATGGAACCAATAGCAAAGCTTCCATTTATCAGCATAGTTTTGGACTGCATGCATTCATGGACTGGTTTTGTCTTAGAAGTGCACAACCCAAAGCAGTTATATTCAGTATGTTGCCAGCAACCTGACAAGCACCTTGTTATTGTTTGCATATTTTAAACATTTTAATCTGCAAAACATTAAGAACGGAGTAACAGGCAGTGCACAGCAGTGTATGACTCATGCAGGGCTAAATATACAATGAAATGATAACAGCCACTTACTTACAGACCAGAGAACCGCTGAACATTCACCATCTTCCCCATGCTTTACATTTCAGCAAGTCCTTCCAAAAAGGAAAAACGTCTCCATTGTTTTTGTTTACACACATAATAAATGGAAACCATTTGACCATAAAATCATCATATTTCACAATTCACCATCTCAGAAGCATACTATGATGTGTCAGTTGTTCCTGTAACATTAATTCTCACACGCTACCTTGATAGCCTTGAGACATTAAGAGCACTTGAGATGTCTGGTGGGGAGCAGCTTCCATTAAAGTTGTTTGTAATAAAACATTACTAATATTTTCTGAAGGAGAGGCCCTTTTAAACTTGTTGTTGTTGTTTAGTCATTTAGTCATGTCCGACACTCCTGTCTTCCACTGCCTCCCATAGTTTGGTCAAACTCATGTTAGTAGCTTCGAGAACACTGTCCAACCATCTCTTCCTCTGTCGTCCCCTTCTCCTTGTGCCCTCAATCTTTCCCAACATCAGTGTATTTCCCAGGGAGTCTTCTCTTCTCATGAGGTGGCCAAAGTATTGGAGCCTCAGCTTCAGGATCCGTCCTTCCAGTGAGCACTCAGGGCTGATTTCCTTTGCAGAATGGATACGTTTGATCTTATTGCAGTCCATGGGACTCTCAAGAGTCTCCTCCAGCACCATAATTCAAAAGCATCAATTCTTTGGTGATCAACCTTCTTTATGGTCCAGCTCTCACTTCCATACATCACTACTGGGAAAACCATAGCTTTAACTATATGGACCTTTGTTGGCAAAGTGATGTCTCTGCTTTTTAAGATGCTGTCTGTCTAGGTTTGTCATTGCTTTTCTTCCAAGAAGCAGGCGTCCATTGCCAATCAGTGTAGTCAGTGAGCGTGAAGAGACAAAGGCAGTTTCTTGTGTTCCAAATACACCAGTATGCTCACTTTTCCACAGCATATGCTGGTGAATTCCCAGGGGTATTGAGCTGCATTAGAGCATATTTTTAAACCAGTCTCCCCCAAACTGGTGCCTTGCAGATGTTTTGGAATGCAACTCCTATCAGTCCTGACCATTTGTCAAGTCAGGGGGGGCTGTTGGGAGTGGTAATCCAAATCAATTGGAGAGCACCAGGTTGGGGAAAGGTTCCATAATTTCCTAATAGTTTCCCACATTACAATCAATAACACACCTCTCATAGCCATATAATTCTGGTCCAGAGTGTATACATTATTATTTTTTTACCTTTAAAAATATATGTTGGAAACAAATGAATGCAAAATAATTTCCTGCAGCGACTTGTGCTAAGGGAAGTAAATAAAGAAAAAAATATTGTTACAGTGACAGTAATATTAGCTGCCACCAACAAAATCAGTCAATAAAAGCACTTCAGAAAGTTAAAAAGGCAAATGAATGAATAAGTCTTTCCTTAAATTCAATATTCCCTTGTATAAAATATTAGGGCTCAAGTTCAAATTGCCTCCTCCTGAGTATAGTATATTTTTCTGTTTTATCAGCAGTCTTGCTCTCTTACTCCTCGTAAATTCATTTATTTACTCTAAAATGCAGTTGGTTGCCTGTGCTTGTCAGCACATAGCAACTCCATAGTACACACTTCATCAGCCCTAAAGCTCTTGTTTCATAGATCACTGATCCCTCTCTACATCTTTAAACACATAAAACCTAACAAAGACCTTGTGGGTTGTGGGAGTAGTGCCATGGCAACGGAGCAGAGCACACACCCTCATTCTCATTGGCTGAAGCCAACAGTTGGGTCAAGAATTTTGAAGTGACTTTGGCACAACTGAAGTTTCCAATTAATGGCACGTAAGGATGAATTTCAACAAAGTGAGAGAACAGCAAGTCTAACTTTTCTAATTAAGTTATACCAGAGATAAATAATGTTGATGCCCCTTGGGAAATAAGGAAATGAATGCACTCACAAGACCCATTGATTACATGCTGCCATGGGTGTCGCTTTCTGATTCAGAGATTGTTTTAGCCCTTCATGCCACACATCTAACACACTGGAAGGGTCAACAACTGTCAGAGTTAAATGTTGGCTCATGGTCCTATATGGGCAGGAGATAAGCCAAGGTGGAGATTGATAGCAAACTTTGGAACCACCCCCTGCTCCAGGGAAGGTGATAATGAAGCAAGATGCATACTGGTCATGTTCAAGGTGACAACATCTTCAGGAGAAGCTGAAGACTAAGGTGCTAAGAACCAAGTCATTTTCTCTGGGTATAAGCAATAGGGAACATGTGTAGACTAGGAATAGGTAAAAAGGAAGTACTGGGGACAGAAAATCAACAGTAGAGCACAAAGATAAATAAAATAAAACATGCAGCTACAGGCAGCATACAATCCATGGTCATTAGCACCAGCAGCACAAAACCGAGAAAGACCAGAGTCAAAATAGGTGTTTTTTTTGCCTTGGCTTGCAAGATAAAACTATGGATAGATACAAAATATAGACCAGTGTTTCCCAACCGGTGTTCCGCGGCACACTAGTGTGCCGCGAGACGTTGCCTGGTGTACCGCGAGATGTTGCCTGGAGGGAGGCGGGCGAGTCGGGCAGCGAGAGGCGGGGCGGCGACGGCGAGGAGAGGCCGCCCAGCGCGGGGCTCTCGCCGTCTGCCTGCCTGGCTGCCTGCGTGGCGCTGACGTCACGGGGCTGTAACGTGCCCCACATAGGCACACGCGGGGCGGCGAGCGAGCTCCCTCCCACATCCCATCGCCGCTCGCTTCGGCCGGCCTACTGGGCTGTTGCAGGCGGAAGGCCTGCGCATGCGCGAGGTTTTCGCGCCTTCGGGATTCCCTTCACGCCTTCCTCCTCCCGGGTCCTTGAGAGCGCGGGAAGCGGCAGCGCGAGACCGGCGTTGAGCCTGGTAGGTATTGCGCTTGCCAAGGCAGTCATTTGGGAAATGAAAACTTGCAAAGCAAGCAACCAGTTCAATCTGAAGTACGTGTATGCTTAATATCCTGTATCTGAAACCTGTTCTGCCCCCTCCCCCACACTTGGTGCCATTTTCATCTACACATGCAGCAGAGTAAGTTGACCCAGAATAGTACCAATTCAGATGGCAGATGGGAGAATGACAGTGCTGAATGCTTTCCCATGTAGAACAGTCCCTGCAAATAAAAACCTAGCATATTTGGAAGAGGGATGCTAGCCTAACCATTACCTTCTATGCTGTTACTATTTTTTTATTTTTTTTTACATAAGTAAAAAGTGACCTTTCCCCATCTGGCATGGTGGTGTGCCTCGAGATTTTTTTCATGAAACAAGTGTGCCTTTGCCCAAAAAAGGTTGGGAAACACTGATATAGACTATGAAATAATATGCAGCTGAAAACGTTGACAATAGGACCCATGGAGGGGATGGGGGGAAGTGTGAGATTCAGATAAATCTCTTAATATGGATATGTATTTGGTTTTTGTCATAAATTTATATTTGTAAAATCAAATAAAAATGATTAAAAACAAAACACTAGGCCTTTTAGAAGTGATTGGGCAGTGATTTATTTATTCCATAAAATTTATGCACAACAACAACCCTCAAAGTGGTTTACAGAAAGATAAAACAATAAAATCAAGGAAAAAAACAATCATACTTTAAAACATACAAAAACCCCACACAGAATAAAATTACAAGTTTCTAAGGTTCTGGGTAGGCTTTTCTAAACAAGAATGCTTTTTGCAGGCACCGAAAAGAGTACAATGATCTCAATAGGCAGGAAGTTCCATTTATGAATATGCCTGCCCTATGCAAACGTTAAAGTGCAGATTTCATGTTTACACGAGAAGCCAAACTTTGAAGTCATAACGGCAATCCTGTGTCACTTGTCAGTTTACGTAGATTGCAAACTGCAGGACTGAGTCAACAGGTGGCTCGCTGTTGCTTACTGGAAGGGGAAGGGAAAGGGGGAAGGTGGTGAGGTGGTCAGAGTGATGCAAATGTATCGGCAGGAGCACTCGATTGGCTCCCTCAGTGCATCTGCACCATGTTGCCCTCCCCACTGCTTCGCCCCTCCCAGTCCCTAACTTAGCAAAGTTTCCATTAGTATCTTGAAGACCGCCTACTTCCCGACAGACCCCTTTGGCTATTAAGATTGGCAGAGGGGGCCCTTTTGGTAGTTCCACCACCCTCAGACTTTTTTGGGGGGGGTGGCCCAGCGAGAGGGCATTCTTTATGGCAGCTCCTAGGATGTGGAATTCCCTTCCCACACAGGTGCGATTGGCACCTTCATTATATAGTTTCCACCATAGGCTGAAAATCTACCTCTTTACCCTGACCTTGGACAGTTGAGATATCTATTGGCAGGGCCCCACCCTATTCCTGTGACTGTGATTTGTTTTAAACTGGCTTTAATCTTAATTTTAAATTGCTGTAACCTGCCCTGGGACCTAAGGGTGAAGGGTAGATAAGAAACTTTAATAATAATAATAATAATAATAATAATAATAATAATAATAATAATAATAATACATAAGCTAAACTTGAGTAGTTTTGTAACTGATTAAAAGTACAGGAGGAAATCAACGTCATGCTGTGGTGAACATCCCATCAGTTTGGAAGATGGAACAATTTCTCTCTCTTCCCCCTTCCCACTGTTCTGAGCGTTCTCTTGAACCCCCAAGCCAGTTTTGGGAGATGCAGGCGGAGGAAGGAAGGGAACGCTTATCACACAAGCAGAAGCCCTTGCATAGGGTTTCCGGTGACAGGACGCATTTGCTGAATCCTGCTCTAAAATTACAATTACAGCTAAAGGGCCAGATTAAGCTACTTCCAACAATGGAAGAGAGGGCAAGGTCTTCCACTAGTGCAACAGGGCTCCCCCCTCGCCTCTGCCAGCATGCCCCCCAAATTGTTTCTGGGGGGTCAGGGAACCCCCCCCCCCCGGAACAATACTGGGGGAAGGAGAGGTGAGATTGTTCTTTCTAGCAAGCTGAAATTCCTTCAGCTTTCCTATATTGATATACCTAATTAGACCTTTAGGGAGCAATCCTATGCTCCCTAGAAGGTGGCGTAAGTTGATGGAGACCTCCCTCTTTTTCCGGCAGAAAAAGGGATCTGCTGTCAAAAATATTTTGTGTTTTCCACCAATGGTCAGGCTCAAAACAGGATGCTTTGAAGGTGGTGTCAGGGGCGTGTTGGGGTGAGCGGTGGCCATAAATCTGCAGGATCCTCAGTCTCCTAGTTTTCCTAGCAGCTTATGACAAAATGGGCCTGGAGCATAGTAAATCCCTTCACCTTGGAATCAATGGGATGAGGGGAGAGGTTAAAGCTTGGAAAGAATCCACCACTTCCACCAGCGCGTGCTGCCCTGGCCAAAGCGAGCCAGCAGGGCTTAAAAAGTGATGGTTCCCCTGACACGTTTCCTCTCTACCACCCTGACTTTCGGATTGCTCCATTAGCCTATCTGTCACTGGACTTTTTCCTGCAGTCTCTGTTCTTTCTCGTTGGATTGCTTAATTGTTTGTTTCGCTGTTCTTTTCCTGCTGCGACTGACTGCTCTGATGGTTGCAAGCTGCCGTGAGCACTTAGTGGCAGAAAGGTAGGGTCTAAATCTTTCCAGGGATGAAATAGAATGAAATAAATGCTGCATAGAGATAGTTAGCTATGACTTTCAGCGGCTGTTTTCTGTAGCTGCCTTTAAAGCAATTTTGGCACATAGAGCTTTAAATTTCATAAGCACTCCCCCGAGCCCCCAGGCCCGGCTTCAGAGGAAAACAGCTATTAATATTAACAATCTTCCTCTCTTGGAAATCTTTGCCACCACTTTAATTTTATTTGAAATAGCGGAGCTGCTTTTGCATGCAAGATTCTCTTATGCTTTTAACAATGGAGTCATAAGGCCTAATATATGTAAACCTTTCTCTTTTTTTTTTTCTCCTTGCAAAAACATCAGATTTTTGGGGGGTTGGAAGGGGAGCCCTGAGCCTCTGGTCCCCTTCAGCCAACAAACTTTATTTTCTTTCTTCAAGCTCCAGTAAATCTGATTTGGGAATGCCTTCATTTCATGTTGTATGTCTATATGACTGTTTATTTAGTTGTGAACTGATTGATTGGGAAATAAGTGCTTTTCTAGTTGGCGATGTAAATAATGAAACTTTATTAGTGATATATGTGACACATTTAACAATGCTAATCTTCTGAACTGCTCCGTCTAATTCACTTGGCTTTTCTGGCAGGCTATAAACAATGGAGGTTTGTGGGGAAGTCTCTAATTTGATGGCTTTAAAGAAAAAGAAAGGAAGAAAATAGAAGCAACCAATTTAGAAGCATCTACAGAGTGCCACCTTGTGGAAAGGAGTAGAATTGAATGGGAAATAAGCAAAGCAATGTGTGCCTGTCTCCTTGGGGCCGCCTTCATCTATTTATATTAAAAATAGTTTTTACAAGGTCACACTGATAAAGAAGAAGTTTAATCTATTCACTCAGAACTGTTGGCTAGCCATCTGAGAATGTTAGTCATCTAGCTGTTTGCATTGCAGAAAAATGTGACAGTGTAGTTTCTGGTGCACCAGGCAATAAACATTCAAACTAAATGCAAGAGGCCTATGGGAATTATGCTTTCTTTTGTTTATTACTGTCCTGGACCAGTTGGATGCAGAGGAATGCTAGGTCACAGCAGCTGAGGAACCCCCAAGGGAGAAGGCTCAGAGCCAGGGGACTGACGGTGGGATGACAATGAGCGGTTAGAGCGGGGAAAGGGAGCAGAATGAAGGGAGGAGGTGTCTGAAGCTGAAGAGGCAACAGGGTTTAGTGAGCAGAAAGAGCCTGGGGCAGAGAGCAGTGCTGATTCAGAGGCTGGAGATGAGGCAGGCTGGAGACAGAGATGAGGCAGGCTGGTGAGGAAGCCAGGCTGTTTATCCCTACAGCAGTGACCAGCTTCCCTCCACACTGGTCTCCCAGAAGACACAGATAAATGAAAAGTGCAGAGAAGAGGGCAGAGATTGGTTGAGCGCTAACACTGTTTCTGGTCACTTGGGGAAAAAAGAAAGAAACCTTGAGAGGAGAGAAGGCGGGGACCTTCAGTCCTCGCAACTGCCTCATTGGGGCAAGACCTGCTGGGAAGAGATGCTGTGATCACCAGGCCTGCACTGTTTTGGTTTCTTTGAATAAAGAGTTAACTTCACTGACACTGGTGGGGTTTTTTATTGCTGACTTCACTATTGGCAAGATATACCTTGCAAGGGCTCAAATGCTGGTTCAAAGCAGAGTTCTGTGAAAGAACTCAGCCATCTGCGTGATAAGTTTTAACTGCAGAATTGATGGGCAGGTGAAAGATTCGATTTTACAGTCTGGGGAAGGAAACATTAAGGGCAGGATTCAAATAAGTTGTTGCATGCATGGAGCCAACTCTGCTTCTGCCACAGCAGATCATCCCCAAGAGATACCTGTCAGTCTCAACTTGAAAATGTCTAGTGAGGAAAACCTCATCACTCTCTAAGTACTTGGTTCCTTTTCTGAACTGTTCTTACTGTAAGTAAGAGTTAGAGTCTTCAGGATAATATACCTATAACTTTGCATAATCTTCAGACACAGAATGTGCCACATTTGTGTTACATTATTTCGAATCTTCCAGCACTTGAAACTTAGCAAACTTACCAAACCCTGAACAAAACTCCAAATTTAGCCTTGTTTCTGATGTGACAGACCTTTTTTCCATTTATCTTCCTCCACATTTCACCAGTTGGCAAGGGAACAAATCCATTGGTTCCAGAAATTAGAATCTTGGATACTGTTTTAATTTATAAGTGACATTGCTGCTGTTTATTTTGATTTAGATTTTAATTAGACTGTATTTTCCATATGTATTTTTAGCTGTTTATACAATGCTTTGGGGGCCTTTGGACAAAAATCAGCACAGAAACAAACATTAACAGTGCATAATAACAAAATAATACACTGAAGACTAATGCTCTCATCTTGTTTTGAATGTGCCTGAAACTGTTCTAGAAATACTGGCAAATTATAAAGGCAGATGGGAAAGACTTCAGTAGAAAACACTATGAAGAGGCATAATACTCATCTTGAATTGTAGATGAAAGGGTATGGAGGAGTATTGGATTGGGGGGAGGCAGAAGAGGGGACTTCCTCAGTAACTCCTGTTTGTAGAAGACTACTGGGTATGAAAAACAATGACACACCTAGACAGCATCTTAAAAAGCAGAGACATCACCTTGCCAACAAATGTCTGTATAGTTAAAGCTATGGTTTTCCCAGTAGTGATGTATGGAAGCGAGAGCTGGACCATAAAGAAGGCTGATCGTCGAAGAATTGATGCTTTTGAATTATGGTGCTGGAGGAGACTCTTGAGAGTCCCATAGACTGCAAGAAGATCAAACCTATCCATTCTGAAGGAAATCAGCCCTGAGTGCTCACTGGAAGGACAGATCCTGAAGCTGAGGCTCCAATACTTTGGCCACCTCATGAGAAGAGAAGACTCCCTGGAAAAGACCCTGATGCTGGGAAAGATGGAGGGCACAAGGAGAAGGGGACGACAGAGGACAAGATGGTTGGACAGTGTTCTCGAAGCTACCAGCATGAGTTTGACCAAACTGCGGGAGGCAGTGGAAGACAGGAGTGCCAGGCGTGCTCTGGTCCATGGGGTCACGAAGCGTCGGACACAACTAAATGACTAAACGTCAACAACAACTGGGTATGATTTATCTAAAATTGGTAGGGGGAATCAAGGGTTTGGGATTTTGAATGACATCAAGGTCTTCCCTACTTTTCTCCTGATAGTGTGAATACTACCTGAAGTTGTTCACCTGGGACCTACTAGGCCTGCATACCGAAGTGTTATTATGAATTAAAGCACAGCAGAGTAGCCATGATGGATTAAGATGGATGACACTGTCGTCTTTGTGTGATTTCTGTGCAAGCTGCTTGGAACTTCATGCCAGTTTCCACTGGCGCCCTGATAAAAGTAACAGAAAAGCCAAAGCAAAAGTGAAAGCATAATATATTCTGGCAAGCCAGTGTGGGGTGTGTCAAAGTGCCCTACCAAAGGCAGAGCATAAAAACAAACAATACGTTGCAATAAAACCATCACAAAACCCATAAAACAGACCCAGCAAACAGAGGGAAACATTTTTACCATTTAGAGGGCATTGGTCTCATTTTACAGCTGTGGAACACTAAATGACTAGTCTAAGATCAGTCCATGAATCCACAACATACAATTCTTAAGCAGGAATAATAGTGTTGTTAGCTGCCCTCTGCTCTTTTGGGAGAAAGGGGATATAAAACAGACAAAATAAGTAAATATTATATTAAAGGAAGAGATGGAAGCGGGAAAGACTGACCCTTTTGCATTCCCTTGCTCAGCTTTGCATACTTCCACGGCAGCTCCACTAATATTAGTGGACTGGGAGAAGCAGATGGCTAGACAATGATAGAAGAATTCAATTTGAATGCCACACTGGAAAGGAAAATTAGCATTTGCCTTTAAATAAATATCTTACATGGTTGGATTTTTGTTTTTGCTTTTGCTTTTCTCATCAGGAATTATCATGACTTGAGGGGGGTGGGTGTTTCCCAGGGATAGGGCTCTGAAAAATGTGACACCCTTGGCTCTTAATAGCTTGAGCAGACCATTTCCCCCCTCCTCTATTTTCTTTTTGAGTGGACACTGTCAAAATTCCACGCCACTACATTCATAGAATTCGCTAATGATACATCCTTTGGACACTTTTGTCTTGCTTTCTTTTATAATTTCTTTGAATTTATGAACTAATATACTTCATTGTATTCGAGTTCCTTCAAGTATGTAGAAACAACCATGTGATTTTTAATTGGCCTCAACTATTAAGGTTTTAGAGTGAATGATGGCTCCACCAGTGTTCCCATGTAGCCTCAATCCCACTCCACCTTGCCACCTTAGGCTCCAGTTAAGCAGCAGCTCTGCCAAACACCCAACCAGATTACCACTCATTCATGATGGACATCTTCCCTAACCAATGGAACTCTCCTCCTAACCAGGAAGAGGCTTCTAAAAGGGTTTCTGCCATTTCTGATTCATGCCTCCAGGCCTGCTAGAAGAATTAAGTTGCTAATTAGTAGCTACGCAACCTAAGCCCATTTCTTCTGGAGGCAATTTGCTTTTCATTTAGTTTAATTTCTAAAGAAATAATGTGTTATCTCCGCTGTTTATATGTCAGAGGGAGAAATTATGGCCAATAAATTAAATAATAAATAATCCAATTATCCCTTATAGAATTGCAGGTTCTTTTCTATTTTCTTTATATATATATTTGGTATGAAAAGGAAAGAAAGAGGACATCCTAATCTCTTTACACAGAGGCTGTAGGTTTGCTGCTACCCACACATAAAAAAGGGATATGAGTTACACTGAAGAAAAAGAATAACCTCTCTGCAAAAGTCAGTGTTATTTTCTGAGTGTAAATTTCCCTTCTAAGCTCTGCTAGGAAATGTGTTTTATCTGAATCACCAACACAATAATGTAAAGCCACATCCTATTTTGCAATGCACGTTCATTTTTTCTAATGACTCCCAGCACTCAATATGGTGAGGTATATTGTGAAAATGACAGTGCATAGCCTCAAAATGGGTTTGAAAGGGTCATGAATTACAAAGTTTGGCACAACGTAGACCAGAGATCCAAAAACTGAGCAGTCTGCTTGTTGGTCCAGTACCAACCTGCTGGGATAACATTAATGGGAGTTGCATGATCCCTAGGTCCTTTCCATAGCACAAACTGCTACTGGGAGATCCCTGGTGTAACCTGGACCAGTCTTTAGCGATATATTTTCCCAGAATACATCTAAAAGAAGGCAAGGGTGATTCCTGTTAAACTTCTACTCGTAGGGAGTTCCACAGGGCAGGGCCTAGCATGCTAAAGGCTTGGACCTCAGTGAAGGATAAGTTAAAGGGTGAAAAGAACGACCAGAAGTGCCCCATCAGAAGATTTCAGTGATCATGGGGCACAGACTGGGCCTCGTCCGCTCTTCCTGTTATCACAAGGTCGTTACTGTCATTGCTTTGATCAGAAATCAGGCATAGGCATCTTCTGAGGGCCTTTTGATCCTAACATTCCCTGGCATGTTAGGTCAGAGGATAAATAGTGAGAGGCACACATTGGGAGTGTGGACTGTATGGAACATAGGTGGTGAACTGTTGTTCTTAAAAACACGGTTAAAATTAATGTTAACAGTTAGGTTTTGAAAGTAAAATGCTACACAATTACCCTTGGCTATGAGAGCGAAAGAGAGAAAACAGTGATTTAAAAATCCTTTTAAAATTAATAGTCAAATCCTCAGATAAGAATGTGTGCATTAATATTACATCACAGGGAATATTTCAGATTCGGAGCATTGGAGTCATTACACTCAGACTGAGCTTTGCAACCTCAATATCACTGTGGCTTTATATGATGCAGAAATGAGCATGTGTTGCAAATCCAGTTCAGGCATGTGTGTTTTCAGTTCCAGATCAGGGGCCCAGCATTTTCTTGAACCAAATAAGTGAGAATCACAAAACAGCACCATTCTCAAAGAATTGAATTCCAAAAAATGTATGAAAATTGTGCAAGAACTGCAGGAAAAAATCCATATCAACAACATGGTAGGAAAGATCGATTCCCAGTTGAACTGGTTTATTTTAACTCATTTGGTTCATAAACATGGATATGAGAAATGACATGTGAACCTGGAGGTTACATTTTCTTAATTACTCCATCGTGCCTGGTAAATATTTCATGAGCAGCTGTGATAAAATATTGATTCTGATTTTGCAATTAATCTATATTGTGCAGAAATGTTCCTCTAGTTTTCAATAATTTAGCTCATTCAATCAGTGTTCCTTTCCTTTCCACATGGTGAAGGTGAAACTCACATTTCTTAATAGATAATAAAATGTTCAGTTTCTGGCATCAGTTTTAATTCATTTAATTACACATCATAGCAGACAATTCTGCATATTTTTACTCCTCTTCCCCCAAATATTTGGAAGGAAATATCCAAACCTGTGAAATAGTGTAACTACACTTTCCATCAAGAGTTAGTTAGCATGATTCTTCCTAGATACGCCCCCCCCATGCTAATTCAGTGTTTAGGTTCCACTCTTTACTTACCACCTGGTTTTGTGACATTTGTGGTGGGTGTGGTTATTCTGGACTTCCAGACTACCCATATTCCTCTTCCTCAGCCTTCATTTTGGTTCTAAGATCATTTCTTCTCCCTCCCATGGTTCATAAAACCTTTTCATCCAAAGGTTTGGAAGAGGCAGATGAGTGAGACTGAGTGCCAGGCAATTCTGCCCTAATCAACCTTAATGGCTGGAAATATAGTCTTGGACCGCCCTTTGCACAGCAGACTCCGCAAACAGATGCTGAGCAAGATGTTGAACCTACAACCCATGGCTCCAAGAGAAAGCCAAATGAGGTTCCTGCTAGCGGATAGGGACAAGGACGTTACTGCCTCAGTGGCTTTCTTTTTAATCTCCATCTTACCCGAAAGGGTTCTTAATGAATCATCCCTCTAGGGCTGTGATGTCCAGCAGGTCGATCACAATCTGCTGGTCAATTGCAGGGTGTCCCTGGTTTATCCTGGTTGATCGCGGATCCTGATTAATCCCCCCCCCCCAAAAAAAGCTCAACAACTTTGGTCAATGCAATGGGTAGATCACTGCCAGGTTTTTTAGTGGGAGTAGATTGCAATCTCTTGGAAGTTGGGCATCCCTTCTCTAGGGAATAGACAGGATGAAGCAGAACAATTGAGTGCCTTGTGACCCTCGACAGCCTCACTCCTGTCCCTTTTAAATTTATCCCAGTGATTTGAAATGTCTTAACTTGTAATGCCAATAAAGGTATTTATATGGTATGGTATGGTATGGTATGGTATGGTATGGTATGGTATGGTATGGTATTGTGTTAATCCAGGGCTGCTGGGACAGAATTGTTCACATCTGCCTCAAAGAAAATGCAAGTGACCTCCCCTTGACCCTTCTCCGCTTTCGCAGCAAGGGAAAGAACTACGGCCCCACACACATCCATTTATAAAAGCTTGTGTTTTGCAGGATGCAAAGGGGTTGGGAAAGACTACAGTCCATGACTGTAAATCTAACCTCACTTGCCTGGTCAACATGGCTTATTTCTTGAGTAGACATATTTAGGATTGCAGTACAAGAACCTTTTATTCAAATGTGTGCATGCTGTGGATAGGCGGTACAGGTGGGAGGGAGGAGTGTTGTGGCCAAGAGGGGGATGCAAAAAAATAGCAATTGTCAAACTACAACCATTGGTGTGTTTGTCTTGAAACAAGATTTTTGTGGGACATTGCAAGGAAAAATCTGACATGGTGTGAATACATAGTTGAAACTCGCTAAAAGGCTGGTTTCTGAATCCACCCTCAATTAAAGGATCTCAATGAATCCCAAGAACAAGTTTTACAAACTCCCTTCGCGGGTGGCGCTGTGGGTAAAACCTCAGCGCCTAGGACTTGCCGATTGTCAGGTCGGCGGTTCGAATCCCCGCGGCGGGGTGCACTCCTGTTGCTCGGTCCCAGCACCTGCCAACCTAGCAGTTCGAAAGCACCTCCGGGTGCAAGTAGATAAATAGGGACCGCTTACTAGCGGGAAGGTAAACGGCGTTTCCGTGTGCTGCGCTGGCTTGCCAGATGCAGCTTGTCACGCTGGCCACATGACCCGGAAGTGTCTGCGGACAGCGCTGGCTCCCGCCTCTTAAGTGAGATGGGTGCACAACCCTAGAGTCGGACACGACTGGCCCGTACGGGCAGGGGTACCTTTACCTTTACCTTTCGCACTCAAATTATAAGGGCAAATGGATAACAAACTTTCTTCATCACTGACCATTGGCTGTGCTGTCTGGAGCAGGTGGAAGTATTTGTCCAGGAACAAGTGGAAGTTACTATGCTGTCTACTGCCTCTCTGGTGTCTTTTGCATTTCAGGAAAGCAAAATCAGGTTTAGAACATTGTAGTCCTTGCAATTTTTCCTTGAAGATAAGGAAGCTTTCTAAAACGATGGATGTGAGGGGAAAGAAATAAGAGCTGCATGGAGACAGGAGAGGGAAAGGGAATTAGATTTTTCAATTTCATTGAAGGAAAATAATGTTGACCTCCATATACTGAGTAGTGATTGTGCTGAATACCTATTGCTCGTGAAACCAGTGACATCTCTCCATATGTAAGGGTAAGTAATAATGGGGCACTGATTTGTGTCATTGACCTCAGCTCCTCCATCAAGTCATTGAGTAGATTGCCTGTTAACACCATAAATTATAGGCCACAGGCACATAAGTGCCTTAATTGTATTGTAATAACTATGAAATGGCTGTTAGGATGTTACATCCTTGGGCGTGACTGGTCAAAGCCTAATGATTGTACTGGCTGCCTAAAGGTCCAACAGATGACATGTCAATTAGCCCAAGCCAGCCTATTGTTTCTGTGCCAACATTTCTCAGGTGAATCGAGAAGCAATGAGGACAGATTGTTTTTTATAGTGTCCCCAGGAAAAAAGCAAGTCAGCAGAGACTTTTAGCTACTGCATATTCACAAAGCAAACTTGTGTACTGGCCCTACTGAATGAATAAATGCCTAAAGTCTAATTCACTCCTTATGTATTTCACATCACAACTGCCATTATCATTCAGAACACAGCTGATGCTGATTCTTCCCAACATGGGGATTCCCAGGATAAAAAGAAAGGGTTTAAAATCAGTAGATTTGGGACAAGATAATAAGATAGTGGGCAATGAATTGGCATTAATGCAAACTCTTTGTCACAAGACCACTCACAAGAATCCAAATGCCATTCTTCATATGAGTTTGTGGCTTATGCAAATAATATCCCCAATTAATGTTTCATTCGGTTGGTATGCCATTTTCTCTCCACTTTCTCTTTGATATTTGAGGCTTCCATTAGATAGGATAGGATAATTAAAGAATAATTTGGAAAATTTGTGGCATAGGCTAGGATAATTAAAGCACCAACATGTAATTTTACTCCCCTTGGTTTTGCAAAGAAAAACCAAAATGTCTGATAATGAACTGGACATATATTGATTTTCCTGCATCAGAACTAATGAAATATCAAGGTACCTTAATTAGAACTCAAACATGAATGTACAGACATCTTTATTTACATTTCTTCAAAGTTTTTCTTCCCGTGATTATTTGCATAAAATCTGCTATTTGTATCAAATTCAGCTTCCACAACTGAGACTTGTTTGTATAAATGCTCTGCTTCTAGGTTCCTGGTACTTTGGACCTCATAGAAAGCTGTTGCCTGGCAACTGTTAATTGCCAACAAGCGAAGACTTGCCTCCATCATGGTCTAAGTGAGATGCAGCTGCTCAGACCCTCTTCTTGTCTCAGAGCCTCAGATTTGGTGGGAAGTGGTGCTTGGTATGTTGCCAGGGAAGAACAAGAACCTTAGTAACCCTGTTTCCAAATGGACACCATGTAAATTTTGTTCCTGTATCAGATATGAGTGAGATGGTAGAGCATGCAATTTTACCACCCACAACATGGGTTTGTGCCCCACGTTGAGCAAAAGATTCCTGCATTGCAGGGGGATGGACTAGGCGATCCTTCTGGTCCCTTCCACTTCTACAATTCTATGATTCTATGATAAGAAATGAGGAGAGGAGAGAGATAAACCACCCTTCCTTTTTACCAGTACCTGAACCAGAACTGCAGCAGCAGGGTAACTTGGTGAATAGTAAGACAGGTAGTTGGGGAGAGGCTGCAGACTTGAAGTGAAGTGAAAGGCTGGAGACTTGCTGGAAAGTAAGGTTTGGAGGGAAGTGGATGAGTTTGAGGGAAGAACTGGATTCTTGTCTGGCTTTGATTACTAGCTGAGCATGAATCTGAAAGAAAAGAAGACTGAATGGTGATATGATATTCACCTTCAAATATCTAAAGGGCTGTCACATGGGAGATGGAGCAAGCTTGTTTTCTCCAACTATAGAAGGTAGAACCCGAACAAACAGTTTCAAATTACAAGAAATGATATTCTGAATTAACAGTAGGAAGAACTTTCTGATGGGGAGAGCTGTTCCACAGTGGAATGGATTACCTTGGACAGTGGTAGACTCTGGATCATTGGAGGTTTTTAAGCAGAAGTTGGATAGCCACCTGTCTGGGATTCCTGCATTGCAGACGGTAGGATCAGAAAACAATTGGGGTCCCTTCCAATTCTACAATTCTATGAGTCTATGATAGGGCATACAGAATGTTCACCTTGTACTTAAGATCAGATTTATGTGTTGCTTATCTTTGTAGTCTAAGCCGAGGAATTATTTCTGGTACCTAAACTTAGATGTGCACAGCAGCATCCAGAGCTGATCTACTCCTCCACAAATAGTGTATTTGGATTTGTAGTGTTCCCCCTGTAGATTTTCTTGCAAAGAAAAGGAATTCTGTGTATGCGGATTTCATACTTTCTGGCAAGGACTCCTTCCTGGACTGTGGCATGTTTAGTGTCAGCAAGCAAAAAAGGTTAATATTATATATTTCTGTTGAATAGATACTGGTATGATAAATGAAGAAAAGAAGTGTTTCTATGAACATTTGCAATGGCGCAAATACTAAACCGTATTATAATCTCATCTTTTTCATTTCTTTGCTATCCTTCGTTGGTACCAATTTGAGAGGGACACAACTACCAAAATGTGATCACATTTCAGTTCTTTACCTTCCTGTGTTCTCTTTCTCTCACACACATACGTGTGTGTTCTTGTATAATTGCTTCAGATTCTTTTAATGAATGCAGAACTTTAATATACTGCTATAATTACTTTGATGTAAATGTCTAAAAACACAGCTAGTCTGTCTTCTGCGGTGTTTAAATGTAGCCAAAGCACTTACTTCTCCAGTAAATCTTCAGCCTGTCTAAGGAAAACAGCTTTTAAAATAGCAAGCGGGGAGAAAAGGTCAGTGCTATTCTTACAATCTTGTCTGCAAAGTAGTATTATAAAAATAATTGCATTCCTAGCTAATCAAAGCTGTGTTTAGTAGTGCTAAGGCTGTAAGCATAATATATTCAGCATCAGTCAGGTATTCAAATCTTTTACATTTAAGAAAATGGATTTTGAATGGCCTGCTTTTCTTATTCTAGTTCTGCCCATGAAAAACATGAATGTAGGAAGTTGCCTTATATTGAGTCAGACCACTGCCCCATTTAGTTCAGTTTTGTGTCTGCAGCATTTTATGTGTGGACTTTCAGGCCCTAACTGGAGATGTTGTGGGATGAACCTGGGACCATCTGCATGCAAAGCAGGTGAACTGCCATTGAACTTCCCATGTACAAAGAACACAATTACACCTCAAGGGATGGGTGAATCTGTCAATTTCAGTTTCTTATTTTTTTCCCCAATCTTATTGTCAGTCCTCTGCATTTCCACATCACATTTGTGATTTAAAAAAAAAAAGTTCGCATGAAAACCCATCAGCATATTATTGCAAATTGCAAAGATACATATTTGTATGAATTTTCCCCCAAAGCATTTCCCAGTAATATAATGTATTTTTATACATTTTTTTGACTAATGTACACATTTATATGCACATTTTAGCATAGTATATTCTTTTTTGTACACATCACTTAACTAAAGAACTGCAGGAATGGCTTCAGAAAGTGTGAATTGAGTAAAGGTAAAGGACCCTTGACAGTTAAGTCCAGTCACGAACGACTCTGGGGTTGCGGCGCTCATCTCGCTTTACTGGCCGAGGGAGCCAGCGTTTGTCCGCAGACAGTTTTTCCGGGTCATGTGGCCAGCATGACTGAGCAGCTTCTGGTGAAACCAGAGCAGCACATGGAAACGCCGTTTACCTTCCCGCCGGAGCGATACCTATTTATCTACTTGCACTTTGACGTGCTTTCGAACTGCTAGGTTGGCAGGAGCTGAGACCGAAGAACAGGAGCTCACCCTGTCACGGGGATTCAAAATGGGTAGGTTTGCCTTTAAATGTGAACTGAATCAAATTTCTCCCCGATTCCTAGTGGGGTTCAAAATCTCTGATAATAAAGATTACCAAATACTCAAAACTGGAAGGACCCAGATTTTAGCTGTTTGCTCCAATGTCCATTTTGGATTAGGTTCCTCAACAAGCCAAGATGTGAGGGTGTTCCTATCCCCATATTCAGTGAATGAATAGTGGGGAAAGGGGATTATCCTCACTGGCCAGGCCTGCTGAAAACCCTACATGTTCAGTATTACTGTAAAATGGGTCTTTACATACATCTGTATATACATAGGGGCATCTAGGATAATCCTACTCAAGTCTTCAAGCAACATAGGGGAATTATTTTGGGGTCACTGAAGCATGTGCATCAGCCCTGCATCCAATGTCCTCATCCCATGTGCACCTCCTCAGCCTTCCTGCATTGAATAGAGGGTATGAAGGTGGCCTCTAAGCAGGTTCGAATGAATGAATATGCTTATAAGCATCTTCACAACTGGGAAACCTACTAATGCAGGATTTCTGATCATGTGGAGAATTCAAACTGTGTTCAGCCAAAAACAATTAGAAGTCTGTTTAGGCCTTCATGCTCAGTGTGCGATAATCTCCTGTGGAATTGTTGGGGCAGGGCTTCCACGCATGACCCTGCTGCCTTCTTCACCCTAAGAGCTTCAAGAGGGCGGATGTGTTAGTAGCAGGTGAGTGCAGCCAGCCAGTGAGGGTAATCTTACATTTATTTAGTAAGGTGTGAGGATGAGGGGAGGAACTGTAGCTCTGCTTTGTATGGAGAACGCTCCAGGGTTAATCCACAGCATTTCCAGGTCGGGCTGGGAATGCCCCCATCTTAAACCCTGGACAGCCCCTGCCAGGAAGTGTACATGATACTCAGCGTGGTGGACCAACCGTCTGACACAGTATAAGGCAGCTTCCTGTGTTTTACATGGATGCTCTCTGGATTCAGCTGAGACTTTCCAGCAGTGAATCAAACCTTTTCTTTTTCTTTTTTGCTACCTTACTTCCTGGATTTCATACTATTTAATCAAAGTGAAAGGGATGGCAGAGAAAGCTCCATCCCTCCATCTTTGTCATAGCAAGGATTGAGGACCATTGATGCTTTTCTGCACACTCACTTCAGCATGGCTAGATCTGGGGAACAATGGAAATAAATGGGGATAATAACAAAACCCAAAACCAGTTTCTATCCTTATTTTAACTTGTCACATGGAGGATGGATATGATGTCGGTAATCATCAATCAACATCAGCTTGTATAGAAGTAGTTCATTGGTATTGTTAGAAATCACCATAGAATTTATGAAAAGGGTGAATCTGAAGCAATAAGAAATGACTGTTGATTCTGATGAAGGAGTGGCCAAATACTATTCAGGGCGAAATCAGAGGAGAGATCAGCAGTTCTTTTTTATTTCATACAATAAAACAAATGTATGTTGGCAATTTGCATTCCTCACCATGGCTGTCACTCTTTTGGGAAATGTCCTGGTAGACAAATTGCCTTTCTGAATGAGATGCTATTCGAAAGCTCCCACATCATTGTATCTCAATGCAAGCTGCCCCAAGGACTTTGCTATAGGGCGGTGTGTGTGTGTGTGTGTGTGTGTGTGTGTGTGTGTGTGTGTGCATGAAAGTATGGGCTCAACTCAGTTTATTTGGTAAAAAAAATAGTGACATGGGTTGGTGTATATGAATTAACATGGAGACAAATCCCACTCCTATTTTTTGGAAGGGACATTCATCCCCAATGAAAGTGTGGGAGCAATTTTCTCTTCCTTTCAGTGCCAGAGTGCCAACTTGAATAAAATATTGGGACACACACACACACACACACACACACACACACACACACTATTTGAATGCCAATCTCCATCAATTCTGGGGGACCCAGCCTCCTCAAAAAAATTATTGGAAGGACTGTAGGGACCTCTGCCCCAAGGAGTTGGCTTCTATGTTCACTGCACACTTCCTGCTGGGATCGTGCCTATGAACACTCTGCCCAGCCCCTAGCCAGGAAAAGGGAAGCTACAGCCCTTTATATCCTTCATAGTTCCAGAGAAGATATGATAGGGTTGCCATATTTAAAAAAGTGAAAATCCAGACAGAAAAGTTATTGAACTTTATTATTAGGCTTTTTTTGTTTTGCCCAAAGTTGTTGAGCTTTGTTTTAGAGTTATTTTAGTTTAAGAGCTATTTTTCAGGAAATTCACCAAAATCTACACTTCCATCTGGACACTGTTTGCAATGGCCAAATCCCAGCAATGCCCGCAAAATATGGATCACAAAGTACCTACTCCAAGTAGGGGGCTCTACAGAGCTGTGTATGTCATATATAACTGAATCTGGCCACTTTCACCCTCTCCTTCAGCTGAATTCTGGGATTAAGCATATGAAATATATAAATAGCTTGGAAATGAATGAATAAGAAAAGGGATGGGATGAAAAGCATTAGCAGAGTTGTAAGGCAGTGCACGAGAATTCAAGCACATATTTCTTTCCTGAGCTCCATACATGTTAAATTATTGAAAACCAGTCTGTAGAGTTTGAAAATAGAAATGTATTAATATTTATACCCCTAGCTTTTGGCCCTAATGACATGCACACACATCACCCCATGGCCTATTGGCTGAAAGTCAAGGTAGTGGAAAGTTCAGTGCATTTGGCTGTTGTCAACTTGGATGCCATTCAGAAGAAATTTCCAGTTCTGCCATTTGTGTCTCTTCCTTGTTGGCTAGAAGCAGCCGTTTCACAATGACACAGATCACCCAAATCTTATTTTACATTTCTCCCATATATCTGGAGGATTACAGGAAAATTTGAGCAGATTATTGCCACATTATTACCACACTGAAAAGTTTAGCTGCTGTGTTCGGTAGAGATTGGCTCCAATTTTGAAAGGTTTGTATAGAAGAGCAAAATGAATGTTTGTAATCAATCCTATTTCTGGTTTTCTGGTTGGCATATGAAGTGAACCAAGCTTTAACTCAAAACTCTCATTTCACATGCTCTGTGTGTAAATATTTATTATCTATAAAATAGACTGATACACTACTCAGCAGTTCATTTCTCTGTTGTTTGCACTGTGGCAGAGTATCATGAACAGTACTGGTGGTCTGATCTTAGATATTCATTAGCATGGAAATCATTACTATATATGTATATTTTCTGATAGGTTAGCATCACATCAACAGATGTCAGCAAACCTATTTCCTCCCATAATGAAAGCAACACTTGCCATGTATATGTATGTGATATTTATAAAATGTATTTGTGTATTTGATGTCTACAAGCAGGTTGCTGGTATTCCTCATGCGAAGGTCCCTCCCGCCAAATACTAACTAATTTGGAGTATTCCATATTTTTTCCATCTAAAAGTTCATTCCCCCCCTAGTAATTTCCCAAGAATTTTTGCTTGCATACGGGGAAAGTATTGATGTGATATACTTGATGGATTGGACAAGTATATTCCTTAATATGTATTTCTTCCTTCTTTCCAGTGTGAGAATGGAAGCTGAAATAAATGTGTCCCCCAAAATATCTCCAACAATTTTTTAGCACATATCTTCTGAATATTTTCTGTGTTAGTGAATATCCAGTGAATATTTCATAGTTTTATGCAATGCTTTTCCAGAAGCAGTCAACATTTTTACAAGATTATATTCATGCAGCTGTATGAAGCATGCATTAGCAGTCAGAATTTGCTTTCATTACTTCACCATCTCTGAAAGCCAAGATTCAATAGCTGTGAACATTTTATTTATTTATTTAAATATTCTTCTTCCTCCTCCTCCTCCAGGGCGGAGTTCACAAAACATTAAAACAACAGTACATGAAAATATAGTGTCTACACTAATCCACATAATTGGCAGTCCATAATGTGTATAGCAAATAATCTGATGGTATCCTTAAATGTATCAACATTGCCCAGAATCACGAGAGAAGTATATGATTAGGATTAAATTTGCCTGGCAAGAATATTTTTTTCTTTCTGTAATTTTGAAGTCAATGATTCTGAAGTAATTCACAACCAAGTACCAATTTAGTAAGTCATAAAGACAGTTGTGTGGTTCACGCAACATGGCAACTCAAGCTATGCTTTACCAGGGGGTATGGAGGCTCCCAAAGAGGAGCTTGAAACCATCTTGCTCCTCCCCACTCTTTTTTGCTCTCATCCCACCCTGAAGTAAACCAAGTTGGGCTTAGCATGTTGTCATAACCTGGGGCTCAGAGTTAAGCACTCTTTTCACTAACCACAAAGTCTATTGGGTGTGAGTATACCTCTCTGAGAGCCCACATGTTCACATGGTCCCGGTAAACCATATCTTAGATTACAGTGATGTGCAGACCAGTGTAGAGTAGCAGATAGGGATGGGAGATAAATTATATTCATCTGAAGGCGAACATATGTAATTGGAACTTTCCAAAACCTGTACGAAGCCTTCCTTCATAATTCTCTGAATTTTGCAGTGCAATTCTCAAGCCAAGCAATGTGTACAAAAATGCATTATATTGGGGAAATTCATTTGCAAAAATGTGTGGATTAGGCAAGGATGCATGCCAAACTCTGTATATTAGGAGAAATTCCCACTGAAATGCTGATGAATTTTTATGTGTACTTCTTTATAAAACAATCCACCAACTGATGTGGAAATGCAGAGGACTGAACTTAAAACTGGAAGACTTAGGACTGAGAGAAACTGACATTGATAGATTTATTCATCACTACTGACATAGGCAAATAAAACAACAGAGTATTTGGTATTAACAGTTTTCCTATCCTGAGCTGTACATTTTTCTTCCTTTCTTTGGTTACCCATGTTCATTCTGGTTAAAACAAAAAAAGCACTATGTGATTATTCCTGTGGTAAATCTTCACCTCAGTTTGGTTAGACCTGGTAACCTTAAAGACTCCCTCCCATTACACATTTCACACAGAATTTAGCAAAGTTTCCATTTAACATTCTAAACAAGAAAACTGTGTATTAATCCTTCTTTTTATTTCAAAAGCCATTTGGCACATTTAAAATCTAATTTATTAAACGGCACAATGGAATTATTATACAGCTCCAATTAAAATTTACTGGCTGTTGTGAGAGAGAAAAAATGTCTTACAGATAATTACTTTATTTTAATAGATTTTTCTTCCAGCAAGAATGAGCTCAAATAACCTGGCATTTTATTTTGCTGATGTTGGATCCTTCTAAGAATAATGTGCTATCATCAAATGGGTTTACTCCATTGTGGATTGCAGTTGTTTTCATGCATTTGGCTTTTTTGAGAGAGCTCAAAGCTGCACTTCTAGGATTCCTGAGCCACCTCAAAGTTGCCATGTCGTAGCTCCTTTACTTATTCTCACTATCATGTGCCTTCACTAATCATCAGTTTCATCACATAGGCAAAGATGATTGGCTACATAGCATTATGAGATCATTTTCTTAATTCTGTTTGGTGAGATGTTTTCCACAGCTGATCCAGAAAACAGACAGAAGAAGCAGTCATGGGGATAATGAATGGCACAAAACAGGATAAAAAGATTAATGTTTGCATAGGGGATTGTGCCTTCTTTTACAATGTCCTCTATATTATGAACTTAAATTTCTTAGGGGTTTTTTTTATGAGACTCTGGAGACAGGAGCTGTCACTTTCTGTCTGCCCTTATATGTTAGTGTTGGTCAGATGGCCCTCAGAACTGTGGAATGGTAGAATTTGGGTGAGTTGTGAAGGCTAGGGAATTGAAGGAATAATGGATCACAAACAGAAATACACACACAAACACTCACACACCTGATAATGATACACAAAAGATTCTGATTTAAGGAAATGAATCAGATTGTGAACTCAGTTAAATGAGAGGGGGTTGTAGTTCGAACTTGGCACATAATTGTGGGAAGCAGCAGAACTGTGTTTGTTTTAAAACACAAGTCTAAAGCAAGTGGATTCATCTTCCCCCACCCCAAATCACTTGTGTGCAGATGAACATCTATTCTGAAAACTCCAGGTATTGGTTGGCTAATTTATGTAAAATACATAAAGGCAGGGGGAAGTGGTCTGAGAAAACCCTCATCTCTGCTCACGCTTAACTGATTTCTCTGAAACTGTACAAGAGAGGCTGTAAAATATAAATTATCTCAAGCAGATTTACAACATTCTCTGGGAATGGATCATCATGTGCCATGGAGCTTAAATGTGCTGAGAGACGCTGAAAGTGAGGGGCAAGCAGAAATCACAGGAATTGAATCAAAGAGGCTCAATCAATTTTCAGTTCAAATGTTTCAGTGTTACGTAACCTGAAACACGGAGAGACGGTTGACCCATACATTAAGTTTCAGAAACTCTTCTGATACATGGTAGGACACAGTGATGAAAGAAGAACTCCTTCACAGCAAGTGATAAGTCAGAGGCTCTGTCATGGATCCAATGTATCTCTCTTGTTCTTTAACCTAGCACCTCCAGGCATGACTAGAAAGCCAGCTTCTCATACTCCTCCATCAGCAGGTCTTGATTCTTTTAGTAGAAATCAGGCAACTTGCAATCTGAAGATATGATTTGCAATTTGAGGAGTTGTGTTGAGATAGGCTTTGGCTGACAGACTGTGGAGATAAAAGTTTTGTTAAAATGCCATACAGATGACATTTTAAAGAAAGGTAAGATCTATGCTGAAACCTATTTTCCTCGTGAGCAAACATTTCCATTGATGATGGTGGATTTGTGGAGTCATGTCATAGGGAGAACAGATGGAGAACTGGGCTCTTTGAGATCATAGAATCATAGAATTGTATAGTTGGAATGTAACCCAAGTGTCACCTATGCAATGCCGACTCTCAACTAAAGCAAAGAATCATAGAATTGTAGTCTGTTCCGCTGTTGAACAGCTCTTACCATCAGAAAGTTCTGCTTGAATCCATGACAGATGGCTATCTAACTCCTGCTTAAAAACCTCTAATGAAGGAGAGTCCACCACCTGCTGAGGGAGTCCCTTACCCTGCCAAACAGCACTTACTGTCAGAAAGTTCTTCCTCGTGTTTAGTCAGAATCCCCTTCCTTGTAACTTGAAGCCATTGGTTCAAGTCCTACCCTCCAGAACAGGAGAAAACAAGCTTGCTCCATCTTCCATAGGAAATCACTGTAGATATTTCAAGATGGCTGTCATATCTCCTCTCAGTCTCCTCTTTTCCCAGATAAACATACCCAGCTCCCTCATAAGGCTTGATTTCCAGACCCTTGATCATCTTGGTCGCTCTCCTCTGCACACATTGCAGCTTATCAATATCCTTCTTAAATTGTGATGCCCAGAACTGGACACAGTGCTCCAAGTGTGGTCTGATGAAGGCAGAATAGAGTGGTATTGTGACTTCCCTTGATCTGGACACTATACTTCAGTTGATGCAGCTTAGAATAGCCTTAGCTTTTTTTTCTTTTTTTTTTTTTTTTTTGCTGCTGCTGCTGCTGCTGCATCACACTGTTGACTCATGTTAAGCTTGTGGTCTACTAAGACCCCAAGATCATTTTCACATGTACTACTGGCAAGTCTAGTGTCCCCCATCTTATATTTGTGTAGTTGGTTCTTCCTGTCTGTGCAGAACCTTACATGTGTCCCTACTGAAATTCATTTGCTTAGTTTGAGCCCAGTTCTCCAATCTGAAATCAAGATACACTATGTTTACACCATTACCCTGTTCCACCAAGCTTGTAACAATATCAAAAAAAGGAAAGAAATGAGATTCATCTAGCATGACTTGTTTTTGAGAAACCCATGCTGTGTTTTAGTAATCATGACACCCTTTCCTCAGTGAACACAGATGGACTGTTAATTATATCTATACTGGGGCCTTTGCTGTTTTCAGTGTCAAGCTGACCAATCAGTAGTTACCTGGATCTTTTACCTGAGTCCCCCCCCCTTTGTGAAAATGGGTACAAAAAGAAGATGTTGCTGGACTACAACTCCCATAATTTCTGCCTATGTTGGCTGGCACTGATGGGAGTTGGAGACCTCCCATCATTGGGAGGGCCACAGATTCCTCATCCCTGGGTTAATGACTGATGAAAAGCTGAGAAGGTAGCATCCAAGTTGGTTGTGTTTGAGAACATTTTCATTTTAAAGCATCTTGCTTGTTAAAAATGTGATATTAAGAATAACCCCCAGTTCTGTCTCATTACCTGTAAAAGCTATCGCTTATGTGAATCTACAATTTAATTATTCAATGAACTTTATATCTAGATGGCATTGTGGTTCCGCTTCTATTTGTTCATTACTGGGAATTAACCACATTTCATTAAACTGTTCACTAAACAATCACTTCAACGTATCTTTCCAATCTGTCATAACAGTACTCCAGGCAGAAGTTATTACATTCATTTGTGGATTGGGTTTTTTCTGTCTTTCCTATTTATACACCACATAATATATGTCTAAGAAGCTCTGGGAGCTTTTGGGTGGGATATAAATAAACAAATAAGGAAAAACCAATATGGAAAACTAAGTACCCATACAGTATCATGATTTTGACAGGATCTAATACTGTAATAAAGCACATGTGAATTCATATTTATTTATATTTGTAAACATATTATTCAGATATGTTTTTACATCATTCAGTCCTCAGAGAAGCAGAAAATTGCAGGAATGGCAAAATCCACCCATAAAGGAATATAAAAGACTGTGTAGAGAACGGGAAAGGTCACCTTTTCTCATAAGTACCCATCAAATTTGGACCCTCCTTTCAGATACTGGTGACCAAACTGCATCCAAAATGGCAAACCAGAAGTTAACTCACCCACAACCTCCTGTTAATAAATCAGCTTTCAAAACAGATTGATTCAAAACACATAACTGGTTTTTCTCCATGGGATATTTATTTTCCTGCAGATTTGTTTGCTGAAATTACTTCAAGGCTAGTTCTGTTGCTTGGATACTCTATACTGGTTCAATCTGAGCACTACACAAATGCACACTGTTATCATAGATTAGGATAAAGTATGGTTGACTGGATCACCTACTAATGCAATTAGATTCCTAGGTCCTTCTAGCTACTACAAGTCAGCACCCCAAAATACTAAATATATTTCTGCAAATGAGAGATGTTATGCACTTGTCAGTCCAAACACTCTTGTACTAAGTTACAGATTAAAAGGTGTAGCCTCCTTTGGGCCTGGATAAGCATCACCAATGCACAGCTGACCAACATGTCTACATCTTATTACAGGCTAGTGGACTACTAGCAGCTTGCCAGTGTGCAACTAAAACAAGGGTCTAAATTAGTGTTCTGCCAACATTTGTCCTCAAATTTCTCAAAAGTTCCCACACCTTGCATACCCTCAGGTTTCCATACCCTCCAATATCCATTGTTGTTGTTGTTTAGTTATTTAGTCGTGCCCGACTCTTTGTGACCCCATGGACCAGAGCACGCCAAGCACTTCTGTCTTCCACAATTGGGGTCCCTTCCAATTCTACAATTCTATGTTCACCTTGTACTTCAAATCAGATTTATGTGTTGCTGATCTTTGTAGTCTGAGCCGAGGAATTATTTCTGGTACCTAAACTTAGATATGCACATCAGCATCCAGAGCTGATCTTGTTGTTGTTTAGTCATGTCCGACTCTTCGTGACCCCATGGACCAGAGCACGCCAGGCACTCCTGTCTTCTACTGCCTCCTGCAGTTTGGTCAAACTCATGCTGGTAGCTTCAAGAACACTATCCAACCATCTCGTCCTCTGTCGTCCCCTTCTCCTTGTGCCCTCCATCTTTCCCATCATCAGGGTCTTTTCCAGGGAGTCTTCTCTTCTCATGAGGTGGCCAAGGTATTGGAGCCTCAGCTTCACGATCTGTCCTTCCAGTGAGCACTCAGGGCTGATTTCCTTAAGAAAGGATAGGTTTGATCTTATTGCAGTCCATGGGACTCTCCAGCACCATAATTCAAAAGCATCAATTCTTCAGTGATCAGCCTTCTTTATGGTCCAGCTCTCACTTCCATACATCACTACTGGGAAAACCATAGCTTTTACTATACGGACTTTGTTGGCAAGGTGATGTCTCTACTTTTTAAGATGCTGTCTAGGTTTGTCATTGCTTTTCTCCCAAGAAGCAGGCGTATTTTAATGTTTGAATCACTGTGGGAAAAATAATATTTGTAATAATAGCACCATTAGCAGTGTGTTCATAGGATTGCAGCATTATGTATTCAGTTATTTGTTGATTTCAGTTTTGATGGACCATGATAAGCTACTACTTGAAACTCTACCAATATATGGCTCAGAAAATTATTAAGAACTTGGGGGGGGGGGGATGACCCTGACATTTAAATGAATATACTGGAAAGTTTTCTTTTTTAAAAAAATCCAATTTCCTTCTGCTGCTCTGTTCTTCTAATTGACACTTGACATTTACCTCCTAGGGTCAGCTCCTTTATTGACAGGATATGATGATGTGGTTGATAGGAAGCATCAACAAGTGACATGAGCTTCTGTCTTTAAAGCCTACCAAGCACTTTACACTTTCTCCATGGCTTACAATAGGATCCAATAGGTGCCATATCAACGTTGGGCTAACGTGCTTTTCTTAGTAATGGGATAGAGCTATTAAAAAAATGAAATCATCTTTAAAGTGTAGTCATATGGTATAATTTTAAAAAGCTGGATAATAAAATGCTTTCATTAAAGGAATAATGACACACTTGAAAAATGAGAAGTGCTTTATTTGTGCTATCATTTCGGTGAATTCACTTGCTTTCTCTCCCTTCTACCCCAGCTCTCTGCCAGTGAGTCTTGACTCCTATTGGAGAGGACTACCTGAAGGAGCAAATACTTTTGCCCATGCAGAGTATTAAGACCTTGGCATTAGGCCCTTCCAGTTGTGCCATAGCCTGCTGAAGTACATCTGGTGGCAACTAGGGGGAGGGCTTATTCTGTTCTGATGCCTATTCTGTAGAAACATTTCCCCGCTAAAATAAGATAACCACTGATTCAATTGCACTGTCAGTGTCTCCTGGATATGCATTTATTCACCCAGGCATTGGTGGTTTGCAGGTTCTGAGCCTTGAAAATCTGTCCGACTACTGTTGTTACTGTTTGTATTACAATCTGTTTCTTTCTTGTGATGTGGCTTTACCTGCCTTGTTTTAATGTGTTGTTTTATTGTGTTACTGTCATCAGTCCCCTTGGAATTTGTATAAAGAGTGCTATAAAAAAATACATTAAGTGAATGAACTAGCAAAAGTGAAGTGCATTTGGACCCTGTTTTTTAGATGTGGTGGCAGATTGCCTTTACAGATAGCAACATGGTGAAAATGGAAGTTGTTTGAAAGGTTTTCGTTAAGTTGAGGGATTTTTGAGTTAATGGATGATATTTAGTAGCATAGGGTCTCAACAGGGAGAAATTCACATAGATTTTTCTAAGAGATCTTAACCTTCTCTTTGTTGTTATAATAACATGTGAAGCTATCTGATATCACATCACACCACTGGGAAGTTCAAGGAAGTGCAGAGAAATAAAACTAAATTGACCATTCCTTCTATGTTGCCAGAAACACAAAAGAATATTGCCCTTCCCTTTCAGATATATTGGGGTTGACAAAGCCTGAAAGGAGATGGAGTTTGCAGCATCAGTGCACTTCATTGCATGCACACCTGAGGAGCAAAGATGAAGTGAAGAGGGGTTTTCATTGTAATCATAGTAGTTCAGTGATAGTGGTGAAGTAAATGGTAACTGGTGGTAAGATCTACACAGAAGCAAAGGAGACTGAATGTCCTGTGGACTTTCTTTGTTTGCTTGGAGATGTTGGTCACAGGCAAACAAGTCAGGATGAGTCCTTAATAATCAGTTCATCTGGAAGTGACTGCACAATCATTTTGATGTGGGGCTTTCAGGGTTAGGAACCTGGTCATTCCAAAACATCCGTTTTACATGAAAAGTTAATCTATAACAAAAAGAGATAAAAGATGTTTGGGCAACCTTCTCTGTGTTACCACTTAATCAGACAGATATTTATGTACTGCATTACTTGTGTTACAACAGGAGCAACTCAGCAGGAAAGTAACTCTTTGTTAAAATAAATAACATTAACTATGCATGTAGATCTTGGTTAAATCTTTGAAACATAATATACAAAGACGTTTTAATGGTTATAGTTTAGCTTGCACATAAAAACCAATTACTAAACCAGCACCTTTAATTTCTTATTTAAAAGGAAATTAAATCTAGCTATAAATAAAACATACATTGGCAGAGTTTTTAGTGGTAGGAATAACATTTTTATGTGAATTCAATGCATATATGAGTGCATTTTGCTTTCTCACCTGAACAGATTCAGGTATTATTACTTTCAAATAACTTGCAGTTTTTAATGTGCCTCGCATGGTCCTTATTCCTTTTTTACAAAAAGGGAAGGCAAAAATCACATCACATATTGACTTGAACAGGTTCAGTAGCCATTACCTATCCTAATAGAAGTCTGTAGGGATTTTTGCAGTGGGGTGTGTGTTTGTAGAGGTAGCTTAGAGAAAATTCTTAGCAACCTTACCAAATTATAATTTCCAGATTGCTTGGGGGGGGGGAACTACCATTATTATACTTATCCAAGGCAAGTGCTTTTTTTCTGGGGGGACACATACCCCTAAACATGTTGTGAATCTAAGTTTGGCCTCGTTGAGGGGCAGTATTTCAATATGAGCAGTATTTCAATATGAGCAGGAAAATGAGAGTATTTAGTATTTATTGTCAGGAAAAAGCACCAAGGCAAAAGCCAGCTCCAGATGGCTGGAATGCAAAACAGGATGTTATGTTTTGCAGATGTACTGTTGGAGAAAAGGTGGAGCCTATTCTCTGTACTGAGCACCGGATGTTAGCTCAGTGTGTCATCTGACCTGTGCTGGAAGTACAGGGGAGGAGTTTTGACTCTCCTAATGGAGTCTGAAGGGTACAGACACGTTTCTCTGTACTGCTGAATGGCAGGAATAAAAAGTCATGTAAATAGACTCCTGTCTGTCTCATTTCCCCTCCTGGGGGGGAAAGCAAGGAGAGAGAAGCAGAGGGTGTGTTCTCCTCACGTCTGATGAGAAGAATCGCCGGTTTACGACCTAGTCTGCCGGGAGTCGCAGACGGAAGGTAAACAAGTGTCTCGCTCAGCTGCCTCGGGGGAGGCCAGGTACCTCTGACTGTGAGCTGAGATACTAATAAAAAGTGACCCAAGTCCCCCAGGTCAGATAGCATTCATGTGAGAATTCTTAAATAGTTTAAAAGTGAAATGGCCCAAGCATTAACTTTGTTGTTGTTTAGTCGTGTCTGACTCTTCGTGACCCAATGGACCAGAGCACGCCAGGCACTCCTGTCTTCCACTGCCTCCCGCAGTTTGGTCATACTCATGCTGGTAGCTTCGAGAGCACTGTCCAACCATCTCGTCCTCTGCCATTCCCTTCTCCTTGTGCCCTCAATCATTACCAACATCAGAGTTTTTCCAGGGAGTCTTCTCTTCTCGTGAGTTGGCCAAAGTATTGGAGCTTCAGCTTCAGGATCTGTCCTTCCAGTGAGCACTCAGGGCTGATTTCCTTCAGAATGGATAGGTTTGATCTTATTGCAGTCCATGGAACTCTCAAGAGTCTCCTCCAGCACCATAATTCAAAAGCATTAACTACAATATGGTAATATCAATCAGTTTTGTTGTTTGTGGCCAATGGCCATTACAATACAATGTGAACACAAATCACACAGCTGCAATATGCTAATATTTTATCACCATGCAATAAACTCTCATATAGTCACCTTACTAGGACAAGTGTGTGTTTTTATATGTATATGGAGATCCACCAGTGTCTGCATGGCAGCTGTTTAGACAAGCCTTACCTTTTGGTCTAGAATGCAGTGCTCAGATTGTTAACTAGAGTTGCCTACTGCAACCTTGCTGTAACAACTGCACTGGTTTCTAATTATCAGGCCCAATTCAAAACATTACTGATGAAAGTCCTTTATTGTTCAGAGTCCGAATGAACCTTCACAATTATTAAGATCTACCACAGAGGTCATTTTTCATGTCAAAATGACCACTGAAATACATCTGCTTGGGACCAAGGTCAGCACCTTTTCAGTTGCTTCTCCAGACTTTGCAACTCGTTTCCAAAGGAAGTCCACAAGACACTTTCTTTAATTCCTTTCACCACCTGGTGTTAATGTTATTTATTATTATTATTATTATTATTATTATTATTATTATTATTATTTATAACCCGCCCATCTGGCTGGATTTCCCCAGCCACTCTGGGTGGCTTCCAATAAAACACTAAAATACAATAACCTATTACCGGTAAACATTAAAAGCTTCCCTAAACAGGGCTGCCTTCAGATGTCTTTAAAAAGTTTGGTAGTTATTTTTCTCTTTCACATCTGGTGGGAGGGTGTTCCACAGGGCGGGTACCACTACCGAGAAGGCCCTCTGCCTGGTTTCCTGTAACTTGGCTTCTCGCAGTGAGGGAACTGCCAGAAGGCCCTCGGTGCTGGACCTCAGTGTCTGGGCAGAACGTTGGAGGTAGAGACGCTCCTTCAGGTATACTGTAGGGAGCCAGTGTAGTTCTTTCAAGACTGGTGTATGTGGTCTCGGCGGCCACTCCCAGTCACCAGTCTAGCTGCCGCATTCTGGATTAGTTGTAGTTTCCGGGTCACCTTCAAAGGTAGCCCCACATAGAGAGCATTGCAGTAGTCCAAGCGAGAGATAACTAGAGCATGCACCACTCTGGCGAGACAGTTTGCGGGCAGGTAGGGTCTCAGCCTGCGTACCAGATGGAGCTGATAAAGGTTGTCACCCACCCTGGGGCCTTGAGTTGAAGAGTGGGGAACAAATAAATAATTAAATGTGCCCCCAACATATGAGAATTTACTCTTTCTTTCTTTCTTTCTTTCTTTCTTTCTTTCTTTCTTTCTTTCTTTCTAAAGATAAACCGGAGGCTGGATTGCACTGAGGCAATGTGCTGAGAGCATGTTACATTTCAGATTGATTTTTCATGTTTGCTCAGCTACTATTCACCAGCCCCCGTTCCAATCCAGACGCCAGACAAATAAGAGCAGCTCACAAAACAAACTGACAGGAAGATGGAAATAATATGTTTTTAAATATGAGTGACCAGATTCTTCGCCGCCAGCCCTAACACATGGAAGGCTTGTTATAGAGTACCTCCTTTAATCATTTCCGACAGATTCTTTCCTCCTCTCTTTTCTGTCTAACCAGTGGGAGGATAGAAGAGCTCTCTTCTGATTGTTAGTCAGAGTGATGGACAGTTGAATTATTTATATTGTTTGCCACCGGCTCCCTAATCCTTATTTGTAATCCTTATTTGTAAAAGTCTGAAAGCAAGAAGAGCCTGTTCCCACACTCCTGCTCCATTAAAAGTTCAGATTGTTTCTGCTTAAGTTCAGCAGGTGCTCAAAAGCCACACACATTCCATGTGCAGTAAGTCAAACTTGCAAATGGGGGCATGGGAAAATTGGAACACTGGAAGCAAGTAAATATTTGAACCCCACAAGGCTTGGCAAACAAAGAAACAAAAAAAGGAATCCTAGACTCTTCTGTCATAGATACATTGACATGCTACATACATTGAAGAAGTCTATGTTGAAGAGCTAATCTCAAAACAGAGAAAAGCAAAAACATGTATATCTTTCAAAAACAGGAACGGGAGACCTATGACCCTCGTGATGCTGTGAGAACTCCCATCTTTCACTACACATTTTTGTCGTGTTCCTCAAATTCTGTCACACTCAAGTGTGACAAAGAATTAAAATCCGTGTGCATGCGTGCACAGGTGTGCAGTTAGAGGCAGGCTTGATTCTTAAGAAGTGAGAGTAGCTCAGTTGGTTGAGCATGATACTCTTAATCTCAAGATCATGGGTTTGAGCCCCAGATTGGGCAAAATATACTTGCATTGCAAGAAGTTGGACTAGACAACCCTCAGGGTCCTTTCCAACTCTACAATTCCATGACTGAGGTTTCCAGCAGCATGAAGAAAGTTTAGTCCTCATCCCAGTGATGTTTCTCAGTGAATCCTCTACTTTATCCTATATAAATAAATGGCTGCTATGACTATAAAGAAAACTAAAGTGAGGCACTTGAGGGCAATACTCTGGTGGGGGCAAAATAAGACAGAGTTGCATGATTTTTTGCAGTTGTTAGTCTAGCTTTCATGAAGTGGTACTCCATGAGCTACTGGCTTTGCAAATACCCTGCTTTTCATAATAAGTATCTGACTAGCATATGTTATTAGCCATTTTGCAGGTCACTGCTGCAAAGAACAGGGTTCAAGCTTTCACTATCACTCTCTCTGACAGTGCAGTTCTATGAGTGTTTGCTTAGAAGTAAGACCTGGGTCTGAGTTTCACGTAAGTATTTATGGGACTACAGTCTTAGGCATCTGCACAGACAGATGCAAAGGATAAGGTAGGAAAAATCTGGGCACTTCTTCCAAGTAGCTTGGGTGAAAGCCAACAAAGGCAGTTACGAAGAACTGAGTGTTTTAAAAATAGAAGGCAAAAATTAATTAATTTGGGAAGTGTCTTGAACAAGGCTAAGGTAGAAGCTTTCAGAAATCACAGGAAAATAACCTTTGTGTAAAAAACAACAACCCTCTAATACAGATGATCTCATTACAGCAAGAATATTCCTCTAACGTTTTCTTTCTCCTCCTTTCTTTAAATTGTCTCTAAATCTGTGATTTGAAAAAGAAAACAGGTGGTGATTAATGCAGACATGTTTCTCTTCATAATTTGCATGCCATGTACTTACAGTGTGTCTTGTATCACCACTTGGGTACAAATAGTTGTGTGAGAAACAATTCATAGAAATAAAGTATTCACTTAATAATGGAATACAGAAATGTACTCATCTACCATGGAAAGAATTTATGTCGCAATCCTGCTTGCCTACGCACAGTGTCTCTAAAAATTATGTTCTTTTCTTCTTCAATTAACCCACGGCACAAATCTTGCCTGAACTTACAACACTACCCTTCAGAGATCAGTAATAGACTGATCAAGAAGAGTCAGCCAAAGATCGTATCCTTGCCTCTGTAGAATAATGTATTCTGATCTGCAGAAGAACAAACTTCAAAAAAAATGTATTTTTAAAGACACCCACATAGAACTTAGATTTCCTGTAGCCAAATGAATTACGGATGGCCACCATTAGAACCAGCATTTAACATGCAGGCCCATGAAGCTCAGGGATGTGAGGAAAACTTGATACAGTGGTGCCCCGCAAGATGAATGCCTCGCAAGACGGAAAACCCGCTAGACAAAGGGTGATGGCAGTAAAATTGCTGGCACAAGTATTTCCATTGGTATTCTACACATGAACTGAGGGATTAAAGGTAGACTTGTATTGATTCCAGTGGTGATTTTACAATACAAAGCATCCCAAAGGGGACCAAAGGGTGGTGGTGGCCAGGATAAAATTGAGGGGAGTCAAAGTTAGATCTATAGACAGCACCCAATTCTTTGTTTTCAAAGGCCCTGTTCAAACAATAAAACCAGCTGGAGGAAAGTCAGGAATTGCTGGGTAGACTGAGAGAGAGCTGGCACTCTTTCAGGATGGAACAGTCTAGAGCAGAATAACAATGTGCAAGACAAAGACAAAGGGAAATAAGAAGCTACAAAAGTGCAAGTGTCTCGTGATACACACACACACACACACACACACACACACACACACACACACACCAGCTTTAAGATAGGATGATCAAAAGAAAATGAGAGGTGGAGAGCTGAATATTCCCCACAGGCTCTTCCTCAAAATTCCCCTGCTGCTTTTCCCCTATGGAAAGTGGAGTGAATTTCCCTATATTGAGGGAGAAAAGAGCTTTCGGAGAAAAGATGAACCAACCTTTTGCTTTTCTGCGACTCCCAACCTCAGCCTCATGAGGAAGATTTTCTTTTCTTTTTTTTAAGCAATTGGGAGAAAGTCACATGCACTTGTGTATATAATGGCTAGTTTGTTCCCTGATGCATACCCCTTCCCTGAGGCATATGAACTTCTCAGTATATATATATAACTTGGATATAATGTATACCAACAGTGGGTCCTGATACAGACTGAGCAAGACAAAGTGGTGTAGTGCAAACTCTACTGTGGTGACATTGCCCCGAAGAAGAGAATATACAGGCCTACTAATCAGAAGGTATGTTGCAAACTATGCAATCATTAATTGCATTTGAGCCCAGGTTCCTTTTGAGAAAAGAAATAATGACATTAGAACATGGAGACTTCTGTACAAAGAAACCCCCCATAGCCTTCCTCTTACAATATGCTTTTAGCCTGGATGGAGTGCAATTTCCTTAACACATTAAATTAATTAATCAGATCCATCCCTGGAAGCCAAGCTTCCATTGCTGTATTTAACCACCAGTGATTTCACGGAATACTAAATAGCCCTTCAATTCTGTTACTTTAATGGCCATTAAATAACAAAAGTGGAAGAAAGGCGATCATGGCCATCTAACTATTTTTAATTAAAATAAAATGAAGAAGTAGTTGTAATTTACTCTCCACCTTTGACGGGAAACAGATAGTAAAGTTTATAGCAGGCACGACTGACCGTATTCCAGCTTTTAATTAAAACTTTAGTAGTTTGAGTTAGAGCTGAGCACACACAGCACTGAAGAAGTTTCGGAACATACAGATCAGCTCTTATCTAGAAAATGTTATTTATTATAACCTAAAGGTGTAAGAGTCACCTCTTTGTTTTTCTGTCCTTAATATAATATGAACATTGAAGTCCAACCAGTATGACTGCAGGCAATATGCATACTGTTTTTATATTGCCACTAGTACCACTAGTGGGTGTTACTTTATGTAAATGTGTTGTTCCAGAATTTAGAACTTTGTGTTGTGAACCTCAGAGGATACATCCAACCCTAGAGTCTGTAAAGAATGTTGGTTGTAAAAGAAAATATATGGGATACAAAAAGAATTCCCTGGATAATTAAGATCTAGGTTTGGAGCAATTACTCTTTGGTGAGAGAAACCCAGCAGAGATTTAAAATCACAAAACATAAAGTAAAGCGTGGAAATAAAGGTTGTTAGATCTTTAACGTATGCCCTTCCAAAGTTCCTTCCCAAGTCCCCTTAGCATAGAAAACCCCCCACATTTTTTATGTTAAAAATTCTTTACTTACAGACACTTCAAAGGTCAGATTCATGTGCTTTTCCCACACATAATTCAGAAAACACAGGCAGCAAAATTTAGGTTAGGTCCAAAGTTGTGAAAGTTCTTAAATTATTTGTATAGGAACACAAGAATGGCTTTGTAGAAAAGACCATGCTTGAAACAACCAGCTCAGACCTCTCTTCACACCAGAGTTCACATGGTAGACTGGGGAAACAATAGGCTTGTCTTCCTTTGTCTCAAGCTGAGCAGGAGTGACCTGCAACCTACAGCCTACAACCTACAGCATTAACCCCTTCATGCATTAATTAGACTAAATATTTCAGTTATATGAGGCTGGTTATCCTACACAGAATCCATATACATCCACTTCTTCACTTCATGTATATAAGTAAAGGTAAAGGTACCCCTGCCCGTACGGGCCAGTCTTGACAGACTCTAGGGTTGTGCGCCCATCTCACTCTATAGGCCGGGGGCCAGCGCTGTCCGGAGACACTTCCGGGTCACGGGGCCAGCGTGACATCGCTGCTCTGGCGAGCCAGAGCCGCACACACGGAAACGCCGTTTACCTTCCCGCTAGTAAGCGGTCCCTATTTATCTACTTGCACCCGGAGGTGCTTTCGAACTGCTAGGTTGGCAGGCGCTGGGACCGAGCAACGGGAGCGCACCCCGCCGCGGGGATTCGAACCGCCGACCTTTCGATCGGCAAGCCCTAGGCGCTGAGGCTTTTACCCACAGCGTCACCCGCGTCCCACTTCATGTATATAAATCCATACAAATCCATCCCTAGTGTTTATATGTATATCTGTCTGATTCCAAATTATTACATGCTTATTAATGATTGCTTTCACTGTTCATATTCTTCACCTGCCATCTTTTTCCAATTCAGCTTGGCAGAGGACAAGGTAACTTGGCTGACTTATTTTCCCCTACTTTGATCTTTAGCCTCTACCTTTCAGCTGTGATGTTTATAATCAGAGACAACTTATTTGCTTGGGCTTCAGTTCACTGTCATTCTTGGTAATGGTACAGAAACCTCATAATGATTAATGGGTATTGTTAACCCTCCCTGCTGATCTGCCTCTTGTGAATCTTACTCTAATTAGGGGTTGGCTTCATAGCGGATGTCATTGCTGTGAGATGGGCTGGAAAAGGACAAAGGTCAGCCACTGCTGACTTTATTATTTATACGGCTTCCAACGTAGTAGAACAGTACAGTCAGTATGTGGCTTAAATAATAACTTCGCTGTGCTTGTTTCTCAATATAATCCGGCTGGAGGGTTTTTTTGTGTGTGATTAGAGCACCACTTGCCCCATGCTTCCCACAAGGAAATTCAAAAGTCCCATTGAATACCAATTGTTCATCAAGAGAGAGTCTTAATTATGTTTATCATATGCAGAAGTTCCTTTACATTGCAAGAGCTGGAGGGTTCGATGGCAATACGATAGGCCACCCATTCCTCATAACGAGGAACTGAGGAGGAATTTGCTTTAAATTGATTAATAATGTATATTAGTACAGTGGTACCTTGATTGTCAAACTTAATCAGTTCCAGGAGTCCATTCGACTCCCAGATCTATTCGAAAACCAAGGCGTGGCTTCCAATTGGCTGCAGGAGCTTCCTGAACTCAATTGGAAGCCACGGAAGCTGTGTCAGACGTTCCAAAAAACATTCACAAACCAGAACACTCACTTCCAAGTTTGCGGCAGTTGGGAGTCAATTTGTTCAGGAGCTAAGCCGTTCAACAACCAAGGTACCACAGTATAACATAATAATGAATATAATATGCAATAATTGTTCATATTTTTAGCTGAGATGAGGGGGGTGCTTCTCATAAATATTAATATGCAAGATGGGAATTAGGGCAGAGTAGAATCCAAGGGTACTAGCCAACGAAACAGCCCTGCTAGTGCAGCAAGTTTTATCTGTGCAGTGAACCTCCTTTCCCTTTCTTCTCCCTATGTTTCCTGCAGATCTGCTCCAGAGGGTTGGGGGAACCCTTTGAACAAATTTAGAGATCACACGTGGTGTGTGGGGAGAGGGGGGGGGTGTAAGTTCCATTGTACCACTAAACCTCTTTACACTAGCAGATCCATTTAGATGGATACCACTCCATATGGATAATTTCAACATTGATATTTTCATAAAAAATTCATCCCTACCCATAACATCCTTGTATGTTGAGTGCATATTTTCACATGCAGTGGGAGATGGGGAAATAGAGCTCTGTAATGCCCTGTAGGGACGCGGGTGGCGCTGTGGGTAAAAACCTCAGCGCCTAGGACTTGCCGATCGAAAGGTCGGCGGTTTGAATCCCCGCGGCAGGGTGCGCTCCCGTCGCTCGGTCCCAGCGCCTGCCAACCTAGCAGTTCGAAAGCACTCCTGGGTGCAAGTAGATAAATAGGGACCGCTTACTAGCAGAAAGGTAAACGGTGTTCCGTGTGCTGCGCTGGCTCGCCAGATGCAGCTTGTCACACTGGCCACGTGACCCAGAAGTGTCTCCGGACAGCGCTGGCTCCCAGCTATAGAGTGAGATGAGCGCACAACCCTAGAGTCTGTCAAGACTGGCCCGTATGGGCAGGGGTACCTTTACCTTTAATGCCCTGTAAGGATGCTCTGCTGATTAATTTAATTAAATCACATTCATCTCTTGAACAATTTATTTTATTCAAATGCCTTTATTAAGTCAGAGAAGCTAGCCTGCCACTCCCATCTTTTCAGCACCAGGCAGAGGTGTTTAATTCTCACAGGTATTCTTGTTAGGTGTTCTTTTGGATGAACACTTTTGGTATTTCTCTGTTTTTATTGCTTTAATGAACTTTCTGTTTATACTGTATTTTTGTGCTTCATTGTCTTGTAAATTAATTCAGCACCCAATTTGGGTGTGTGAAGCAGTATATAAAATTCAATAAAATAAACATAACAAATTAATGAAACAAAACCATGGAGCATTGGAAGTTTTTAAGCTTTAACTGTACTGTGGGTAGTGTACATGAGGAATCAAGCTTCTTGATTCAGCACACCTTCCAGATGTCAATGGACTGCAACTTCCATCATCTCTGACAGTTGGCCATGCTAGCTGGGGCTTATGGGGATATGGAAGGCCCCGTGTGAGGTACCTCTGAGCCTGGATGTTATCAAGAGGAAGAGATTGACATTAAGGAACTTCTGTGCATGTTCCTATATAGCTGCTGAATGAGCTTCAAAGTACATGGGCTTGTATATCATTTTATGTGTTTAAGTCATTTTATAATTCATGACAGAGAAGACCTTCTAGGAGGGAAGATGCTCAATTTGTAATACGTCCAAGCAGTATGAGTTGAATAATGTTGCATTCCAAATCAGGCAATTAATTACAATATTTCATAACATAATTAGTCATTCCGTTACTTCCTGTTGTCTGGCCAAACTACATAGTATAATCCCCTCCCTACAAAAAGTGTAATTCTATCATTTGGCAAGTCTACAGAGATTTCATTAATGAGACATCTTCAGACTGCTGTCAGTAGTCCCCCCCCCCCTTTCAAACTCATTGCAGGATAGAAGGAAATGTGAGTGAAGTGTTCCAGCCAGGAGATTCAATCTGTACCTATACCTGTAGCTTTGGAAAGCAGCCCAATCTGTTTCAGAACCACCCTATATCTTTCAAATTCAACTCATTATTCAAAACCAAATTAGATTTGTTAAAAAATGAAGCTCATCTCTCACCTTTCACTATAATGGGGAATCTAAAATAGGTTATAATTTGTTTTGTTTTCAAAGAAGTGGATGGAATTTGCAGGCATAGAAGTCCCTTCTGGGTGGATTAAACCTGTCAAAACTGTAGGTAGATACACCCAAGGTTTCTTGTGCAGGGCACATTTAAAGGTTCATTTTTCAAAGAAAAGGAAAGGTCTCTTTTATTTTCTGTCAGAAATGGATGCAATTTACAGGCATGGTCACTCCTTCTAGAGGGACAAAACCTGCCAAATTTAAGAATGAGAGTTGCAATGGTTCTCCTGCAAGGACAGACTTTACCATATTGCGTTTGGTAAGAATCATGGGAGGATGGAAAAAATAGTATGGGTCTCCAAGGAAGACCAAGGTGAGTGAAATACCCCTTAGCAAGGTCCTCGATATCCCAAGGGTCATGGTGGGCTTCTCTCTTCCAGAGAGTTTTTTTGGGATCTCTCAATCCCTAAGAGTGAGAGATATCCCAATTGATCTGCATAGGGGAAGGGGTGAAAAAGAGCATGAGCTCCCAAGAAAGACTGGGTTAGGGACCCTGTTACCCCTGCCTCACAGATTTAAGAGACACATGAGGATGTGAAGAAGAGGTTCTTCACAGGCGAGAGAGAGCCATCTATTGACTTGTATAATGGAAAGGGTAGTTGGGGGGGGGGAGCACAGATCCACTTGAAAAACAAGCTCTATTTAGTTCAATATTCCTCCATCCCCCATCACTGTAATCAGAGTGCACTGCCAAAATAATTCACAGTGCTTAAAACATAGACCTGCCAATCAAAACAAATGGTTCCCCATCTCTACACCCACTTGAAGTTGGAGAATTTCCCTGTCAGCTTTGGTTTTGCTTTTTTTAAAAAAAATGTAGTACTCACTTTGTCCACAGAACAACTCGAGACTTCAGGGAGTCCATGATCCATATATGAAATGTCATTTTAATGGCACAATCCAACTTGGTTGTGCAAAAACCTCACCCAAACCCATGTTCACCTTGAAATTGTGAAAGTGCACAGGGCTGATGCACACCCCTAGTAATGAGTCTGAAAACCTTCCCTTTGCCAAAGAAAAGCAGCTTCAGGAAAGGAAAATTTGTAATAAAGAAGCAATGGGGTGAGGGAGTGTTACAGAGGGCCTACTGTTTCTCCATCCTGAAGCTTCTCTCCCATGAGCTTTCCTTCTAGAGGGTTCAGTGGTAGGGTGGGAGCTTAAATCCCACCAATTTCTAGGGAACTTATCGTAACTTTGCTTATCTTCCTTTTGATTGCACCAATCAATTACAGTGGTAACTCGGGTTACATACGCTTCAGGTTACATATGCTTCAGGTTACAGACTCCACTAACCCAGAAATAGCGCTTCAGGTTAAAAACTTTGCTTCAGGGTGAGAACAGAAATCGTGCTCCGACGGCGCAGCAACAGCAGGAGGCCCCATTAGCTAAAGTGGTGCTTCAGGTTAAGAACAGTTTCAGGTTAAGAACAGACCTCCGGAACGAATTAAGTACTTAACTGTATTTGTAATGAAACACCACTGTATTTGTAATGAAATTTTCATAGATGCAACAAGATCTGAATGTGGTATTAATGAAAATTAAAACAAATATGTTTCAACTATTTTAATTTCACATTAATTGCAGAATTGGACATGTTTCATGTGGATTTTTTAAAATGCAGAATTCTAATGCATACACCAACTATTCAATATTAGCCTTGTTAACAAGTGCTCTACTCTATCATAGGTCAAGACCCGAGATAAGGACAATAGTAAAGTGGCAACAATATCAATTTCCCAATAAGTAGGTCGGGGGGGGGGGGAATTGTTTCCAGGCTTACTACAACAGCTCAACTTTCCATTTGTTTTTAATGTCTTTGTATATACTCTAATTGGATTTTTAAGAAACAGATCATACAGTAACAAATATGAAGGATATAAATAGTGCTGCACTGGAGAAGCAATTTGTTTCCTGTAAGGTCCTTAATGCTTTATCAATCACCTAAAATATACTTAGCTACCCACCTGAATCCTTATGATCTGAAAATCACGGCATACTTTCTTAATTTGTCATGAAGTTGGCACAAAACATGCAGAAAGGGTGAGGCATCCTGTGCTCTCTGTGCACAAATGAATCTGTACTGCTAATTATATGCAAATCAGCTTCACTAACAAGTCTCTAAATAACTCAGCCTTGGATTCATTGCCCAGGGAGTTAGAATACTTTTCTCAGGGAATTAGACAAGGGATATTAATCAAAACACCTCGTAAGCCAAAATGAGCTTACTAGGTAGTTGACCTTTGTACTTTCAGAGAGTGGGATAAATATAAGAGACAACAAAAGTACTTTATTAGAAAATGAATTTTGGAAAAGATACTTACCTAGTATTTTAAGTTGGCTTCTCTACTCTCCATAATTGCAGAGGTATGTTTGAAAAAAATAAAAGATGCATGATAAATTCTAGAGGAATTGCAGGTTAGCCTCTTGTAATGAAGAATCAAAGGTCACCTTCAAGAGTGATAGATGGGCTTCTGAGGGCTTGAGTCCAGTTAGCCATCAGATACATGAGACGTACATCGATGCACACCTGCTGAAGACCTTCCTCTTTCTACAAAACTGTTAAGTAGAGCTTCATTCCAGTTTGCATGTGCATTGGATGTGTTTTTAGATGTTTTATCCCTTGTGCTTGCTGCCCTGGGCTCCTTTGGGAGGAAGGGTGGGATATTAAATAAGTAAGTAAGTAAGTAAATGATAGTCCATACATTTTATGATGTTTTGGCTTAACAGATGCTCAGCATAACACCTGTTTGTTTATTTATTCCCAGGCATGTGGCAAAAACCAAAGTTGCCTCTGGTTCTGGACAGGCCACCAAACATGGCTGATAGTCTACATTTTGCATTCAAAACTTTTGCAACCCTGGGATATATATTTAAGACAGGTTCTCCTCTTCCAAAGTCATGCTGGAGAACTACAATAGTAATAATTATGCATAAACGCAGACATAAGGAAATATTAACAGGGCTCAGTTATGTGTAAGAGGATTGTAAATTAAGAAACAATAAGGCATTATATTTTTGTTTGTGTCTGTCACAGTTCGTCTTCCATTTTCCTGATGGACATTGTTGGAATACAGCTGTAGGAAATCCCAGATTCATGCAACTTTTTGTAATGTGTTTTGAGGTTTTATAAGGCTGCCCCCTCCTTTTGCACTACACAGGGACATTTGGGGTAATGAGAAAGATGCAGAGAGTTGATTAGTATGGTAGTTTTCCTCCCATGATAAAACATTCTGTTCTTGGTCTATTTGAAACATTTCAGAGTGTAATTCAGCCTGCTATTTTCCATTTCGAACCTCTTCAATCAGCCTCTCTTTCTAGCTTCCTTTCTGCCATTGATTTATTTCAATTAAGGATCGTATGTTCAAGTACCATAATAGCCCCTTGTCACTATTAATTCCCATCCCATCAAATTTATAAATGAATCCAGAGTCCATAATGAGAAGTTCAGAAGCGCTAGCTCCTCTCCCAATGAGCCAAATGATGGTGGAGAATTTTGGAAGTAGAAGACTCAACAAGCTTAAGGGGAGACAGAAGGAATGCAAAAATATTGCCTTGGATTTGGAGGTATAATTGCTGAACAAAATACATTCATTTAGGCAAAGACAGCATCGAATCAGTGGAAGATTTTCTGAATGCTTGTCTGTGCTCCAGGAGCAGGACAAACTAGAGGACAGTTGACCATGTTGCAAACAGCTGTAAAATTCTGCTTGAACTATTTACGGTATGTCATATGTGGGTAGTGTGGTGCTGTTGTTAGTGTCAGACTAGGACCTGGGGGACCAGGGTTCATATCCCCACCTGGCGATGAAGTTCACCTTGGGTCAGTCACTGCCTCTCAGCAGGGTTGCTCTGAAGATTAAATGAGGAGGGAGAGAACCATGTATGCCACCTAAAACATACTGGGTGGAAAGACGGGGTCAATGTAAATAGATAGCTGAAATTATTATTTCCGCTATCTATTTACATTGACCCCGTCTTTTTTGATTCAATGGATCAGTTTTATGGTTACTTGTATATAAACCATTACTTTTGTAATCTTCTGATTAGCTGATATTTTATAGCACAGCTAGGCATGATTTGCTGTAGAGCAATGGCCTTTGGAAATTCTTAGCACTATTTGTGGACAGAGAAATTGGGAGAACAATTTTGCAGAAACTCCAGGGAGAGGAGAAATTCTCCAGCAGTTTTCAGGGGTGGAACTCACAACAGCAGTAACACACGTATTTCTTTCCTTGCCTCTTTCTCCCCACCCCCCACCCCTGCCCAAATCCTATCACTGCAATTAGCCATAGGAGAAACTGCGTTGCCAGCCTGGGTACCATTTTTCATCTTCCACAATCCCCTGGACCTAGAGTCATTCTCAGACACTCTCTCTCTCTCTCTCTCTCTCTCTCTCTCTCTCTCTCTGTGTGTGTGTGTGTGTGTGTGTGTGTGTAGTAGGAACAAATAAGTATGAATAAGTATGAAGAATTTTTGAAGAATATTTCACAAAATTGATGGGAAAGGTTTTTTTATTCCAGGAAAAATGTTCTCTGACAATTTTTGGCTCTTACCTGATCTATTGTGCAAGTGTTGTTTGGCTTATCTTATTTTACCATCCAACTATCTTATTATCTTGGTGCATCATCATCCGGTAAGATAGGTAAGTATTTTGCTTCAGATTAATGGACCAACTCCAGGAAGGTAATCCATATCGTGTTGCACAAATATGGCTGTGTGAATTAGCATAAGAGCATGTGGTTATCTTTTTTTAAAAAAAATAAACAAATGACTCTTTCTAAATTTATAAGCTATGGTATAGCAAAGGAAGTTGAGATATCTGATTGAATGATCTGCTGTTTTCCAGTGATAATCTGGAAGAGTCATTTGAGGCCACGAAGGAAGAGTACAGTTTATATTTCACTAGATAATGGTATGAAGAAATATTCATTTTATATATTTGTTATATGTATGTCCCTGACCTCTTTTCCTTAGTCTTATGATTTGTGTCTGCATTCCTTTGTCACATAAGACAGTATATATTTTTATTTTCCTCAGTAACTATGAGCATTGCTTTCATACTCTTATATTTCAAGGTGAGTCTTTTTGTATGCTGTGAATGCTCAGCTACTCCTTTCTAGAGTTTCCATCTTTCAAAAAGTTGCTGACTTGCCTAAACACCACCTTTCGGAAATCCCCCCCCCCCCAGACATCAATGGCAGTCCTACTTCAGCCAGCACATTCCTTCTCTTAGAATACAGCACACATTATCACTGAAGGCTCATGCCTGTTTTCAAACCCCTTGCTTTGCTCTTGAAATTCTCTCCAGTTTCCCAGATGCAACCCTGTTCAAGGGTTGAGAACACCCACACAAAACCCACCCACAATGTCCTTAGGAGCACCGGCTTCTCTTGAAGTCTTCACATAATTAACACAAAGATTTGAAGAGGCTTTTAAGCAAGTTTGATTGAGAGTTTCTAAGTAAGTTCACGCACAGTAGGCACTCTGTCACTATCCTGGTTTAACCATTCTCATCTTCAGGCTGTGGCATAACCAACCTCATAAAACCAAAATGCTTCAGCAGTGGGTATCTTGCTACTGAGTGCCTGCAAATCTCCTTTTAGTTCAACCACGTGCCCTACACCATATATGATGTCCAGTAAAAGGCAGGTGGCTGTAGCTTGGCCAATTTGGCCTGGTCGGTCAAATACAGATCCTGATGGACCTAATTTAGCCCATGATCTGGAGATAAACCATCACTGTTCACTTCTAACCCTTGGGCAGTTTCCCCCTATTTCCATTAAGCACTGAGGTTTTTTAAACAAAAACAAAAACTTCATAGCATGTTTCAAGCTCAAAATGTGTGATACATCTCTATTTCGTATCCATAGCCACCAAAAGCAGCTACTGCCTTCAAATGCAAATCAAGATGCACTAACACAACACTTCAAATGAGCAAACACTCACATTCCTTGATACCTGGTTATTAGGAACTGTTGTACTAGACTTAACTAATTTATTGTTCCTGGCAGTAGTCCACCTTGGTTTATCTACCCATTGCCTTTATTATCTCTTCTAATTATACGGAAGCATCCTGCTTGTGAGTGTCTGCTTTGATAACTATGCACCCAGACAATACGAGACTTTTTTTTTCATGGTTGGAATTATTAATCTTTAACTCTAAGAGACAGAAGTGGGCACCATATATATCATACATAATGAGTTTCAGAAAGATTGTGTCAGTGTTTATGGATATCAGGGTGGTTTTATTTTTAATTAAATGGCTTCATTTTTACGTTGAAAATGTAAGTGTAAGGTTAGATGAACTGAAAACCTAATACATTATATCATCACAGGTACAAATTGAATGGATATTACTATGTAGCTGACACCATTATGAAGGGATATTTTAGGGGTGTGAAACTGCTCTTTCCTGTCAAAATAATGAGGCAAATGGAGATGATTCGGAGTGATTTTACTCTCCCAAAGTTCAATTGCAATGTCAACAAAGCCCCAAGTCAGATCAGGACCCCCAGAAATCTCTCTGCTGCTCTGTCTCTCCCCCACCCTCAGCCATACTCTCTACTTACCTGTGAACTGTGTCCCTGGTTTCCCATCTTTGTGTTTCTCTACTTTTGGTCCACAGATTTTGCAATAAATGCAATTGTCTAAATCCTGCCTGTCTAAAAAGAATTAAAGAACTCTGGATAGGTTTTTTGTTAAAACCAAGAATTAGAGGGTTTGGAGATGTTGTTTTTAACTTAAAACCTTCACATATACCGTATTTTTCGCCCTATAGGACGCACATTTTCCCCTCCAAAAATGAAGGGGAAATGTGTATGTGTCCTATGGGGCGAATGCAGGCTTTCGCTGAAGCCTGGAGAGCGAGAGGGGTCGGTGCACACCGACCCCTCTCGCTCTCCAGGCTTCAGGAAGCTCTGTGCTACCCTCGGGAGACCGGCTCCGAGGGTTGCGCAGAGCTGCCTGCAGTCCCGGGCTCAGTGCAGATCTGCGCGGCCATCGGGAGCGGGGCGCGAAGTCCCGCCCGGCTCCCGGTGGCTGCACAAAGCTGCCTGCAGTCCCAGGCTCAGTGCAGCTCTGCGCAGCTATCAGGAGAGGGGCGCGAAGTCCCGCCCGGCTCCCGGTGGCAGCGCAGAGCTGCCTGCAGTCCCGGGCTCAGCGCAGCTCTGCGTGGCCATCGGGAGCGGGCACGAAGTCCTGCCCTGCTCCCGATGGCTGCGCAGAGCTGCCTGCAGTCCCGGGCTCAGCGCAGCTCTGCACGGCCATTGGGAGCGGGCGCGAAGTCCCGCCCGGCTCCCGATGGCTGCACAGAGCTGCCTCCAGAGCTGCCTGCAGTCCCGGGCTCAGCGCAGGTCTGCGTGGCCACCGGGAGCCGGGCGTGAAGTCCCGCCTGGCACCTGATGGCTGCGCAGAGCTGCCTCCAGTTCTGGGCTCAGCGCACTTCTCCCCATCGCCAGCCCCACAAGCTCGGGGGACAGCGGGGAGGCAGAACGTGCCTTCCCGCTGTTCCCCGACCTGGTTCTTCCAGCCCCGCACCTGGGGGGGGGGGAAATAATTTTTTCCCCTTTATTTCCCCCCCCCCCCAAAAAAAAACTAGGTGCGTCCTATGGGCCGGTGCATCCTATGGGGGGCAAAATACGGTATTTTTTTTTGAAAGGAGTGTTGCTCAGCTTGAGAAGAGGATCCCCAGAGCTCTTCAACATTCCATCGGCAGCCTTACTATTGGAAGATGTCCCTTCAAAACATCAGGAAAGCTAAGCCAGTCCATATGAAGGTGCTATTTTAAATAAAAATTTCCAAGCAAGAATATGCATTAGGTCACCTCTTAACTCTTTTGAAGACAGTACAAGAGACAAACCCCAGACTCCCTACTGCAACTGATATGGATTTTGGAGTTTTAGTTGGTAGAACAAAGGCAATGCCTTATTATGGATTATGATGGAAAGTAATACTCTTTTACTTCCCCCATAAAACCACCTAAGCCTGCAATTTCAAAGACTTAATCCACTCTGGAGAATTCCTGTGCCTGCAAATTTCATCTATTCCTGGGAAAAGGGAGGTGTTATAGCTGGATGATCATATGATTCCCCTTAAGAATGAAAAAGGAGTGCAGAGCTTTGTATAACACAGAGTGGATCAAAAACAGAATCCCAGATTGCAGTGGACACATCACAGAGTAACTCAGAAGCAGACTGTATTACTACTACTACTACTACTATTACTAGTGTTATTACTATTATTATTATTAAAGAAAGGATACAAGGCCATGCACACAACTAGTCTATTTAGTTAAAAATGTTTGTTTGTTTGTTTGTTTGTTTGCTATCATGATATGAATAGTTCCAACAACAGTGAGACCAAGGAGGAGATCTTGTCTTCTGGGCAAGCCCAGGACCTCCATACACACTGCCCAGGCTTGTGCCCTGGGGAGGTCATTTCGGTGCTGCTAAAACAGCAGTTTGACTTCATTCCTGAAGGCATAGTCTATTGTTTCTTGAGACAGGCAGATGCCAACAAAAAGAATCTTAAACACACTAGGTAGTTTCACTAGGTAGATTTTCCCCATTGATTTATTTCTGAGTAAACATGAATAGGGGACGCGGGTGGCACTGTGGGTTAAACCACAGAGCCTAGGTCTTGCCGATCAGAAGGTTGGCGGTTTGAATCCCCGTGACGGGGTGAGCTCCCATTGCTCGGTCCCTGCTCCTGCCAACCTAGCAGTTCAAAGTGCAAGTAGATAAATAGGTACCGCTCCGGCGGGAAGGTAAACGGCGTTTCCGTGCACTGCTCTGGTTCTCCAGAAGCGGCTTAGTCATGCTGGCCACATGACCCAGAAGCTGTACGCTGGCTCCCTCAGCCAATAAAGTGAGATAAGCGCCGCAACCCCAGAGTCGGTCACGACTGGACCTAATGGTCAGGGGTCCCTTTACCTTTACTAAACATGAATAGGAGACCTCTGTTAGACTATTTAATGGAGGGATTTAATTATTCCTATAATTTGTAGGTAAGATTTTTTATTATCTCCATATAGTTGCAGGAGGAGAAGGCTATTCTCTAAGAAGCAGGATGCGTTCATACCTGAGCATTTTTCAGCTGACCTCTTCCTCAGCTGAAATCCTACACATACTAATCTGAGCCAGTACCAGTACAATCCCAGTCAGTGGGGTGTACTTCTATGTAAACATTTATAGGATTACACTGCAATTATCGTGTATTTATTAATTATTCAGACCCTGGATTGTTGTTGTTGTTGTTGTTTAGTCGTTTAGTCGTGTCCGACTCTTCGTGACCCCATGGACCAGAGCACGCCAGGCACCTCTGTCCTCCACTACTTCCCGCAGTTTGGTCAGACTCATGCTGGTAACCTCGAAAACACTATCCAACCATCTCGTCCTCTGTCGCCCCCTTCTCCTTGTGCCCTCCATCTTTCCCAGCATCAGTGTCTTCTCCAGGGAGTCTTCTCTTCTCATGAGGTGGCCAAAGTACTGGAGCCTCAGCTTCACGATCTGTCCTTCCAGTGAGCACTCAGGGCTGATTTCCTTAAGAATGGATGCGTTTGATCTTCTTGCAGTCCATGGGACTCTCAAGAGTCTCCTCCAGCACCATAATTCAAAAGCGTCAATTCTTCGGCGATCAGCCTTCTTTATGGTCCAGCTCTCACTTCCATACATCACTACTGGGAAAACCATGGCTTTAACTATACGGACCTTTGTTGGCAAGGTGACGTCTCTACTTCTCAAGATGCTGTCTAGGCCTGTCATTGCCCTTCTCCCAAGAAGGAGGTGTCTTTTAATTTCGTGGCTGCTGTCACCATCTGCAGTGATCATTGAGCCCAAGAAAGTAAAATCTCTCACTGCCTCCATTTCTTCCCCTTCTATTTGCCAGGAGGTGATGGGACCAGTGGCCATGATCTTCGTTTTTTTGATGTTGAGCTTTAGACCATATTTTGCGCTCTCCTCTTTCACCCTCATTAAAAGGTTCTTTAATTCCTCCTCACTATCTGCCATCAAGGTTGTGTCATCTGCATATCTGAGGTTGTTGATATTTCTTCTGGCAATCTTAATTCCAGCTTGGGATTCATCCAGCCCAGCCTTTCGCATGATGTATTCTGCATATAAATTAAATAAGCAGGGAGACAAAATACAGCCTTGTCGTACTCCTTTCCCAAATTTGAACCAATCAGTTGTTCCATATCCAGTTCTAACTGTAGCTTCTTGTCCCACATAGAGATTTCTCAGGAGACAGATGAGGTGATCAGGCACTCCCATTTCTTTAAGAACTTGCCATAGTTTGCTGTGGTCGACACAGTCAAAGGCTTTTGCATAGTCAATGAAGCAGAAGTAGATGTCTTTCTGGAACTCTCTAGCTTTCTCCATAATCCAGCGCATGTTTGCAATTTGGTCTCTGGTTCCTCTGCCTCTTCTAAATCCAGCTTGCACTTCTGGGAGTTCTCGATCCACATACTGCTTGAGCCTTCCTTGTAGAATTTTAAGCATAACCTTGCTAGCGTGTGAGATGAGTGCAATTGTGCGGTAGTTGGAGCATTCTTTGGCACTGCCCTTCTTTGGGATTGGGATGTAGACTGATCTTCTCCAATCTTCTGGCCACTGCTGAGTTTTCCAAATTTGCTGGCATATTGAGTGTAGCACCTTAACAGCATCATCTTTTAAAATTTTAAATAGTTCAGCTGGAATACCATCACTTCCACTGGCCTTGTTATTTGCAGTGCTTTCTAAGGCCCATTTGACTTCACTCTCCAGGATGTCTGGCTCAAGGTCAGCAACCACACTACCTGGGGTGTACGAGACATCCATATCTTTCTGGTATAATTCTTCTGTGTATTCTTGCCACCTCTTCTTGATGTCTTCTGCTTCTGTTAGGTCCTTACCACTTTTGTCCTTTATTATGGTAATCTTTGTACGAAATGTTCCTTTCATATCTCCAATTTTCTTGAACAGATCTCTGGTTCTTCCCATTCTGTTGTTTTCCTCTATTTGTTTGCATTGCTTGTTTAAGAAAGCCTTCTTGTCTCTCCTTGCTATTCTTTGGAAATCTGCATTCAATTTCCTGTATCTTTCACTATCTCCCTCGCATTTTGCTTGCCTTCTCTCCTCCGCTATTTGTAAGGCCTCGCTGGACAGCCACTTTGCTTTCTTGCATTTCCTTTTCATTGGGATGGTTTTCGTTGCTGCCTCCTGTACAATGTTACGAGCCTCCATCCATAGTTCTTCAGGCACTCTGTCCACCAAATCTAAATCCTTAAACCTGTTCCTCACTTCCACTGTGTATTCATAAGGGATTTGACTTAGATTGTATCTTACCGGCCCAGTGGTTTTTCCTACTTTCTTCAGTTTAAGCTTGAATTTTGCTATAAGAAGCTGATGATCTGAGCCACAGTCAGCTCCAGGTCTTGTTTTTGCTGACTGTATAGAGCTTCTCCATCTTTGGCTGCAGAGAATGTAATCAATCTGATTACGATGCTGCCCATCTGGTGATGTCCGTGTGTAGAGTCGTCTCTTGTGTTGTTGGAAAAGCGTGTTTGTGATGACCAGCTTGTTCTCTTGACAGAACTCTATTAGCCTTTGCCCTGCTTCGTTTTGATCTCCAAGGCCAAACTTGCCAGTTGTTCCTTTTATCTCTTGCCTCCCTACTTTAATGAGAAGAACATCCTTCTTTGGTGTCACTTCTATAAGGTGTTGTAAGTCTTCATAGAATTGGTCAATTTCAGTTTCTTCAGCACCAGTAGTTGGTGCATAAACTTGAATTACTGTGATGTTAAAAGGTCTGCCTTGGATTCGTATCGAGATCATTCTATCATTTTTGAGATTGCATCCCAGTTGACTATGAGGGCCACTCCATTTCTTTTACGGGTTTCTTGCCCACAGTAGTAGATGTGATGGTCATCCAAACTGAATTCACCCATTCCCGTCCATTTTAGTTCACTGATGCCCAGGATGTCAATATTTATTCTTGCCATCTCATTTTTTACCACCTCCAACTTACCCAGGTTCATGGTTCTTACATTCCAGGTTCCTATGCAATATTTTTCTTTACAGCATTGGACTTTCCTTTCGCTTCCAGGCATATCCGCAACTGAGCGTCCTTTCGGCTTTGGCCCAGCCGCTTCATCAGCTCTGGATCTACTTGTACTTGCCCTCCGCTCTTCCCCAGTAGCATGTTGGACGCCTTCCGACCTGAGGGGCTCATCTTCCAGCGTCATAACTTTTATATGCCTGTTGTCTTTGTCCATGGAGTTTTCTTGGCAAGGATACTGGAGTGGCTTGCCGGTTCCTCCTCCAGGTGGATCACGTTTGGTCCAAACTCTCCACTATGACCTGTTCATCTTGTGTGCCCTGCTCGGCGTAGTTCATACTACGTATGAAGACCCTGGATTACCCTGTTATATTTCAGAACATAGTGTCTTCTATAGCTGTTTAAGTTACAATTTGCTTATATGTGACATTCTGTCTTCATAACTTGATATTTAAAATTATTGCCTCACTAGGTTTCCAAATTCTGGATTTTTTCTCTTCAAAAGGGCAGGTTAACTGATATATTAAAAAAATGTATTGCATATTCAAGGATGGAATACTTTTGGCAGCTTTCTTAACTAGGTTTCTCTTCACTTTGCATTTAATAATGCTGTTATTGTCACTGTCTGCTTTTGACTTCCATTTTCATTCATCCATATGCTATCTTCGTTTTAATAATGAGAGGCAGTAAAATAAATCTCTGACATTAGATGCCCCCAGCCAGCAAGTATCCTTCCAGCTTCTTGACCTTCTCAGTCACTGAAAAATCTACATGATTTTGTAACCTACAGCCCACTGTGAAATCCCCTCCCCTACCAAGATACAACACATTAAAATGAGACAAGGAAAATCTTTCAAACTACAGGAAAGCAGGGGGACCATGGAAAATTAGCACACACACCTGATACTCTCCAAATGTAGTCCTAGCTTTCCACACACAATTTGACAATGCAAATCATATCCTGTCCATTCAATTCCAGTTTCTTAACCTCTCCAGCTGTGCTCCATTTATTGTTAATGTTTTAAAAGAAATGAGATAGTCTGCATTATCTCCAACCTATATAAGCAAGCACACCTAATGTACAAAATCAGAATTATGTTACCAGAATGCCATTTGCATTTCCTCCTCTGTTCACCTCCCTCCCTTTCCCCAGTGATGTGCTCTTTATCAAACGTCAATATGAATAATTTTTCAGCTGCAGTTGTGCATAAAAGATCAGAGCCTCATCAATAACACCTAAGTTTGTGTGTGTGAAGGTGGAAGAGGGCAGGCACAAAAGCATGGAAGATTTAATTTTCAGATCACATGAATTTCTATCGCTTCCAAGGGACAAAACCAGGCGCAATCTGTAATTTGTATCTGCTGTGCTTATTTCAGATACCTTTGTGTTACAAAGCTTGGTTTCAAAAATAAATAAAAAGACTGGAGCAAACTCCAGGGAATCTTTCCAAGAGGTGTATTTCTTTCTGCAGAGTCAATTTCAGACATAAAACCAAGAGATATTGATCATCTTCAACTAAATGAACTTTCAGATTTATTCAGAGCTATAAATGATGCTGTGATAAACAGGAAAATGATATATGGATTGACCTTGCATAAAGAATTGTGTTAAGCAAGAATTTTTTCCCCCTGCCATAAGGGAGAACAAGCCTTCCCATTGGTACTTTGGATCCTATAGTCATGGAATAACAAAATATGTAAACCCAGTGCAAGACTCCTGGTATGGGCTATGATGTAAATCTCAGCAAAGTCACTGACAAAACTCCTTTGAGCACAGTGCACTAGGAACTTCTTTTTGCAAACCTCCTTTTAAAAAGGAATTGCTTGAAAGCTTGCTCAAACGTTACTCTGACCACAGGTCAGTGTATGCACTAGTTGATTTATAAGCTCAACTGCTGGGTGTGCAGGTTAAGCTTATAGGTACATAAGTACACAGACAGTACACTCGCTGAACAATACATACAAATAACTGTTCAAGTGTATAGGCCAGCTATTTTGTACAGTGGTACCTTGGGTTACAGACGCTTCAGGTTAAAAACGCTTCAGGTTACAAACTCTGCTAACCCGGAAGTAGTACCTCAGGTTAAGAACTTTGCTTCAGGATGAGAACAGAAATCGTGCGGCAGTGGCGCAGCGGCAGCAGGAGGCCCCATTAGCTAAAGTGGTACCTCAGGTTAAGAACAGTTTCAGGTTAAGAACAGACCTCTGGAACGAATTCAGTTCTTAATCAGAGGTACCACTATATATAGGTACACAGGCGGTTATATTCATTGAACATAACATGTGAATACTCTTTGAATAATGCCAGATTGCACGTATCAAGAATCTGTATCTAGCAATTAGCTATGGGAATGCGGAATGATATGTTGTACACACAGATTTTAAAGCCACAAGACTACCCCACTTGCTTTAATGGAGGCAGTAGATAGACATGTAGGAAGATGCTTTATAATATTGGGTCAGACCACTTAGCTCCATTTTACAACATATTATCTAGAGTGCAAATTCTGCATTGACAGTAACTCCACAGCGCTTCAGAGAGAGGACTTCTCTAGCCCTGCTTGGAGATCGACAAATCATAGAATTGTAGTGTTGGAAGGGAGCCTGAAGGTCATCAGCCTAGTCCAATCCACTTCAATGCAGGAATCTCAACACGCAGTCCCTTATCCAACCTGAAAGCATGCTGGATCCTGCTAAGCTTGAGTTCTGCCATTGTGCTACAATCCTCCACCAAAGTATCCACGTGTCCTTTCTATGGGCCCAAACTAACAAAATGAATTTCAATAGGAACAAATGTCAGGTTCTACACTTAGGCCAGCTGCCCAAATATAAGAACTAGCTACACAAATATAAGATGGGGGCTTACCAGTAGTACATGTGAAAAGGATCTAGGGATCTTAGTAAACCACAACCTTAACATGAGGCAATAGTGTGAAGAAGAAGAAGAAGAAGAAGAAGAAGAAGAAGAAGAAGAAGAAGAAGAAGAAGAAACTGATGCTAGGCTGTATCAACAGAAGTATAGTGTCCAGATCAAGGGAAGCAATAATACTGTTCTATTCCACCTTAGTCAGACCTCACCTGGAGTACTGTGTCCAGTTCTGGGCACCATAATTTAATAAGGATGGAACTTGAAACTGGAACATGTGCAGACGAGGGTGACCAAGATGATACAGGGTGTGGAAACTGAGTCTTATGAGGAATGGTTGAAGGAGCTGGGCACTTTGAACCTGGAGAAGAGGAGACTGAGAGGAGCCATCTTCAAATATATCAAGGGTTGTCACATGGAAGATGGAGCAAGTTTGTTCTCTCCTGCTCCAGAAGGTAGGACTCAAACCAATGACTCCAAGTTACAAGAAAGGAGAATCCAGGAAGAACTTTCTGATGTTCAACAATGGAAAGGATTCCCCTTGAAGGTGGTGTGCTCTCCACTGGAGGTTTGTAAGCAGAGGTTGGATGGTTATCTGTCATGGATGCTTTACCTGAGATTCATGCACTGCAGGGGGTTGAAGTAGATGGATGACCTTTGTGATCCCTTCCAACTCCACAATTCTATGATACTAATACTTTGCATATGTATGTCCATATCAAGCCTCTGGAAACCATGTAACTTCCTTTTAAACATCTTTTTAATTAATATGCTAATTCCCTTTTTGATACACTAACATTTGAGATTTATCTTCATTTTTCTTAATTGCATGAAGTGTCAAATTCCAGAGTGCACCCAAGTTCAATGTCAAATGTTCTTAAAAAGCAGTTTCCGTGTCTCATGTGAAACTTGCAGGGTTGCATGTACACCACACACTTAATGATGGTTCTATAGACTATATATAGGATCTTTCGAGACACTACAGGTGATTGGTTCTGAATGAGTCTGAAATTTACAATTCCACATTTATAATTTTGTGTACTATCACATTGGGCAAGGATTAAGAAGCACAAAAGCAGAAGCTGTGGACATTCAATAATAGAATTTTAATGTTTTAATGCAAGTAGCAACTCCTTCACTGAAAAATGCCCTTCACAAACTTTGACTTGCTTTCATCAGACAGTGAGTACATTGCAAACTTGTGTCTATAATGAATGATTCACTAAGTTATTCTCCTTCCTTCCCTCTCCTTTTCTATTCTGAGATGCATCTTCAATTTGATATACCATGAATGATGTTTTACAGGACCCTGGAGACTCATTTCATTTAATACTGATCTATCAAAGTTGCAAGCAAAGGGAACCAAAGCAGAAAGAATCAGTGCTAGACTATGACATCCATGTGCTTTTCTGATTGTCTGTCTTCAGCACAGATCAAAGGCCCATTAGCCATAAGCATCTGTATTCATTTGACAGGGAGAGGTCAACACAGGAATACCTTATATATAAAAGAGGAAATGATCTCAATGAACTAGAATTTGAATTCCATTGATATTCTCCAGCTCAAGCTGACACACTCTGAAATGCTGACCAAAATGTCCCAATGGGCAGCAGTACCTCTTGTGAGCCTTGAACCAACTGCTGCACCTTTGTACTTGAGTTCTTTTTTCACTGCCTTGATTTCTCTGTATTTCTTCACCACATCTAAATGCCAAAGCTCTGGCACTGTGGACAGACAAGTCTGTAAGTTATTCTGCTGAGAAAAGCTTGTTCTTGCTTATATTAGTGAAAAGATGTTGTATGAAACAAGTTAACCACTGTGATAACAGAAAGCTGTACTATATGGGCCAATGGAGCTCTTTTTATGTTCTTGTGTACACCCCAAAGATCTGGCAATTTACACTTTTATTGCTAGTTTCTTTTATGTATATAGATGGAAACTGGAATCTGTCTCAGCAACAGAAATAATTCTGAACACGAGTGCATAGGACCAGTTCAATTTTATAGTTCAGGCTCAGCCCATTTGTTCCTCTAACCAGTAGTCTGAAATTTCAGAATTTGGCTGGTCAAAAGGTATCTTTTCCCAGATACACGACTAAGTACAAAACTAATTTTCCAACCAGCCTCTGCTGTTGCCATGATAAAGATCCCATCAGCTCTTCTGCCACAAAATCCTAGAGCCTGATTAGCAAGTCAAATATGTTAATATGGCATTTGGAGAAAATTTCCTTTGAATTTCAAGAAATCAAAGTAAAAGATGTGATTTAATTTACATTTAATCAAATTTAAAGTATTTGCGGATTCTTTTCAAGGCATGAACACTCCATGCCCCCCACACTTTTGCGAAAGTCTAAATAGTCTCCCATCTACACATCTATTTCTGGTGTACACTTACTTGACTTGAGCCTTATGTCTAGTTGAACTGTCTAAAATTATTAAAGCAAAGAGATGTGATGCGATGTGATGCAATATTTATTTTTCTTATCTACCTACCTACCTATCCATTGATTGCCACTGTCACCACTGGAATAAAAATGATGCTAGTGAATGAGATTAAAATGTCATAGTTTCTGTTAATAAGAGATCTGCAACGAGCAGATAACGTCCTGTCTAGAAGGATGGGCAGCCTGATTGGAGCCAGCTGGTGTTAAGATCCACTCTGTCCCCCATCAAGGGCAGAACTATCCAGCTCAGGTACAATTCAGCCACCTGGCTGAGTTGTGTCTTTCCCCACCTGCTCACAAACAGTAAGCCAAGGGGGCACCATGGACCTTTCTGCTCCCACTGACCTGTGCTTTGTAAGGAAGGTTGACTGCAGCCCAGCAACCACCCCTCTGCCACTTTCCCTCAAACCATCCAAAAATGTAGTGAGTTGGGTGCTGCAGGAGCCTCAAAGTGCCTGCTGTTAAATGTAGCATACCTGTTATTTTCTACCTGCACCTGCCACCAGCTAAGACCAATAGCAACATGTTAGCTACGGTAAATCCAGCAAACCTTTAATGAAGACGGTATGGAGTTGGCAAAAAACAAGGCAGAGAGTGAACCACAAGACCAATCAGAGAACATCTAAGAGATTCCTACTCAGTACTCCAAAGGAGCAGAATTATATATAGACTACAAGGCAGACAAAAATGCACCATTCTTATCAATAATATTTCCCCTCCCAGAGGCAAAGGAAGAAAGTACAGCAACGTGGGGTTAATCCTGAAAATAGCAAGGTCTAGCAGTTACATAACAAGCTCCAAAAGAGCCTGGTTCCGACTCTTCCTTTCCTTTTCCTTTCTTTTGTGCCAATCAGGAATACATTCTTTTGAAGTCCGTTAATTCACACCAGAAGCCAGCAGGTATAAGCGAGAAATGACTAGCTCATGGGAGTGGAACAGTTACTTCCGATACAGATCTGTCATTTAGGGGAGATGAAAGGTTGCTGCTCAGTAAGGGCTCCTTTTAAGGATTTCAAAGATTTGATTGATCTATAGCCTTCTCCTCACCAGCTGTGCCTAGCAACACTGGAAGTTTCCTTTCACTTTCAGGGACTGGGTATAAATATCCTGCTTTCTTTCAAACATATGCCAATGTGCATACCAATGGGAGCTGTAAGTTAGTTAAGGCCATCATGGTGAAGACTAATTCAAGCTTTACTGGGCTGGTGACTTTACACTTTTTGTTGACTTTACACTTTTCATTAAAGAAACTCACCTTTGGAATTGCAGATCCCCCTCCAGTTCTTCCAGTCTGTTCCAACTGCTGTCGCACAGCCCATCTATTTGTCCTTTATGTTGACTTTCCATCTATTAGCTACCATCATTAAATTGAATTGGAGCACCACCGGCTATTGAGGCAAAAGCAATGTAGGTAGAAGGAGTGTACGTCACCATAAGATCACCATAAATCTGATGTAATGTTCCTATAAATAGCAACTACCAGGTATTATGCTCGACATTCTGTCATTACTGGTTGATTATTTTTGCAAGAAGGATAGTCCAGACTTTTAACCAGTGGAAGCACTGGAGTACAGTGTAATCATCACATGAAGGAAGGTTTGCCTTGGTTCTTAATAAGCTAATTCTGGTCCACAAACATTTCATGCTGCAGAAGACATTTTAGAGCTGGTTCTCATCATGCACAGTGTGGTCCAAAGATGTGCCTAGGGCCTAGTAAATGTTGCTGCAGAGGCCACTGGCCATGTGAAACAAATGTCACCAAATTATTAAGTAGAAGTTCGTCTACCACCATGATGTACCTGCAACTTTCACCTGCTGCTGGCACACCAGAATTTGATGGCCAATTACATCGGGAGCCAATAAGAGCTTGGAAAGATCTCTTAACACAGATAATTAAACCAGGTAACCAGGGCAGACTGAACTCTTCTCTGAACTCTGACTATTATAGGTCAGAAAACCAATCTTATCCAAGAATTTCTGGAATTTTGGCCACTCAATTATACCTCCACCACTGACAAATTTGAAACCAACCTATCAACACCCTAGAAGGCAGATCCTCGTCCAAACTTTCATTTTCATGTCTGCTAGAAGCATATTTAAGCTTGACTGAGGAATTCCACCAGAAACTGGGAAGCGGTGGTGTTTAGTCACCTAGAAGTTTATTTATAGAATTTATATACCACCTACATTAAAAAGAAATCTTCAAGTGGTTTACATGAAATATTAAAAAATAAACATAAATTCAAAGAAAAATAGAACAATAACATTCAGCCAATACTTTTTAAAAGCTAAGTGAAAGCAGAATAAAACTATATACCATGGATATAACTGAGTCATACACACACAAACACATAATTAAGAACCAGGAATCAGAGTCTAGGTAAGTTTGGGTAAACATATATTCCTTTATGATGTTTTAAAGATAGGTGCTGTCTCTGTCCATCAAACCACCTAGGAGAGGGCATTCTAAAAGGTTGGTGTTACCACCGAGAAAGCCCACTTCTGCATTGTCACCAAATAAAACATTATTTTGGGAAGAGTCATGCAAATGAGGAAATTCTAATTTGGGGTGGAGGTGGGGAAAGACATTCTTCCTGGTCACAAATTTATCAGTGTTTGATGTACCATTGAAGTTATTTACATTGGCATGCTCCATGATGCAATTTTGTTGCTTTTTGTTCTTTTTGAGTTCTAAATCATCAATAAGAAGGTGGCACCCACTGTGACACAAACCGGAAGGCTCTCTAACTCACAGATTGCTTTGGCCAAACACAGCAGCAAGCTTATTAGCAGCATAACTTCTGCTTGTTCATTGCTCACCTATCAACATCCACCTGTCTTCAAATTCAGTACTAAGGCATCAGCTTGCAGATGCTATATGACATCCCCCTCCTAATTCTCCCTTTCTCTCTGGCTCTCATTTTCTCCTTAGTTTCAATGCATAGTGTACTCTCAGTGTCAATGCCTGTTGTCAGTGTCATCCCCAAACAAAATTGCAGTCTTAACTTGTGTGGATGTAAGTGACAGATGTTGCAGATCAGTCACCGGGAACAGACAACAAGAGTGCCTGGGATCATTATAGTACATGAATCTTTAGAAGTAATTATAGGTGGCAACAACTGAGATCACGACTGGGTCCCTCCGGTCTGGTCCATAGCTCACGGATGAAAACAACTGCTAGAGACATTTCCCTACAGGAATGCTCTGCCAGCTTCAGTATCCTGCTGCTGTTTGGTGTGATGTTCTAATGTGCATATTAAGTAGGAGACATTCTGGCATTGCTTTTCTCTAGTTAGCATAACATAACTTATTGGGATCTGCAGAAATACACAAAATTATCAGGTGGAAATATTATTTTCTGCAATAAAACAAGCAAATCACCTCTTTGCTGAAACATTCACTGACACATTCAGGGTTTCATTCTCAGATACTGTTAGAAAACGCACATCACTTTTAGGAGGTATGAAATTGCTTTAAGCTATCATAGACACTTCATGTTAAAAGCCTCCAGTTCTTTTGTTCACAGAAAACACGAGTTCTGGTCCTTCTCATGTTTTTCTTGTCTCATAAGCTGTAGAGGACAGATCATACTATATATCTTTTTTTTTAAAAAAAAATAATTTTTATTAACAGGCCAATCACATCACATTATCATATCACATCAGTTCCAAATTATACAGCCAAATTTTAAATTTTGTTGGGGGTGCCCATACATCAAGCTCGGCTCGAGTCCAAAACAGCATAACTTATCTTACTGCTTTCATTAGACAGTTCTGTCCAGTTTGATCTGGATAGTCCTTTATTACTTCCTTTCTCTTCTTGTTGTTATCTTAAATTCCTTTCTTTGCGATCTCTGATGATTTTCACAAGCAGGTTGAAAGCTGGCATTCTATGTGGATTTTTGTACTCTTCCAAAAATCATATCGATCAGGGACAGCCTCTGTACAACGCTTCCATACACAAGATTAGTCTCTGCTCTGTCCTTTATTTTTCAAATAAATCAAATGAGTCTGGGGGCTCTGTCAGGTCAAACTAGCATTCCAACATTCCTTCTCGTTTGAACAGTCCTGATTCTCCTCCTCCAGTCCTTCTTCCTCCGACAAGCCTGTCTTAGCGAGACGCCATATTTTAACTGCGTCATAAGAATTTTCCACTTTTCTCACCATTCTCCAGTCTTCTTTCCTGTTTTATTTCATCCCACATAGTTCTTAAAATCCTGCCTGTGATTCATAAAAACGCAACGATCTTGTTTCTATCTGGGGTGAACGTTATTTATGTCACATCATGCAGAAAAGAAAAGAAAAGAAAAGTTTTTTCCTCCACCACCCCTTCATTCCAAACACACAGTCTCCTTGTGGTAATTCATCAGAAGATTTACTTATCCGTCCATTACTCCTGGTCGCAGATCATACTATATATCAGGCATGTCCAACAGGCCGATGACTGGGCATCCCTGGTTGATTGCGTGATCCTGGTCGATTGTGCCCCCCCCAAAAAGCTCAAAAACTTTGGTTCTCCCCCCCAAAAAAGCTCAACACCTTTGGTAAATCCAATGTGTAGATCACTGCCAGTTTTTTTATAGTGGGAGTAGATCGCAGTCTCTGGGGAGCTGGACATGCCTGCTATATACATTCTTCGGTTTTGCTGAACATATGAAAATGTGGAATACTGTGATGACTGTGATGCTAGATTTCTAGTGAATCTAGCAACTTGCATCTATATAGTCCCATATGTTGGTTGAATATAAGAACAGGAACTATTTCCTGGATTGTGTAGGAAGCAGAACCATAGCAGAATAAGGGAGATGTGAGGAGGACAATAACAAAATAAGTTTAGGTTGGACATAGGAAACAGTCAAAAACTTGCTACTTGTTGCTGATAGGTTAGTTCAAACTAGTCAAGAAAAAAGTGACGTTCAGATTCATCTATAAGTCATGCTCCTTTTAAATCATGTCTTATAGTTCCACTGGTTCAAATGCTAACCAACAGAAGGATATTCAAGGTTGGAGTGAAGCATCAATCTGATGATGTAGGCTATTTCCTTAGATCAGCATCTCAGAGCAAAAGAGATGCAGGAACATAATACAAAACTGACTCAGCACATGCCTTATTTGCCCACCAAAGCTAACGGCTCTGGAGAATGGCCACTGGGGTAGGTCTCCTTCAATATGTCACAAGTTAGATCGGAGTAGGCCCAAACAAGGGGAAGGGGCAGCTGGAACACTTGCCCTGGGCTGGATGGTGGGGGACACACACCAGGGACTGGCTGCTTTATTGTTTGAGTTTATAACTTTAGTCTAAGAAGACTCCTGCCCTGAGCCTCAGACAAGCTGTGCATGGGTCTGTATTGAAGAGAGAAGACTCAAGCAGTTATAGCAACTGTTCTTAGGCTCTGAGTTTGAGTAGAACTTGCCCATATTAGAGTAAGAGGCAGTGGAAAATTTATATCTGCAATTTCAGCCCAGGAAGTATCAGTTAAAAGTTGTTAACAATCATTGCAGATCATTTAATCCTGTTCAACAAAATTACCATATGTCCTTGCTTAAGCCAACTACTGTTGTCTTCCCTCATTCCTAGATCAAAGTGCAAACAGTAATTCAGAAAATATTGCCCTCCTGAACATGCTATCTTACCTTTTCATGAGACAAGCATGCTGGTAAAAATTGAGGAGATTTTGCACATCCCTGTTTTGTGTTTCTTTTATTCCCCCCCCCCCTTTGGGGTTTCCTGGCTGTTCCTGTTAGAATGATTTGTCATGTTTTATCAGCAATGATTTCAGAGTATAACACTGAAAGGCTACTCTTAAGATAGGGGAGAACTTCAAATTACCTGTTATAAAGTTTTACATCTGGACAGGTTTTTCAGAAAAGGTATAACTTTCAGTTTCTCATAGGCCTTGATCAAATGGCTTTGCTGTTTATTTGTATTTTCTCTGAAAAATCTAACTGTAAGGGGGGAAATGTTGCAAGTTTATCCCTTATGGTAAACCTTTTTTCAGTAAGGAAGAGAGAGCACAGAGCTGTTTAACTGCCAATAGCCACTCCAAAGAAACCAGGCTAGAAGACAGCATAGGCAACATGAGAAACTGTATCACTTGAAGAAGAATAGAGAGAAAAAGGAAGTATCCTAATCAAAAGCTGAATGGGCAGAAAGGCAGAAAGGATTCAGTCTGCTTACCAAAAAATGTTGTGCAGTAAGAACTTGGATACAGGGAAAGCTGAAATGACAACAAACTTACGCAAGCAAGAAGGAAAGGCAGACGAATTGTAGAAGTAACCTTTACTTATTTACAAGTGAATAAATAATTTAAGTGATGATTAAGGGAATAAGCAAAGCAAGGAATAAGCAATGCAAGCAAAGGCTGAAATAGTCTCTTTTTGCAATGGGGACATGGTTGTACTAGGTACATATGTGTGAGAGTCAAGAGAAAGGGCAGGGTATTGAAAGTGCTGACTATTCTGTACATGCTTGCTGGAGTCAATCGCCCAGGGCAGACACAGCTATGTAGCAGGATGAAGCTACCTATTTGAGGCAGCACTGTAAATGAGGAAGGCAGTAATTGATAGCAGCAAACAAGATTAGTTGTTTCCCAAACCTGGATCTCTGGCTGTTTTTGGAGTCCAATTCCCATCATCCCTGACCACTGGTCCTGCTAGCTAGGGATGATGGAAGTTGTGGTCCAAAAACAGCTGGAGACCCAAGTTTGGGAAACCCTGGTCTAAGCATCCAACAAATTCAAATTCATCAAGAATGCTTGGTAGTCATACACAAGAGGTATGGGGCACAATAAAAGTGAATCATGTGACTCCTTCAAGGTTGGAAAGATCAACACCACCATCCACTACTCAATGGTCTGAACATCTTACTGCCCTTTCTATATTAGAACATATACCTTATAATTATCAGTCTTGTTTTGACATCTATTTGGACAGATGAACTGTTTGTATTAATATATGTTCAGATTAGGATTGATATTATTGTTAATATGACCTGCCATTGCTGCCATCAATGAGCTTTAATACTACATTTTCTTTAACAGCTAACAAGCTCAGGTGCCATTTTATGGGGTCTCCTTTTCTCTCTTTTGAGGGATATTTATGGTGGAGCGCACTGTCACAATGCAGTGGAAAACTATCAAGCCACAGACAGGGTTTTGTAGAGAATTTTTCAGGGTCTGTGTATGGTTCAGTCCTGGAACCAACCTTGAGCCTTCCAGATGTTTTGGACTACAATTCCTCACTAGCCCAAGTCAGTCCAGCCATTTGCAGAGACCAGTTTGCTGAAGGCTGAACTAGCTACTCCTTCAGTCTGTCAACGTTTGCATATGCTGTCCAGGTCTGCTAGGTTTCATTTTATTGTACTATTTTTTTCCTTACGTGAGGCTCTGCCTCTAGTTAGATTATTATATATTATAAAATCCATAGCATTGGATTGGTTCTGGGTGGATCCCACCTTCATCCTAGACATTTGTTCCTTGAGTTTTCACACGCTTCTGAAGGGCCAAAGTTCTATTGGACCCTCGTACCTACGGGACCGCCTCTCCTGGTATGCCCCGTAGAGGACCTTAAAGTCCATAAATAGCAACACTCTAGAGGTCCCGGGCCCTAAGGAAGTCAGATTAGCCACAACCAGGGCCAGGGCCTTTTCAACACTGGCTCCAACCTGGTGGAATGCTCTGTCTCATGAGAGTTGTTCTGCCTGGCCTTTGGCTTGAAATCAGCCTGATCCCTTCCCCCTCATTCCTTTTCCTTCTGTGAAATAGTCCCCTATTTGGGGACTTCCCTGGCTTTTTTTCTGGCCCACCTAGGACCAGTTTGGATAGTTGGCCTTGGTGAAGATTTGACGTCTCTCCCCCCCCCCCAACAGTTTTGATTCTGGGCTTTCACCGAAATGAGGCTGCATTTTAAATTGTATTTTAATCCTGTTTTAAAGTTGCATTTTAATCAATTGTTTTTATACCTGATGTTAGCCGCCCTGAGCCCGGTCCTGGCCGGGGAGGGCGGGGTATAAATTATTATTATTTTATTTTTATTATTATTATTATTATTATTATTATTATTATTATTATTATTTCATCACAGCACCATGTTTCCCATTTTCTACTACACTGGGCCGATGGTAGAAGAGACCACTAAGTGCCTTAGAAGCCACACAACACGTTCCTGCTGCTAGACTAAAACAAGATTCATTTGCCATGTGATTGCAGCATTTGATGCACTGGGCTACTTCTCCCTTTATATCAGTTTACGGTGTTTTGTCTGTCAATTTCGGGGCAAGATTCTGTAACTATCTATGCTCAGCCCTTGAAAACAGCCCATCTTGTTGCATTGCAAATCAGCTCCAGACTTCCATTTTGTCTTAGCAGAGCCCCTTGGACTGCGAGTCATAAATAATTCCACCATTCCCAAACATCAGAATGCCATGAATTATGAGCTTTTCATCAAGGATCAATAGAAACAGAGGGTGTCTAGATAAGCACATTTCATAATTACTGCTTAGTACTGCATAAATCAATTTAGTGACGCACTTCAGAAAAGTTTTTCAAAATCTTCTCCTTTTTTGTGTAAGATTTATAAGAGTAATGGTGTCTCAGTGGAAGATTCCATCCCATCTCCTTTTTAATATAGCCTTTTAAGGAAGTTTAATTTCAGCTTCAAAAGGAGTTATATTAAAGATCAATCCTGTAGAATCCTATCTGACACGTTTATGTTTCATTATTGTTTTTTTTTTTTTTTTTAGCCAAAGGAAATGAATCAATCATTTGGTATACTTTTCAATTCATCATCTTCTTGTTCTGTTGCATCTCCTTGAAATAATCAGAAGTCTCTGGCAGTAAGTTAATGAACAGGCACTTAAGGATTCCTTTCTTTCAGTCAAATACTCCAGGTAATGAGGTTGAAATTGATTGCATGATATGAGTTACGCAGGATCCTTCTCTGGCATTAATCTAATAAACTCTCAAGCTTTGTATTAAAAATGCATTTGAACTTTCTGGTAATGCAATTACAAAAAGGATATGAAAATGTAGCATTTTATATGTAAAGTATATTTGCTGATGTCTTAATTTTTTTTACAGCAAGATCCCAAGGGCTGGGGATATGCTGATGGATTGATATAATGATTTAAGCAGCAGTAGACCTGTAATAAAAACCAAAGTGTCCTTGCAGTTTTCCCTTCTTTCTCCATGATCTGGATTTTCCTAATTCTCTTCTGCTGTAGTGTTTCATTTTGTCTTAAGATGTGGTTCTTTCATCTTAAGAATTAAAAGATTACCTTAAGAATTACACGCTTGCACATGTCTCTAATGCAGAATTGTTATTGTGTTATTATCTGTGGGCAATTAGTTGTTGTAGATTTATAGAATTTTAGGGTTGGAAGGGACCCTGAGGATCATCTAATTCACACCCCCCCCCCCCCCGCAATGCAGAAATATCCACTAAAGCATCCCTGAGAGAGATGGCCTTCCAACCTCTGTTTTAAAACCTCCCATGAAGGAGAGCCCAGCTCCCTCTGAGGAAGTTCAGCTCTTACCAAACAACAAAGCAAAAAAAAAAGAAAAGGAAGGGGCCTCTTGTTCATTGGTTTCTAAAATTATTTTCTTTCTTTTTCTTCTTAAAAAAATCTATATCATCCTATCCTCTCCAAAGAAGTCAGCACAACAAGGTACTCAGGCTTTCAAAATTTCTTCTCTAAACTGACCATTTCTCTCTCTCTCTCTCTCTCTCTCTCTCTCTCTCTCTCTCTCTCTCTCACACACACACACACACACACAACCTAGACCTTCAAATGGCACAAGGGACATTCAAAACATATTGATAATCAGAAAAACAAATAAATAAGGAGTAATAATGAAAAAATAAACATAAGTTCACCAGTATTAGGCTATAAAGAAAGCAAATAAGATTTTGAAACGAACACAACCAAAAAGAAGAAGGTAAACAAGAATTACATCTAGGGTGAATCTTCTTATACCTACTCTTGTGTTCCTCACGGATTTCATAATGCCAAGCATCAGAACACTATAATGGCACATTTCTGATAACCAAAGGTGTTCTAGCAAGGACTGTACTGCCATACTATTTTCCTAGGGGTTGCAACTTCATAAGCTCTAGAAATGCTTTTCTGGTATGCTGGTCTCTATATAATAGACTTTTCATTCCTTGCTTTGGTGGGTGAGAAGGTGGGGGTGGTGATTGAACTAATGTTCCAACTATGGCAGCTTGGCTTTTATTCCTAGCAAATTCAGTAGCGACAATTTCAGGCGAATCGGAAGATTTGTGTTAAGCCTTGACCACTAAATCGATGTTTGCCACTTGCAATATCCCTCAAACCTACAATAAACTGTCTTCTGAGGGAAAACTGATGCTAGCTGATTTGTTTCTTGTTGGCCCGATTGCATTTCAGCTTTATTGATCCATCCATGCATGGCTGGTTTCTTTCGTCTGGGGCCATTAGTTTAACTCTCAGTAGCTGGGGCCATGCCTCTGTTTCAGGATAAATATTACAGGGCCTCTGCTCCAATAAATGGGGCACGAGCCAGCCACTGTTAAGGACAATTAAGCCCTATTGGTTTCAGAGAGGTGGCGAGTTTATGGAGCATTCCTCCTGATTTGTTTCCACAAAATTTGTGGGGCGGCTAGTCAACATTAATGGCTGGATCTAGACACACCAAAGAAGCGTTTCAGTTAAAAGCATTGTAAATTTAAACAGGGAAAACAGGTAGAGAAAAAGGGGACTCCACACCGCCATCTGGTGGCACAATGTCATATCACATACACAACGCATATAAATTGCTTTTTCTTTACCCATCTAGCCCAATTGACTGTCTATTGAGCATTCATTCTGAGGTTGGGGCGATGTTGTGTCAAGAATCAAGTTTCAGAAAAGGGAACCAGAATACAGTGGTACCTCGGGTTACATACACTTCAGGTTACAGGCGCTTCAGGTTACAGACTCCGCTAACCTAGAAATATTACCTCGGGTTAAGAACTTTGCTTCAGGATGAGAACAGAAATCGTGCTACAGCAGCGCAGCAACAGCAGGAGGCCCCATTAGCTAAAGTGGTGCTTTAGGTTAGGAACAGTTTCAGGTTAAGAACAGACCTCCAGAACGAATTCTTATCCCAAGGTACCACTGTATTCAAGGAAATAGAGCAACTCCCCTATGAGAGAAGATTACAGCATTTGGTCCACAAATAGGAAGCCTTCCTCTTCCTTTCTATCCATCCAACATCCTTCCCTCCTACATGTACACAACATTCTCACTCTATTGCCCAACCCCAGAAGCCAGGACCAAATCTATGCTTTGCCTGCAAAATCCTGCACCTATGAATGTGTCCTTTTAGCCTCCCACAGAGTCAGGAAAGTAATCCAGCATTCAACCTCTTCCACAAACAGAGGCAAAGACTGGAAACCGAAACTAAATACGTTGCCTGCAGCTGCATCTAATTCAGCCTGCTGTTCCTTGAATATTTTAACAAGCCTTATCGTGTCCTTCCACTCTTTCCATATTTAGTAGTGCTGATGGATCTTTGGAAAAGTGATGGTCTGAAAAAAAGCCCAGAAAAGTACAGAGAATGTATACATTTTCTTGAAACTTTTCTCAGCAGTGTGAGGGAAATGGCTATAGCTCCCTGGTAGAGCATCTGCACAGCATCTACAGGTTCAACATTTCCAGGTAGGGCAGGGGGAGCTTGGGGGTGGGTGGGAAATGAATTTTCTTGAATTTTTTAGGCTGGAGTTAGCTTTTCTAAGTTTCAGGTGTGAGGTGCTTGGTTGGGGTAGTTCCCCCCCTCCTTCTGCACACAAAAAAATTACCATATGGCTCTCTTTGCAGCCTTCCAGCTGTGCTTCCTTCCTTGGTCTGTTCCTGATTCACACATACTTGACACCTACTTGCTAACCAACACATCTGTCTGGTTAGTTACCGTGGAATGGACTGTTGGTATGATGCCTCCTACACCAGGCATTTCTTATGTTGTTAGGAGGAGCCTTTGGAGTCAAGCACCCTCCCTTCCTCTGCTAATGTGAAACTCGCACTCTTTGTTCTCAAAGGAACCTAGTAGAAACAAGACTCTGAAGAGGCAAAAAAAGTAATCTCATTTGAGGCTGGCAGCAGCTAACACAATTTGGAATACTTGAAATAGCAACTCAAATTAAATGTAATGCTTAAAGGATTTCCCAATTGCTTTACTGTATAAACACCATAAATAAGCAAATCATATTAGCCTTTAACATAATTAGTTGAACACTTGAGTGTCAAGATAAAAAACCATTCCTGCCCCCCTCCTTTTGTGTATCTCTGTGTGTGTAGAAAACAAGATGTATGAAGATTGAAATGCTAATCCATTTGCATGAATTTCTAAAGAATTAAAACTGTTTCTCAACTAATTTGTGTAAGTGCTGGCAGGGAAGAGTGAGATGGCACTGCTTTCTTCCACAGCAGGAAGAACAAACCCTAAGGCAGAAATTTAAGCTCAAAGGAATTCACCTGACAAACCTAGAAGGCATTCAAGGAACAGAAATGCATCTGGGATCATATCAAATCCTTCTCCATGCATCCTTCAGATTCCAAATGGATTGGTGTAAATTGTCTCAGACTAACGCCAGGCAGCAGCTGGTTGCATTGTATACAGCATGGACCAACATTCTGCTGCAGAACTGAAAAGTGATTGGCAAAGGGGCCTTAAGACATTCAAAAGAGTAACACAGGCCCAGTAAAAATGGAATGAAAGCAGCATGAAATGAAGGCCAAGGAGTGGGAAACCTGCACCTTTCCAGATGTCACTGGATCTCAGTTCCCATCATCCCTGAACACTGGCCAGGCCAGCAGGGGCTGATGGGAGTTGGAGGCCAAGAATGCCCACCCGGAAGGCCACAGATTGCCACCCCCTAAGAACCTAATCATAGGTTCCTTAAAGGAGCTAAGGGCTTCAGCTATATTGTTTACTAGCTGTTGGTATGTGAGCAGGTGTGAGAATTAAAACCTCATTATCTGTATTTCTGAATTAAGAAATATTCATTCCAGAAATCAGATTGCTGCATGCAACCCCAAAAGAAGTGACAGGCAACCCTCAGAGGGGTGTTCACTTTGCTTATTGTACATGAATATTACTAAAATTTATAATATGCTGCCATCTCTACTGACAGCTGCTGCATGCATTTTTTTAATACACCATTTATATATAAAAAAGCAGGTTTTATTTCCTCCCTCTCTTTCTTTACCTACATTTGTGCCTTCCTTACGGGTATTTGAATGGTTACCAATGAGAACATTAGACCATGTCATTTCAATTGGAGAAATTCCTAGACACAAAACAATTCCCTCCCCTCTATATTTGAATTAAAATTTTACACAATGGTTTTCACAAACCATGAAATTGCCTTAACAGTAAGCATTACTGATTGAAATTACACACTTGTCAAAATGCTCCTAATTAGTCATTACTCGCTGAAACAGGCAGTTTATTCTTGTCTGTGATGAGAATAATTTTTCATTAGGGGCTGATGGCTGGGATGTGATGTGAGGTTGTGGCTTTCTTCTGATAGCTCTTAGTTCTAAAAGACATGCCACAAAATGATCCAAATGCTGATTAAAAATCATCCTCAGGCTATAGCCTTAACGCCACTTACCCTGGGGCAAACCCAATTAAGTCAAAAGATTTTACTGGAGTAAGCCTGACTAATATTATAACCAGTACCTCTTTTAGTTTTCCATTAGCCTAAGCAAAATATAATAAGTACAGCATGATCCTAAGCATGCTTGTTCAGATATAACTTGCACTGAGTTCAATGGGACTTACTGTCTGGTCCAGCAGTGAGCAACCTGTGGTCCCCAGATGTTTCTACACTACAAGCCCCATCACCCTTGGACCCTAACTGTTGATCATGCTGTCTAGAAGTCAAACAACATTTGGAGGACCACAGGTTCCTCACTGTTGCTGTAGTTAGTGTGTTTAAGCCTGAAATTATAGTTGTTCTGATTCTGGCTCTGCTCTAATGTCAATTCTGGATTTTATTTGCCATGTATGAGGCGAACAAGGGTACAATTTGATTCTAGTTGCACATGATTGGATAATTAGCATCATAGCTTGTGATCTTCTATCATGGGAATAATTAGTGTTGAGGGAGAAGCAAGTGGTTCTAGCTTTAATGCTTCCACCCCAGACACAAAGGATAGTAATGGAGCTCTCCATCTTGAACTGCTCACAGGTAGACCATTCCATCATGGTTCTTTGAGGCCAGAGGAGCAGTCCATTGAGTTAGACATCAACAGGCCACAAGACTACCACCACTTTTATTCACACCAAATCATGAAAGGTATTCTTGTGAGAAAGTAAGAGATAAAAGTGTGCTGTTACTGCATGATGATTTGTGCTCATGAGAACAGATGATTTTCTTCTTCTTCTTCCTTTATTTTGGCAATTCTTATTTTGCTTACCTTTGTGAAAATACTGCTTCCTTATCTCATCACATACCAGGGGTGCCAACTTGAATAAAATATTGTTGTGGGAAGCTAGGTAAACTCCGCCACAAGACTCGCCACACACACTCCATTTGAATGGCAATGCCTATCAGCTGTGGTGGGCAGTCCCCTCAAATATTGTATGGGGGGGGAGGCCTCTAGGAGTTGGCTCCTGTGTCACATGCCTACAAGCCCTTTCAGAAAACCTTTATTCTCCATCCACTTAACCAAACCCCAGCTTTTCCTTTTACTAAGTTCCAAATCTCTTATCCCTTTCGTGAATCTTACCCTACTCAGTCTCTACCATTTAACAGCCCATGTCAGCAAGGGATTCCCGGGGTCATCATTTGAACTTAAGATTGGAAAAATGAGAAACTGAGAGAAATGAATTTGACAGATTCTTCCATCCATAATGGCAACCAGGAGCATAGCTATGCTTGCAGAATGCAGGCTGGAGATATATAGATATATAGATGTTTAGATATTTAGATATACTGTAAAGTAAAATTTCTTCTGCAACATGAACTCCAAATTAATAAAAGCACCATAATAAAATAAGACTGTCTTTTTTTTTGCAGCAACCTCCCTTGCAAGACTTTGCCCATTTGACGATGCTTCCATTTACACAACATGACTTACTGAGATTTGTTTGTTTTCATCTGTAGTCTTTGTATTTCATTCTTTTCCAGTCCCTATTTTCCTCTCTGAAGTATTGCCACAGGGAATCAGTAGAATTGCTATCAAATGGTTTTTTTCTTGTTTCAGGGTCAGATTTTAATGAATGAAGTCATTAAATAAAATAAAAACGGCATTAATTAAAGTTATGCACATGCCTGCTGCACACCTTTTGTCAAGAGCTGCTCGCTCTAGAGTTTAAGAAGTGGCATTGCTACTGTCATTTTCGATCATGAGAAACAGCGTGTTTATAGCCTCTGCTACTGACTTCCATCATTTGATAAAGAGACTGTTACATGAGGCAGGATTGATAACCCCCCTCCCTTTTAATAAAGACTTGGCACCAAAACATATTACATTGTTTATATGCCTTCCTCAAATACCTGAGCAATATCCTCAAGATGCAGTCTTGCTTTCCCGATGTTCTTTTTATAGCCTTAATTACTTAAGGATTGTGGACTTAATTACTGTAGGATTACTTTCTGACCCATATTTGAAAAGATACATGTTCAAATTATATTTCTGTAAGCTGGCATCATCCGTAATATGCAGGCGTACTGTATGAAATATCCTGAAAGGCAACATCATTCAACCTAAGAATACAAATACATGGCACCATAAAGCCTGTCTGGCTAATCAAGACTGACTAATTTTTAACATATTGCTGGTAATGGTTTTTTTCCAAGGAAAATGTTGGTAATCACAAAACGTCCATCTATTCCATGTTTTTGCTGCAATGGTGGAAGATAGTGGGAAGGCAATATCTATATGTTTTACCGATGAGAAATACCAGTGCTTCTCCCCACCCCTGGCAGCAGGGAGGACTGCCAGTTGTTGCTTTTAATCAATATCCTGTTTCTATCTTTTTATGGGATGATTTAGTGGGCCTTACTATTGTATAAGCATGCATAAGACTGCACTGTTAATGTCTATAGAGCAGAAGTGGAAAGGAAGTGTTCGTGTGTGAGTTACATAAAAGACATACAGTGGTACCTCAGGTCCGTTCTTAACCTGAAACTGTTCTTAACCTGAAGCACCACTTTAGCTAATGGGGCCTCCCGCGGCCACTGCACTGCCGGAGCACAATTTCTGTTCTCATCCTGAAGCAAAGTTCTTAACCCGAGGTACTATTTCTGGGTTAGCGGAGTCTGTAACCTGAAGCGTATGTAACCCGAGGTACCACTGTATTCCTTGCCTGGGATACAGAACAAGGCCGGTGGGTGAAGATTCAGAACAGTGCTGGGCAGTGGTGCTGCTTGGTGGTGTAGTGGTGTAGTGGTTGAGAGCCAGTGTGGTGTAGTGGTTAAGAATGGTAGACTTGTAATCTGGTGAACCTGGTTCGTGTCTGCTCTCCTCCACATGCAGCTGCTGGGTGACCTTGGGCTACTCACACTTCTTTGAAGTCTCTCAGCCCCACTCACCTCACAGAGTGTTTGTTGTGGGGGAGGAAGGGAAAGGAGAATGTTAGCCGCTTTGAGACTCCTTCAGGTAGTGATAAAGCGGGATATCAAATCCAAATTCTTCTCTTCTTCTCTTCTTGGTGAGGCAGCCATGGCCTTTTGCTTGTGTGCTCCACAGCGGTGGTTTCCCAAGAATGACATTGCAATTCCTTGGCACATTCCTCCCAACTTATCTGACAAACTCTGCTTCTTGTTTGCTGACTTGCATCTGACTCTAGCCCTGGCATCTACTCACCGACACAATCCACTCTTGCCCCTGCTAATTGCCTCGCATTCCACCCCTCAGCTTTGTGCCCTACACTACTTTCTATGCAAACACACAAAGCCATGTGTTTCCTTCACCCTCTTTCCCTAGGCCCAGCCAGCCTTATTTCATTGCCAATCTGCCAGAGCCTCACCCCACCTAGGACTCTTTGGCTGGGGCGGCAGCTGCACTCTGACCTCCCAGGAAGGAGGAATCAGTGGGGTAGGGATCCTGGGGGGTGGGGGCACTGACATGGCACTTTCTTCCTGGTAGCAGTATTGCTACTGCTCCTTTTTCCTCTCCTTCAGTTATTTCTCACCAGAGAAAGGGGGGGGGGCAAGGAGAAGCAGGGCAATGTTGGCTGAAAATGACTTCAGGGACTGGGTATGGGGGTGAGCTGGAGAGGGGGGGTGGCCTGGGATGAGTGTAGAAATGTCAGTGGCTTCCATGTCATCTAACTTTCAAAAATTTTAATTTTTTGTAATGTGTCAGGCTCTTTAGATATATGCATGAGAACATATTATGACCACTGTTGGATCAGACCAGGTACAGTTGGTCATTCTGTATTCAGCAGTATCCAGACAGCTGTTTTTCATAATGCAACATGCAGAGCAAGAAGGCAACCCTCCCCCCTCAACCCATGTGCTTCCCAGCAATTGGTATTCCGTGCTATATTGACTAAATAAACAAAGGTTCTGTTTAATCATTGTGGCTAATAGCCATTGATGGTGCTATCCATCACTTTGCCTGATCTCCTGTTAAAGTTATCCATGCCACACCTTATCCATTCCCACACCTTATACAATTAATTAAGCGTGGTATAAAGGTGTACTTCTTCTTGTCTGTCCTGAATCTCCTGCCAGTCACTTTCACCAGATGACTCTGAGTACCTGTCTTATAAAAACTTCTATCTCTCCATTGCCATCACATAGTTTTACTAACTTATAATTCCCCCTTCATTGTCACAAGAGGCCCCCAAATCTCTGCATTTCCCAATCCCTTGATCATTTGGGGGGAATTTTTCTGTACCTTTTCCAGCTCTACAATACAATTTGAGATACTGTGCAGCCTGAAGTGTATTCAGTATTCCACATGCAGCTACACCATAGATTTATGAAAAGACTTGCAGATGACGGTTCTTCTTTTCAGTTCTTTTCCTTGCAATCAGTAGCATGGCATTTCCACTACTCTTGTGCTGTACAGGGACACCTTCCTTCTTCTATCTTTTTTTTTTTAAAATTATTAACCAGCCAATCACATCAAGTCAAATCACATCACATAAATTCCGAATTACAAAGCCGAATTTTAAATTTTGTTGAGGGAACCCATATTTCAAGATCCGAAGGGGGATTCTGATCATCTTCTTGCTACTGCGTTAATGTCCAAATCAGTCCAAACAAAGTTCATAATTCTATCCAGATTTATCTTGCTGTTTCCACATCACATCTTGTTCATATATTTTCTCTTTTTTCTTTATGATCTCTTCTGATAGTCTCCTTAAGCCGATAAACACCAATAATAATCCTGTGTGAATTTTTCCATTCTTCCAGTCCTCAAATCGAGATGGTTTCCATATATCATCGCCTTCATAGATAACAGCGCTCTTTCCATCATTAATTACAGAACTGTTGTTCTTAAGTCCCACTGAGGAGTTTCATCCACAATATCAAAACAGCTCTATTTCTCCTCTCAGACTTAAGTCCTCCGACAGAACTTCCCAATATGGCGACGGTATTTTTAACTGCGTCATTCCAAAGCCCTTATACATTCCATGCTCTTCGTAAAGCATGCTCTGGTTCAAAAGTTTATCTCCACACAGCCTTAAATCCACAGCTTAAGTCCTTAAAATGACATTTCTGACTTGTGGGTGGGGGGGATTCTTGTTTAATCACATAAAGGAAAAAAAGGAAGGTTTTTCTCCCCCTCCCCCATCAGTCCCTTTGCCATACCGAGTCTTGGCGTATCTTCTCATGATCTATACTTGTTCCTCTGACTCGTCTTGTTTTATCAGAGATCTCTTCTGTTAGCAGTCTTTACTCCCCCTTATTCCTTGAAATATGTGCATTAGCTTCATCCAAATTATTTCTTTTGAAGTTCTTGCAGCTAGTGGCGCGGATCAGAGATGGCGTCCAGGCGTGCTGAAATCCCACAGGAGGGCATTGTGCCTAGTGCCCCCATCCCCACAAATTCGGGGGTGGTATAGGGCACAGCAGGCAAGGGCAGTCCCCCACCATAATCCTGGGGGAGTAGGGAGGCTATTTACTCCCATCACAGCCTCCAATTTACCTTGTGTGGGTCGGAGAGATGTTATTGTCAGCCATCTTCTGATGCGCCCCTAGTGGTCCCTCCCACCTTCCTTCTTCTATCAGCTAGAATGTAACTTTTTCTGGGTCTGGGATATTGAGCACAGCACTATGGCTATGCCTCTTGTCAGGCTATTTTTTTTTAGCATTTTTTTTAGCTATCTTCCTACGAAGTGTTGGGACCCGTATATAGATGATCAGCTTGTCCATTTATATAAGTTCTGAGTATCTGCACCTCATTATTTTTATATATATATATATATATATATATATATATATATATATATTACAAAACAAAAACAAAAAACCCACACCAAACACTGAGAGTGATTACATGTCGATTTTGCTTTCAGATCTTTGTAAAGTCTGTAAAAAGTTGGGTGAAATATATGATTTCCCTCCTTCCTTCCTGCCTCCCTCCCTTCCTTTTTTGAAGGGCAGGAGCAGTACAGAAACATTCAACCTTTCCAAACCAAGTACAGTGGTACATCAGGTTAAGAACTTAATTCATTCTGGAGGTCTGTTCTTAACCTGAAACTGTTCTTAACCTGAGGCACCACTTTAGCTAATTTCTGCTCTCATCCTGAAGCAAAGTTCTTAACCCGAGGTACTATTTCTGGGTTAGAGGAGTCTGTAAGCTGAAGCGTATGTAACCTGAAGCATCTGTAACCCGAGGTACCACTGTATGCATTTGGGAGACCTACCCACACACCCACACCATATCTTTGTGTGGTGGTACATAAGAACAAAAAATGAGCCTGTTGGATTGGGCTAATGGCCCATCTAGTCCAACATCCCTTTCTCACAGTGGCTGCCGCGATGCCAGTGGCCCTGAAAACAGGACCTGAGCACAACAGCACTCTCCCCTCTGGCAGTTCTCAGCAACTGGTCTTCAGAGGTATAATGCTTCTGACAGGGGAGGTAGAACATAGCCATTGTGGCTAGCCTTTGTCTTCTATGAATTTGTCTAATCCTACTTTAAAGCCATCCAAGTCAGTGGCCATCACTGCCTCTGATGGGAACGGGTTCTGGAGCTTAACTATGCACTGTATAAGTCAGACAGTGAGCCAATAGTGGGACCCATCTCAACAGCTGAAGACCAATGGAAGATATTAAAGATATTAGATAAAACTGGGAGCAAACTGGACATAACAGTGGCAGAGGCCTGTTTCTGCATATGTGTCCTTCCCACTAAAGTGAACATAGGAGTCTTCTTTAATAGTAAAGTAAATATACTGAAGAGGATTTTTGCCCTATCCATGTTTCACCTCCCTTCAGTCCAAGCACTTTTCTTTGTTCTTGACTTACTATCCAAGCCAGGGAGGGAGAAAACTGAAACATTGTCACCCCCTCTCTTATATATAAATAGTACAGACATGTGAATGATGACCCAGTTATATCTAGCTTGTCCCTTAAAAGAACTTTGTGCATCATAAGAAAAGGTGGAAAATAACAAGCAGCAATCTTACTCAATGGATTCAGGTAATTACTGCCCAGAGGACATGGTTAATTGGGCAGTCTATAAATGCCCAAAAGATGTGAATAGATTACAAATAATAGGCTATTTTCTTTGATATATACACCCATCCGAGGCATATAAAATCCAGGCAAAGTACACTGTACTGCATCTTCCTATGCAAATAGTGTGAGATTACTTCAGTGATTCAGGCCACTAACTTATATCAGACTTGCATGAACTGTAAATATGTCAAAAGTTACAGTTCCGCTTTGCTGGATGTTGGCTCAGTTTGCAAAGATCACTGTTACTTTGAATCGGTTGGAATTTTCAATGCCATGCTTGCAAATTATGTCCACTTTCACTTTTACTTCTGCAAAGCACCGCAAGAAAATGACTGGGATCTCCAAAAGGCTACCAACTTGGTGTGTGTGTGTGTGTGTGTGTGTGTGTGTGAATGTGTACAAAATGGCCACAATCCTATGCATGTTTATTCAGCAGTATGCCACACTGTGTTCAAAGGGGCTAAGTCCTTAGTCAATATAATTGCAGCTTGTGCCATTCCTTTGTTGAACATCTTGTTCATGTGTCATAGTGTGACTTATGGATCTGAGCATGCATACATTACAGAGGATTGGACCCTTTGGGTATTGTCCAGTTCTGTTATTATATTATTACTATTATTGTCTTCGTGCTGCAGCAGGTCTTTTAAAGAGATTTGTGGCAGCATAGAAAAAAAGGACCCTGATCTGCTAGCTACTTAATCCAAGTGTCTTGCCACACGAAAACAGCTATCACATTGATCAATCTAGTCTATTATTGCTATAAATATTGGTGTTCATTCTCACCTATAGACATAATATCTGCTGCTTTATGTTTGACTACTTCCAGCAGGCGGGCCAGAAGTTTGTTAGTTTTACCCAATGATTATGCCAAACCTCTTTGTATCTGTGGTTAGAAATTGTGGCCTGAGTTGACCCAAAATGTATTTTGTGCTGTTTTGATTATTTACTATTCTTAAAACAGGTCAGTGGGTTGTGGGAATGCAAGCGTAAGTGTAGGGTGTGTTTATAGATGATAGATACAAGTGTTCTGTGCCGTATGTGTACAATTGTTCCTTTTTCTGTGTAAAATTCTTGTTTTATTTTCATCTAAATAGAAATAGAACCCTTCATAGAAATAATAATAATATAGTGGTACCTCGGGTTACATACGCTTCAGGTTACAGACTCCACTAACCCAGAAATAGTACCTCGGGTTAAGAACTTTGCTTCAAGATGACAACAGAAATCGTGCTCCGACAGCGCAGCAGCAGCAGGAAGCCCCATTAGCTAAAGTGGTGCTTCAGGTTAAGAACAGTTTTGGGTTAATAACGGACCTCCGGAACGAATTAAGTACTTAACCCAAGGTACCACTGTAATAATAATAATAATAATAATAATAATAATAATAATAATTTTTATTTATATCCCGCTCTCCCCAGCCAAAGCTGGGCTCAGAGCGGCTAACAACAATAAAAATAGCACAGTTTACATAAAATCACAATCAATTAATTAAAATACATTCTAAAATCAATTCAGAATCAAATTAATGGCAACCATTGGGCTAGAGTACTATGTTAGTCAAGTTGTGTGGCAAAGCAAATTCGAGGAGACAGAAGAATGCTTTGTCATTCTCCTTTCATGTATGGCACAAAGCAATATCAAATGCAGTTCTGTGGTAGCACCACTTAACTTTCAAGGTTTCTCTCGATGCTATAAACTACCTCAATCTGTGGTTCCAGAATATACTATACTAGGAAAGAAACTGAGAGGGCAAGGCTTTATAATATACTGTTCGTCAAGTGCATTTAACATTTGATGTATGCAACAAGCTAATCAATCTTAGCCTCTCTCCCATTCTTAAGAAATGTCTCCACTGTTTTGTACCTTGTGTGTGTCTTAAGATACAATCTATTCTCATTTTCTTGTTTTTCTTGTGCTTGTTTCCACTTCTTCTTGCTTAAAATAAGAAAGAAGTGTGTGATTTAACCATTCAAATTCTGGCATGCTCTTTGTTGACAAAGCCTTTAACAGAATAAGAATGTGACAAACCTACTCTATCTTGGATTTTTAAAACAGCAAGTTTTATAGATATAACCCAGTGATCTAGTGTGGGGGGCTGTGGCCATGGGTGCATTTTTTTGAGCCCCCCCCCCCAAAAAACAGGCCCCCTCATCAGAGCCTGAATCAGCCCAACAGCACCAGTCACAGCTCCACTCCTGACCCAGAAAGGAGAAACACAGTAGAGTGGTACCTCGGCTTAAGTACTTAATTCGTTCTGGAGGTCTGTTCTTAACCTGAAACTGTTCTTAACCTGAAGCACCACTTTAGCTAATGGGGCCTCCTGCTGCCGCTGCGCTGCCGCCACCCAATTTCTGTTCTTATCCTGAAGCAAAGTTCTTAACAAAACTGCACAACAGCTGAAGATGTCTCAGCAGTGGATCACAGTCCTTTAACCAGGTTAAACTTGAAAGTCCATTTGATGTAATGAATGGCTGTGAAAGATACTTCCGGGTTTGCCGCATGTGTGTTCCGAAGTATATGTAACCAGAGGTGCTCGTAAGTAGAGATACCACTGTAGAGCTAACCAAATCAGTTGTTTGGATTTGGATGGAGGTTTAGCCCAGAGTTCCATTTATCATATTATATTATTATTGCAAGGGGACGCGGGTGGCGCTGTGGGTAAAAAGCCTCAGCGCCTAGGACTTGCCGATCGTCAGGTCAGTGGTTCGAATCCCCGCGGCGGGGTGCGCTCCCATCGTTCGGTCCCAGCGCCTGCCAGCCTAGCAGTTCGAAAGCACCTCCAGGTGCAAGTAGATAAATAGGGACCGCTTACCAGCGGGAAGGTAAACGGCGTTCCGTGTGCTGCGCTGGCTCGCCAGAGCAGCGATGTCACGCTGGCCACGTGACCCGGAAGTGTCTGCAGACAGCGCTGGCTCCCGGCCTATAGAGTGAGATGAGCGCACAACCCTAGAGTCTGGCAAGACTGGCCCGTATGGGCAGGGGTACCTTTACCTTTACTATTATTATTGCAAGATCTGATTCCCATGGCCATTTTAAACCATTTGAGTTTCCACACCTTTCGCTATGTCTATATAAAAGTAGAAATAAAAGTGAGAGTTAGAGAACATCTGTTCATCTGGAATGCCAAGATAAATCCTTGAGTATAGCATTCACCTTCAGACAAGTGTGCTGGCAGGGAATACACCTATCCAGCTAAAAAAATAAAAATAAGTTCATATGATTTGTAACACTCCTATTGATCAGAGGAGAAGTATTCAGTTGTTGGCATATATCCAGGTGTCTGCTTAATTATTATCAACAAACAATGGAGAAGCGGAATGACTGGCCACGTCCTGGGCAGCAGCAAAGAAAACTGCACAACAGCTGAAGATGTCTCAGCAGTGGATCACAGTCCTTTAACCAGGCTGAACTTGCGAAGTCCATTTGATGTAATGAATGGCTGTGAGAGATGGTTAGAAAAAGATACAAGAACCTCATTTTCTTGGGAGAAATGTTTGAAAAGCATCCTGCATTTTAGAAGTAATTGAGCAGTTTTATGACAGCTGGATACTTGGGAGGGTGGGGAAGGAAATCTGATTATGGCACAGGGAAATACAATAGAGAGAGGGCATGTCCAAAGTATGGTAGGTTGCATATTGAGTATGTGATGAAGGCTAATAAGATAGGAATAGGGAGTGGGAGTTGTGGATGGACAGGATAGAGAGAGAAAGTGAGAGGTGCTCTTTTCTCTTCTTTGTAGAGACCATTAGCAGCAGAGTTTCAGAAATTTGTACAGATGCATCAAATATGCCTTCTTTCCTAAGGAAAACAAACAAATGATCATAAACAAACTGGAGATCTCAAAGAGGATGGGCACAAATTGGGAATTCATTATTAGGAACAAAATGTGGAGGAATCAGAAACAGGAAGATTCCACAGAGAAAGAACAATCATCTTAAATCAGAGAATGTTGAATAGTGGGAAAGTGAAAGAATATCATTTTTGCTCATAATAAATACTTTCAAATGTGTTTTGTTTTTGAGGATAGCAGAAACTGCATCTGGACTACAGAAACATAATGAGGAGATGATTACTTGGAAAATTTTGCTGAAAGTCTGTTCACATTCGCATTAAAGAAGATTAACAAACCTTAGTGGCTTGTCTAATCCAGTTATTGAACCAGGTGAGTATAGCAAAATCCAGATTCACAGTGTAGGATGAAGCCTTAAGGCCATCTGTTCCAACCTACCCCACTCCCACTGCTTACTGAAGGAAATCCAGAGTTGCCTAATATGCAAAAAGTTTTCTGCAGCTAATTTAATAAAAGTCAGCATAGGTCCTAAAATAAAGTTGTATAAGTCAGATGGGTCAGTGCAAATAAGTTGAGTTGGGCTCAGCTGAATAAGATATAACCAATGGCTATGTGTAAGTTTGGCTTGCTTCTTTAAATTCTTCCCAGGGAACTAATTTTGTCAACTTGCCCTTTACAGCAATGGCAGTGTAGAATAACTGATTAGACTGCAGCAATCTGTTTGGGATGGAAGTTTGACAGCATTTCTCTTAAGTCTCCCTCTTAACAACAGAATCAGTACATCCACAGAGTATAAAATCATTTTCAGGTATCTCCCCTCTTATCTTTCCTAGCTAGGATTGAAATAGTAGTGTGCTCCTAGATACAGAAGTAAAAATACAGGCTAGGAGGTTGGGGAGGATTCACTTGCATTCAGAAACTGAGAGAACAACAAATAAATGCTTATAGCATGATGAGAAATGACCAGCTAAGTTTTTGAATAGGTGCTCACATAGCTTACAACCTTTGGCCTTTTTTGTGAAGGTCCTACAAATGTATCCCATAACACAAGAATGTGGAACGTGCGGTGCTCCAGAGTCTGGTGGACTACAACTCCCATCATCCCTGACTATTGACCATACTGACTAAGGATGATGAGTCCAAGAACATCTGGAAAAGCAGAGGCTGTGCACCCCTGCCACCGCTGGGATGCCTTATCCTCTGAAGGTAGTCCTGAATCAAAATGAACAAAAGAGTTTAATCTCATTGCTCCCTATCCACTGACTGCAGACAGTCTTGAGATTTATGATAACAGAGAAAGAAAGGACTTGCCCATCCCCTTTGCTCCATTTGTCTGGACAGTCACCACATGTCCTACTTCATGATGTGGTTGAAAAAGGCATGGAGTTGGAAATTCACCTATCTCCATTGTTAAGATCTCATTGACAGATTCTTTTCCAGTATTTCAAGCATTCAGAGAAAAAGTTCAGAAAACTTGCACTGGTGGAAATTGATGGGTTTTGCTCAACTGTTATTCCAGTTGGAGAGTATTCACTGCTACAAAAACTAGGTAAGTTTTGCAAAAATAAAATAAAAATGGATGCCTCTTGTTTGCTTTCCTATACCTCAGTGCTCCTGAAGAAAAAATTCAGGTGTCATGAAACTGCATGGTCAAACTTCATAAACAGAAGAATATAATTTTCCATGTTTCAAGGTCCTGATGTAAAGTCAACGTGTTCTGAACTTTACATGTGGTCCTAATGACAAAATCAAGATAAACCTATAGTAGTCAACTCATGTGTCTATCAGTCATGAACATCTAGCTTCTTAGATATGTAAATTTGTTTTCACTATGACTTGGAAGTAATGGTATCTACATTGACTTCTATCTATTTCTGCTGTGTGTATCACATCACTAATAAACAAATATGAAACTTTAAAAGGAAAGTCCTTCTTTCAGGGGATTTAATTACTAGATAGAGTCTTATATGGAACCTGATAAATCAATAGTCTTAGTGGCAACATTTTAGAGATGCCACATTGCCTCCTCGTTTAAGAAACATATCACATCTAGCTAGTCAGCTTTCACAGTACCATCAATTTATTTCAGTTTAGGAGGCTGGATGTGTAATATTTGCAACTTTACTGCACAAAAAAGTACCCAAATACCTCTTGTTATTTTTGCATTGATTTCTTAGTGCTCTGAACTTACACGCTTTCATAAGTGAACCTTATGAACAGCTATATCATGACAATTTACAAATTTAAATCAAAAGAAAAACTAAAAGGTCAACTGATCAATTAAGAAAATCAGAAAAAAGGACAGAAATCTAAATTATTATTGCATGATTCAGCAATTATGTGCTGCTTTTGCACTGATATATTTAATGAAGCATGCAATAATAATTTATTTTTTTCTGATTTGTCCATTTTTCTTCATTGACTTACTGTGCCTGACCTAAGAAGTGCTCTTTGACCATTGCTAGCAATGTTTCTTCTCAAATATTAGATTACATTACATTCCCTTCCCAATTAAAATACCCAGCCAGGCTTTCTGATAACTAGTTTTTATTCTTTTTTTAATTTGTGAGATGAACTGCTGCTAGTATTTGTCATATTCTGAATTTTTGTTTTATCACTGAATATTTTATGATGTTTGCTTCTTTTTGTAAATTGCTTCAAGGACACATATCAGCAAAATGTAAACAGAGGCCAATGAAATGTTTCATATCAAAGATCATTTTCCAAATCTTTAAAATATTCAAAAGTGAATATTATGAAATAAATAGTCCTATGATTACAGGTATAAAGAAAACTAGCTATACTGCATCATGTGTACCAGATGATGGCTGTGAATTCACTGAAAAGATTGACTTAATTTTGCTTTTTCAAAGATGTACAAAATCTGGCTAAAAGGATAAGAGAGAAAGTGGGAGAGGGAGACAGCATGGCGAGAAATTATATTGCAATTTCCCCACAATTGCATATATTAAGGTAATCAAGAAAGTTACTTCTAAAGCTAGGAGTATCAGATCCATGTTTTGCAGTCCTGAGATCATGTCTAGGAGCTAATGGCACTTTCTCTTCATAACATAGGTGAGCCTGGTTATTTCTGCCAGGTCCCAGCACTTTTACCTATTGTTCTCAACAGTATTATTCATTCTACGGCTTTCTACAGCTATATAATGCATTCTTCAGAAATCATTTTGGAAAGATAGCGGTTTGATTAGGGCGATGCATTTGAAATGGCAAAGGTCCCTCTACCTCATCTAAAAGAAAGGGACAGAGTTGACAGATGTGCATGACGATAATGGGAAAAAGCAGCGCTCTTACAAGGCCTTTCTAAACCTCTGGTATATACCTCCCTCCCTTGCTCTCTTTTGGTATAAACGAGAGAGTAGATACAAATAAGTAAATATAGAAATAAATTTGCCCTTGATTGACAAACTTAGTTTCCAATTAGTTCTTTGCTTATTATCCTCTTCCTTGAACTTGCAACATTGTTGGTGCTTGCAAAATATAAAGGATAAATTCTGCAGCCTACAATAACAAATAACAGCCTTTCCCAACCAGACTGCCTCCTGATGTTGTTGCACTGCAGTTCCCATCAGCCCCAGCCAGTGCTCAGGGATGATAGAAGTGGCAGGCCAAAACATTTAGAAGGCACCAGGTTGTAGAGTCACAGCACCAGCTGCTAAGGAAAGCAGGACTGGTTGTCCAAAAGTATTTTGGACATCCCAGAAAGGTTGTGATTTCTGTGGAGAATCTAAGCCCGAAGCAAAACAGAACCTTGCAAGTCCCATCTCTCAATGGTGGAGACCTTTCACCATTGAATTCCATCCAAAGTTTTGGAAAAGGACTCATGCATTTCAGAACAGATTAATACCAACTCTTTGCATTCTGGGAAGTGGGGGGGGGGGTGTGGAAGCCACCCAGTTTTGTTTCTGGCCGGGAAAGAGTGTTACACTGGAACTGAGACCTCACCACGACCTTATAGATACATTTGGTGCCAGGGAAAATAAGAATATTGAAAGAAATAATGTCTCTTAAGATACATTAATGAGTCCTGGGAGGAAAGCAAGCAAGTAAGCTTTCTGGCTGGTTCTGCTTTCATATGTGCAATGTTTAATCCATGGTTTATTTATGTTAAGTGACATAAAAAGAATTCTCTTCTCGCAACAGAGATTTGGGGAAATGTTTCATGAATGGTTAAATGTCCTCTACCTAGCCTGCAGTTGTGCAGGAACTTATAGCACTTAAACTTCATGCTTGTTGCATATGTAACTGTATATTCTTACTGTGTGCTCTCTCCCACTTGACTGGGAAATATTTCTCACTCTGTCTCTCTTTTAATAGTCTTGGCTACAGGGCATAAATATAAGGTAATCACTATGCAGTACATGTTGACAAGATAACTTCCTAGTAAATTGCCACAGAGGAGGTGGTGGTGGCTATTTACATATTTAAAGGGCAGGTACATGGCAATATCTTTCTCCTAGATTGTGTCTGATACAACATCGTAATTACTTTGAGACCATAAACTCCTCAGGGGCATTTGGCTGTTGTGTGTTTACTTGCTATAGAGTAAAGGGAAAAGGGATGCTACATTAAAAGAAAAGAAAATAACAATTTCGCAGAATAAACTTTCCATTCCAGACTGCCCCCAACTTTATCCCAACTGCCAATTAAAATTTAGGCATGAAATGTTATTGGAAGCTACAGAAGGGCATTGTTTCCAAAAGTCATGGGATTATTTTTATTTTGTTGGCTTGTTATGGTCCTCTAAATATTGAAGGAAGATTTTTGTAGAATGTTTCTAAATTGAGTGCCATGATAATGTAAGTGAAAGCAACAAAATAATGACTACCATGATAAAATGGTAATGGATAGATGAAAACACAGCCTTCCCAGGTTTGTGTTATTTATTGGCTGAGTAATTGTACAGTTGTTACTGGCAGGGTCAGTCCACGATATTTTGCTGCCAGAAGCAGAATATCAAGTGACACTTCTTCCCCAGCTCCCCCAGTCTTCTCTCATATATTGCCATGGCCATGACAGAACACACCATTAAAGTAATTTGTTATGCACCTGATAGCATTCTTTCAGATTCCACACTTGAAATTGTTCCAAATGCATGTTACTGCATTAGTTCTCAAGGCAGTCCAACAGTTCCTAGAATGAAAGAATGGGACAAACCCTATACAGTACTAGTCTTCTCCAACTCAGTGCCCTCCAGTTGTTTTAGACTACAACTACCATTAGCCCCAACCAGCATGGCCAGTGATCAGAGATGATAGGAGCTGAAGTCCAAAACACCTGGAGGGCCCCAGGCTGGTCTATATGTATACAGCTCTATACATGCAGGGATCTTTGTGACCAGTAGACATGACAGTGTGGCCAGTGGGAGCTTTCATGATATACCATGATGTATGTGTGAATGGCTCATTTGAACACTGATTATTTCTTCAACTCTATATATGCTCCTATCCAGAGTTTGGTTTTATTGGACTAAAGATCAATGGAGTCTGTGGTGTCTTTAGGCTATATGATTTTAGTTACACATATATACAATGTGAGGATAGAATGGAAGGGCTCATAACATTAACACCCCATTAGGTTCCCAGGAAGATTTCCAAGCCATAGCTTGGGTTCCTGAGCAAGACAAATCGCTGCATCTCCAGCTTCTGGCAGAAGCCAAAGCATAGCCCCCATGGCCTAGGATGGTGTGGCATACAGCCAAGTGATGAAGGTGTAGAAATGCCTACCAGGTTGCTGCAGAAGACATTTTCTTGGTCATCACTATGGCAAGTGGCTCACTCAGTGTGGGGTGGAGGACAGGCACTCACAGCAAAGAAATTGTGGGTGCCCAGACCCGCAGGGTTCCCGAGAGATGGCACCAGTGTTGCAGCACCCTCTTACATATACATAATTTGATCATTTCTTCACATGGTATAATCATTTGACTGGAATTTTAAAGCTAGACTATAACAGACCATGGAGATCTGTTATTGGATCTCTGGTCTCTTTAAATTCAAGCACGCATGAGCCACCTAGAAGGCTTCATACATTCAGAAAGGGCTACTGTGCCGGCAAATTTTATCCAATTATGTCAAAAAGTAAAAGCAAGTTCAGATTCGGATCCAAGGAAAAACAGATCATGCCTTACAGTCCAACTAAAATTGTCCCACTTGCTGAAGCAGTTTCCTAAGCATTTCCTGCCTTTGGTGAACATCCTTAAAAAAGTATTATGATGGCACCATGATGTTTTTCAAGACAGAGTGAGATTGTGTGTGTGCGTGCTCAATATGTGTCCAGTGCAATAGCCTATGACTAAGGCACAGTTTTAATAAACCCAGCAATGCATTTGCTTTTCCATAACACAACAGATTGAGTTCATGACTTCTGGGCAATTCACGAAAAGACTTAGAAACAGATGAATTTGGGAAAATCTCCATCTCAGAAAATAGATACACAGTTAATAAAAACAAAAGGCCAAGTATCTTGTAATATAAGGAGGTAACAGGATGCATGACATTGGATGCAAACACTGTTATTAAAGCACGAGGAATATTTTGAACAGCATCCTTTAGAATAATGATTTTTGGTGAAATGTAGCAGATGGGATAAGATAAACTAAGAAGCATGTAACTGCATAATGTAAAGGGCATTTGGGTCTCTCTCTTTTTTGCAATAAGAGAGAAAATCTCTTCATATCCAGTCATTTCCAAGAGACTGGTCCATATAGCACATATTATATAGCTGTACAAAGATAAAGCTGAGTGTGTCTTAGCAAAGATGCAAAGGGAATAATCCCAGATACCTCAACTGAGTAGTATGAACAGTAAAAGCAGCTGTGACAACTGCATCTCCCCCACCCTTAAACCAAGGTGAGTCAGACCTCAGGTTCATCGTACTTCCATGTCATAAATATGTAGTGAGTCCTGCACATTGTGGACTTGATCTTATGTGGACAGAGTATTGCCACAGAATTGGAATGTAAGGGAGGTGGGAGCAAGCTGCATCATAATGGCCGTAATAAAGATCAATCAATCAATCAATCAATCAATCAATCATAATGGAGGTGCTGCTCCTGCCAGGATAATGCTACTGAACTCTTTACGAGGGCTGTACTTTCATTTATGAATTTATACAGATGCATAGATGGTGACATACTTTCATCTCTTTTCAGTCTACTGTTAACTTAAATATATTTTAGAAGTTTTTAATTACTTGTTTTTAACTGTGCTTTTTGATAATTGTTATAGAAACGTAGAAGTGTAGAATTGGAAAGGAGCCCGAGGGTCATCTGGTCTAAACGTCTGCAATGCAGGATTCTCACCTAAAGCATCCATAACAGATGGCCATGTAAACCACTTGGAAGTGCTATTATAATCAAGTGGTTTATATAAATTGGGGGGAAATGCAACCGCTTCCTCCCTTAGTTTGCTTATAACTTGGAGCCTTCAAAATGATCTTCAACTCTGCCAGTGAGGTGCACATAGCTTCATGCACGTTAAACTTTTCTAAGCTTTTCTGGCTAGGCACAGTTCTTAAGAAGCATAAGAAAATAATGGATATTGAAAAACAATTACTTTGGGGGACAGATGATCTGTCTAAAATGAAGCCTTCAATAGTGGAGGATGATAGTTTTAAAAGGGCACCTGGATGAACTGCAGGCCATTATATGCTATTCCAATAGGCGAAGAAAGTAGACTAGGCAAATTTTAGATGCTTCACTGTAGCAGAAGAAGGAAGTCAATTGATTCATTTCCATCTTCACAGTATAGAAAGGGCAGATCATTCAGGAAAGACAAGTATGATTTCCCATTGAAGGGCTCACGTTTGGCAGCTTAAGAAGCCAAGCAGAAAAGATTTTGCTCTTTCCCTGAATTACGGCAGCAATATTGGCCAACATCATAAGCTGGATTTAGCACCTCAGTCAGGAATAGAGTTCTGGTTTGCATTGATACTAAGTATTTGCGTCAGAGGCTTTCTTTAATATCCATTCACATGCAAGGCATGAGCTTTTTTCCACAATATAATTTCTTTGGTCATCTTTGGTCATCTTTATATGTATGTTCTCATGGCCATCATTGAAAGAAATATTACTAGGAAAAATAGCTCATTCTGGAAGGTTGAATGATAAACAGAAGAAAATGTCAGCTTTTCTAGCTATGATGTGAGCATAAGGGAAAAGGATCTTTTAACTGGCTGCTAGTAACATGGCCCCCAGTTTCTCAACCTATCCTAATATGTCAATGTAACAATTATAGAAAATTTAAAAATAGGCATGGGAAGAATTCCCCTTTTCCCCAGCTGGATTATACCATAGGCCTAATGGATCTGCAGCCTTCCTTCCCTGTTCAGTTAACACAGGTCTTAAAAGACCTACATTGGCTCCCAGTATGTTTCCGAGCACAATTCAAAGTGTTGGTGTTGACCTTTAAAGCCCTAAACAGCCTCGGCCCAGTATGCCTGAAGGAGCGTCTCCACCCCCATCATTCTGCCTGGACACGGAGGTCCAGCACTGAGGGCTTTCTGGCAGTTCCCTCACTGCGAGATGTAAAGCTACAGGGAACCAGGCAGAGGGCCTTCTGGGTAGTGGCGGTAGTTTAGAAGACATCTGAAGGCAGCCCTGTTCAGGGAAGTTTTTAATGTGTGACATTTTAATGTATTTTTAATCTTTGTTGGAAGCTGCCCAGAGTGGCTGGGGAAACCAGCCACCAAATAAATTATTATTATTATTGTTGTTGTTATATCATCATCATTATGTCCAACCTCCTGCAATGCAGGAAGTACACCCCCTCTTTCCAGAGCTTAGAAGAATGCATGGCCAAGAAACAAAGTCTGCTTTCCTCCCCCTCCACCCCAATCCATTTGGATCACAATAAAGGGATGGTTGGACAAACCTCCCCACGCTGTGAGGGTCCTTTTGAGCACTCACCAGGTCAGCTAATATAGGCCCCCTCACCTGCCCGCACTTTGTGCTACCTGTGACAACAACAGACTCATCAAATTATTCTCCAGTCCCATCAGATATCTTTTATGGAGTAGGCAGAAAAGAAGGTGCACTCACAGTCAATTAGATAAAGACCCAAAAGGTTTCTACACAGCCCTAAAAGGTGACTGGAGATTCCCGTAACATATAAAGAGATGGGTGGCTAGTTGGTAAAGAAACTGAACTTATCAGACATTTATCAGACATTTCCCCACCACACCTCTGCCACACACATACAAGGTCATCTACTACCAACTGCTGTGTGGCAAAGATTCCAGGAGAGAGAGGCAGGTGAAGTACCCCTTGTAAACTGCCTTGTCATATTCCGAAAGGCAGAAGATAAATCATTGAAAATAAATAAATAAATAATTCTGGAGTGGTGAACTAGATTTGGATGCTAGGCCAGATCATTATCTCCACCCACTGGGGACAAATTTGGCAGGCGGGTGGAGGTGCCCACCTGGCAACCACCAGCTGTCACAATGCCCACATGGTGCCTTTCTAAGCATTCCACAATCAGCTAGTTGTCAAGTCTCTCAGAGCCCATTACTAAGTGCTCTGCAAGATCCCATTTCAGAATCCTTGTGGAGGCTGTGCAAGGCCTGACCATCCCATGTTCCTCAGTTCTTGACAAGCATTTTGCACAAGGCTTGGCAGGTTTCCCCTATCAACTGGTGGGCAGTGCCAGCAGATGCTTGCTAGCAAAGCCAGTCCATTACCTGCCCAACACCTGAGGTGATATGTCACATCAGTTATAGGGCATGTGGACACGACTAGTCTGAAATGGTTTGCAAGATGAAGGTCCCCCTCCCTTATAAAACAAATTTACATGGGCATGTCGCTCCTATGAAAGTACTAAAACTCACATTCCTCATTCTGGTGGAAAATGGAGAAAATCAGCACCCACATTAGTGCAGTGTTGGAGCTAAATTCTAACAAAATTATTTCACTTGCTGCATTACTTGTAGTTCTGTGTTTCGTGTTAAACAGCTAGTTTTTCTTATTAATTACAGTGGTACCTCGGGTTAAGAATTTAATTTGTTCTGGAGGTCCGTTCTTAACCTGAAACTGTTCTTAACCTGAGGTACCACTTTAGCTAATGGGGCCTCCTGCTGCTGCCACGCCGCTGCTGCGTGATTTCTGTTCTCATCCTGAAGCAAAGTTCTGAACCCGAAGTACTATTTCTGGGTTGGCAGAGTCTGTAACCTTAAGCATCTGTAACCCAAGGTACCACTGTACTAACACTGAACACATCCAGTGTCCCTTAAGGATGAACCAGAAAGGCTGGGGGCAGGCAAGGTTAATATCTCCTTTTTGGCTCAAATTTAAGTGTAGTTCAGAGAGGCAGCACTGAACTGACTACTTCATATTGTGGAAGCAACATATATTTACAGAAAATGAAATCCTGATTGCAGCATTATTTGAATCATGTCGAAGTGTTCCACATGAACCAGGGGAGCCTCTCTTGATTTACTCTGCACTGTTACTGCACATTATTTATTTTTCCCTGTGCTAATGGCATGTCATCAGTCATCAGAGCTGTAATCAGATTTTGCAGAAGGCCATGGGCATCATTTTCAATCATTTACCATGTGCCAACTTGCCTTGCTTTCCTTCTCAATTGCCAAGAATATTGCTAAAGGACATCATTTACCCCACCATTCTCTGTTGATGTTGTTTTTGTTTTAACCAATTTATAATTGCTACCCTTCTGTTCTTCTAGCAGTGCTTTACATGATCTGGGCTACCTAACTATGGTAAGATTTGTTTATGCATAGAGGAAACACAAGCCTTTCCTGATAGTATTAAGGTAATCTTAAATACTTATGGGTTTTCTGTGAGTTGGAAAATATTGTGTGCAAAGCCATTCTGCTGAAGTGAAAACAAATAATAAAATCTGTATTTGCTTCCATAATAACACAGGCAGCTGACTTACCCTGAGTCAGACTGCTGGTCCATCTAGCTCCTTATTCTCTAAACTGACTAACAGTTGTCCTTCAGACCTCCAGACAGGGGGGCATTTTCAGCCCTACCTTGGGATGCTGGGATTGAACCTCAGACCTCCGGTATGCAAAACAGATATACTACCACTGAACTACAGCTCTTCCCTGCAGCTACTTGCTTGACCCTGAAATGTAACACTAACCCTGTTATATTCTGTCCACTTTCCTCTTTACTAGTTGAGTTATTGTTATTTCTTTTGTAAAATGTATATATTGCTTGGTTGTAGAAGGGGGGAAAAACTCAAAACGGTTTACAAAAATGATAAAGCAATAAATTATCCATACAAATGTTCTAAAGAGGTAGAACTGTTGACTGGGTGATCAATCAAGAGAAACCACGGCACTGTGTCTCTGGGTGTTGAATTTATATCAAAAAGTCATTCCCTGTAGATCTTACTGCAAACCTTTTCAACAGCACTTAGATACGGGTACAAGACAGCAGCTAACCAACACACAAACACACACTACAGATTTACAACAGATACAGTTGCTGTACAATTATATGCATGCTATAATGATATAAATTTAGATGAATCATTATTGTCCCAGAGGCTCTTTTAGTATGTGTGGGGATGAACGAGCATTGTGCCATTGCAGGTGGAAGTGCAGATATTCTGCTGGCATGCGTGGAATACTGAACATACACTTCCGAGTGTTTTGTTACTCAAATGTGTAGTAATGTATGAGCTACTGCTATAAATGTGATCAAGGGAAATATGTCAAAATGGACTTGGCTTCCAACAGAGGAGCATGCTGAGCTCCATTCATAGCAAATCAGATGACAAATCATGCTCTTACTATTATTCATAGAATTCTCCATTCCATCTGGCCAATAAATACATAGTTTAGATTGCCATGTTTCTCTTTAGTGCTGTGGTGTCCTCACTCATAACCCAACATGTTAAAATCATTCTGCCATGAAATAGCTAGTCTACAAACCACCATGTCTTATTTATTTACTTACTTACTTACTTACTTACTTACTTACTTACTGCATTTGTATCCCACCATTCCCCCAAGGGAAGCTTGGCCACTATGAAAACAAGATGCTGGACTAGATGGGCTAGTCTTACTTTCTAAGCTCAATGTTGAGTACATAGTTATAGCCCTTTAATTTAATCCTCATGGCAACCCTGAGATGTACATTACACTGACAGATACTGATGGGCCACAGATCACCCAGTGATTTCATAGCTGCATGGGAATTTAAACCCAAACTCTAGTCTGCCTGACTCTAGTCTGGCACATTAATGACTTTGCTAACTGGCTATGATATAGATCGTTCTTTAGTTTTGAAGATAATGGGATGGACATGCAGATATAATTTCACAGGAGGGGTAGAATCAATCTAAATATTGGAGGCAAGCAAATAAGATGTGGAGTGAAAGCAGCGTGTCATGAACAGAAACAATGGGAAGAAAGTGGGCTAAAGGCAGAAAGCTACAAATACTACTCAGATAGGTGTTTGCAGGCTTTAGGCTTACAGGATCCGCTTAGAAACCTGAGACTCACCGAGTAGGACCAGGTGCAGAAGCCATAACACTTAGAATCAAATAATTATGAGCCCAGGGATCTGTTTTGAGTACCAGTACTGGACAGACTTCACACTTCTTCCATACAAAAGTCCACTCCTGGTTCTCCCCTCAAGCTTTCCTCATGTTAGGAATGTAATTTAGAGCAGAGGGAAGTGATTTCGTTTGTTGCCAATGTTAAATAGTCAGGAACCAGAAATCCTTGCTGATCTTCTAAACATCATCAAGATATCACCTGGTAGATCTCAGTCTACCTTCTCTTCATGCCTGATGTATACTGTATACCGTATAAACATTTAGCCAAAGCTGCCTGAATGTTGACAAGATTTTCTCTCTATATATAATCACGGCATTTGCAAGCAGTCTTGATGAATGCAAGGAGAAAAGTTATCAAGAAGGAAGTACAGCACAATTTCCCATGATTGTGTCAGCACTTCTTCTATTTACCACGATCATGAAAATTGCTGTACACAAAATGGCATCATGCTTCTCTGTGTGGATGAGAGCCTGGGAAAGATTGGAACAAACATTTCAACCTATCAGAAAGTATTTTGTGAATTAGAGTGCTAGACAGGTATCTGCTCCTAACTCTAAAATAAAATGGTTGGTCACATAACCTTTTCAGGGTGGGCAAATGTAACAAAGCCTATTGTGTGCAACTGGGCAGGCATAATCTGCTCTGGCTCCTGTGCCTGTTAATTTAATCCATTTTGGTAAAAAGTGGGAGGTGTTCTAACTCTCCATTATAATACACGGGGAAAGATAGAGCTTCCTTTTCTACAGAGTGGCTTGGCACCCCCAAAACAGATCAAAGTGAGGAGAGCACAAAGTGATTCAGAATCAGGTCAGATCTTTGAAAAAACACAGATGCCTATCCCAGGAAATTCTTAGGGCCCTTGTACCCCCCCCCCTTGTAAAGTAATAATTTCAAGGTTCTGTGGAGAAGCTGCTGGGATCAGCATTACATTTCATGTTCCAGGTTGTGACTGCAGCCACAATACAGTAGTCCTAGCCACAAAAGTCCCGATCTTCCCTCATCACAATCTTTCTATGCTCTGTAAGGATTGCTTTGAGCTGCAACAATAGAATTCATTACTTGGTCTCAATTTCTGGGAACATCATTCATTTCCCCCTTGTTACTCGCTCTTCAGTCACAAGAGCTAAAGGAAGGTGCCTTGATCTCAAAAGAAGGACAATGGTGTAATACGTTTCCCATCAGCAGCAGGAAGAAAGGTTGCAACCTGCTTTGTGCTAAATTCAATTAGGCATCGAAGAGAAAGAGAGGGGGGGGGGAGTCAGTATCTGTATTAACTCATAGAAATACTGCAGCCTTTCAAGTTTCAGTGGAGCCTATCTCTGCCTGAGAGGATCTTTAACTAATCATGAACCTGATATATATCAAGCATCTTCCTCTAAGTGGTGGGAGATCTGTTCCCCTTTAATATGCTGAGCGGGACCTTAAAATACTTCATGGGGGTTAGTGGAAATCTCTGAAAGATTCCATCTGAGAAATAATTTGTGACTTCGTATAATTTTCTCCATGTGCCAGCATGGAATCCACACTACTTTGTACTCTGCAGGAGGCTGTCCCTCTTGTTTATTGACATGCAAAAGAGCTCTCTGAAGCCAAGGAACTCTTCTTCAGGCTTATTTAGGCATGAAATTAAGGGAAGCTAAGCCAAACTCTCTATGTGTATAGTAAATAGGCAAAGATCTGAAGGCTAACATATAGGGCTGAGGTTTAAACCATGCTTCTGAATGTAAACGTTCTTAGCACTGGTAATATTTGAGATTTTTTTTATTTAAAAAAACCCCTTCCTGGCCACAGTATACTGATGGAGATCAGGATCTTAAGTTAAACTGAAATTGACTGATTAGACTTCTCTGGTGTCCAGGTATGAGGTTATACAGCAAAGGCAAGAGAATGTGGAAGTCAGGTGAAACACTGGGTTTCGGATTTCTTCCATGATTTTACTTGAAAACAAGTGCAAGGTCATATTAGTCATAGGTATACATTTGCCTTAAGTATACCTTTGCAGTATCACCAAATATCAGGCAAGAAGGTGACTATTTAGAACTCCAAGGGAGATGTCAAGCTGGAATGAGATGTGCAATATTAAAATCCATCTGGACAGTCTTGTGGATCTGTGGTATTCAGCACGGTCAGATTAGTCAAGCATTAGTCAAGATTTTTAATGGAGTGTCACATGCATCATAGGGACGCGGGTGGCGCTGTGGTCTAAACCACTGAGCCTAGGGCTTGCCAATCTGAAGGTCAGCAGTTCAAATCCCATGATGGGGTAAGCTCCCATTGCTCGGTCCCTGCTCCTGCCAACCTACTGTAGCAGTTCGAAAGCACAAAGTGCAAGTAGATAAATAGGTACCGCTCCGGTGGGAAGGTAAACGGCATTTCCATGCACTGCTCTGGTTTGCCAGAAGCGGCTTTGTCATGCTGGCCACATGACCCAGCAGCTGTATGCCGGCTCCCTCGGCCAGTAAAGCAAGATGAGCTCCGCAACCCCAGAGTTGTCCACGGCTGGACCTAATGGTCAGGGGTCCCTTTACCTTTACCACATGCATCAGAATGGTAAAACACTGCAAACATGGGCAAGGAAACATTTCCACTCCTGTAACACAGCTTTGTACATGCAAAAAGAAAAAGAAGAGAGGTAACTGAAGGATGCCTAGGGATATTAGATTTGGTTTGAAAGTATTGGGATTCTAGACATAAAAGTTTAACTCTAAAGCACTGCTGGTGGAAGGAAGATGGGAAAATAGCCACTAGCACTGTTCTGCAACTGTTTAGACAAGTACTCTAACAGAACTGTGATTGATAGCTTCTAGACAGTTCTCATTCATTCTTTAGATATACCATTCCCTTTTCTTGCATAACAATCAAATGCCAGGCGAGAAACAGCTTTTCAGAAGGTGCCTTCACATCCCCATTCCATCTATCAGTATAGTTTCCATGATGAAACAAGACAGATTTCTGTTAAAGATAGAAATAACTGTTCAAGACTGATTCAGCTTCATATATGAATAGAAAGAAGAATGTGCATTAGATTTGGATGAATCTTGAATCTTGGGGTGCCTCACATGTCTTTTTTTTTTGGCTTGTCAGATGTGAATAGAGATGGGAAGGTCTGGGGGAAAACCCAGAAAATTGAAAAGAAAAAGAAAAAACAGGTGTGTGTGCCCCCCCCCCCCAATTTTCCATTTCCCCAGGCCTTACCCTCTCTAGATGTGAAGCAGTATATCTACAAGGTAGCATAATTCAAATCAGGTACCTGCAATGGTTTGTGGGGCCTCCATGATCCAGACCTTACCCCCCCCCCCAAAAAAAAACAACTCCACTCTGCAGGCAAGGGTCTACTGAAACTTATAGTAATAATTCTGAGCTTACCATAATGCTATAAATGAAGGTGCAATGAACTGGAAAAGATGGAGGCTGGGATAAGAAGGGAGAGGTCCATCGTGACTGGAAAGTCAAGCTTGTAATAAGAGGGAATGACTGTTCTCCAGTCCCAGTGATGCATCAGCTTTGTAATACAGTAGTGAAATGGGTGAGGGTGGGTGAATGGGTGAGGGTGAGGGGTGAGAGAGTTCCCTTGTGGTATGGCTGCCAGTTGGAGATACAATACTCAGACTCTTGGCATAATTACTGCCACATACGTTATTCCAAAAATCATGACAATGCCCAAACATAGATCAGGTTACAAGGTTCACAGGTCAGCAGTTATAGCGGAGCTCTAAGGTTCCTGACTAGACAGAATCTAACAAGTTGTCCCAGTGCTTGATATGCCCCTTGAGCTCTGTTTTTTTAAGTCGGCCAGGCCTATTCACACCATTGCACCCATTGCCACATCCTTGACGATGGAGCTAAAGTTGCCAGTGTCACATCCAGCCCCAGAAACCTCCCTAGAAGAACCGCCCTCAACACTTGGGACAGAAAATGGTGCTGAGGCAGGACCTTCACTGAACAACCCACTCATACCCTCCAATATTTCGAGAGGGTAAATAGGGACACACACCCCAGCACCATCCTCCCCCCCTCCCGGTTGCCCATCCACCTGCTTGCACAACGCCTACACCTGCTCACTCACCACCACTGGTAAGAACTGCTCAACAATGGAAAGAACCACCTTGGAAGGTAGTGTACTCTCCTTCTTTGGAGGTTTTTAAGCAGAAGTTGGATGGTCATCTGTCATGGATGCTTTAGCTGAGATTCCTGCAGTGCAGGGGGTTGGACTAGATGACCCTTGGAGACCCTTCCAACTCTGCAATTCTATGATTCAATTCCACAGTCCAGTTTCATTCCTCCTCCCCTTTTAACCAGCCCTGCCAAGATGTCTCTGGGGGCTCACGATCCTCTGTGATTGACAAGTGTACTTTGTAATCAGAGAAAACCATTTTGTGTGAGAAATGAATCCATTTTATTACTTCCCACTGTAAAATAAACTTTAAAGTTCCTAACACAAAGCCCTACATCTATTCAGCTGCCATATGTCAGGCTTGTTACCCAGGAACTCCTCTGTCACGTCTACAAGTTTCAGAGCTCTCCCATCATTTGTTCCCTGACCATTTTAACCAGAACTATCAAGGATTGAACATGGGACCTTCTGCATGCAAAGCATGTGCCACTGAGCTATGGTATCTCTCCATCAGTTTAAACACAGTTCTGTAGAGGTGGCAGATATCAAGACTGCCATCTGCTCCTGTGAATGAACAATGCTGGCACTTTCTGTGTTCCTAATATACCAGATTGTACCCATCAGTCAAAATCAAAAGGGCAAATATTTGTAAGAAAAAATATATAATTCAAGGGCTTAAAAGTGCTGCTTGCTCATTTGTGGCAGCCTCCTTCCATCTGTTCCAATGGCGCAACACTGTGCAGAAATTTGAGACGCAAGATATGCCAAGCTAATGAGTGTGAATTGGAGGTGGTGCCTTACTAAAGGAAAATGCCATATTAAGCTGGTGGCATGTATATTTTCCTTGAGTGATATGTGAATCACCTTTTAAATTTATAGTTGTAATCCAGTAAGCAACTGTGTGAAAGTAACTTATATATGTGACTTTAACACCTTATTTTTTTCTACAAGAACTCTTCTTCTGAGGATATACCCCAAGATGGTTACCACTATTCAAAAAAACAAGTGACTGTCTTCTCACTTGTACCACATGGAGTCATATAATGTATTGGAGAGGGGGGAAATCACCATATGAGCATGACCTCAACAAATTTGTAAGTAAAAAATGTTTATTGAAGTGATTTTAACACATCTGAAATGAATGTCTAGAAATATATCAACCACTGAAATGAATTCACACTTCGATTTTTAATATTTTATATTAGACATTCAGATTGTTAATTTCTTAATGCTGATCATTTTCTTGTTAGAACTGAAAAAATAAAAGTTAAAAGAGGAAAGGACCTGAAGACTTATATATAGGAGCCAACAGCAGCTGGAAAATAAACATCTACTCAGAAGTAATTGCTACTGAGTTCAATGGGCCTTAATCCCAGGTAAGTATGTACAGAGGATTGAAGTCATAGGTCACTTCCAGACTTCCACTGTCTTGTGCATGGGATATAGTTGCATACTGGCAAATTCAGGTTGTGCAGTTGAAGTGGATTTGGTGCTCTTGCATCACAAACCTGCTTCCAAAATCAGACTTGTGGCAAAGAAAAGTGATGGGGAAACACTCCTGAAAGTTTGGAACAGCAATTGCTTGATGCGACATCATATAACAACCCTTTAAATGCATCCAAATGAATGTTCAATCAACAGAGGGTGTCATATAACCTCCCTGTAAACTTGGTGGAAACAAATCAAGATGAATGCTCAATTAATAAGACATCTGGAATTGCCCAGACTGTAAGTTTTCTTTCTTCTCTCCCAAGTCCATTTTAATGTGTTTTTAAATAGGTATAGCACCAGGTCATTTTATTGTATCATTTTTATAATATTTTGAGCAGAAATGCGTGGGCTGCTATGTAATAAAATAATTAATATCTGCAGCAGCTTTCAGAATGTTAATTGTCTTTGTCTCAAGAATGAAATTTGAGCACTAAGTCAAGGCTGGCAATGAAGGGCACAAAAGCCACAAAAGCAACGTTGGCAGCTTCTTGACTCACCATTCAAGGTTTCTGATCCCAAGTATTTTTTTATTCCATGCATTGTATACGTATCTCACATTTCTCCTACACAACTCAAGGATCCCAGCCAGGTGCTGACCCCACATAGACTTCAGCAAGGTTGTTGCATTTTGTGTCTTCAGACGGTTTCCTACATGTGCCAGATACAAAAAAATAACTTTGTTGACATGACATTGAGCAAATTCTTTAGTTGCCATTGAAATGTAACCACCTGTGAAATGAAACACAGCCATTGCTGAAGCATAGGAACATAATGGGTAGAAAGAAACATAGTACTAAGGACATTGTTCAATCATTGCAAACATTTCTGCTTTATTGATCTCCCCACTCCTCCCTCCAACATACTGTCCTCCCAACCCTCCAGAGTAGATTTAGGGACAACATAGGAGTGTGGGGGGGGGGAGCCCCATTGCACTGGTAGGAGTCCTTGCACTGGCCTCTGCTAGAAGAACAGGTTAGCTGAATCCATCTGAACGTATGAAGTTGCCATATATTGCCAGACATTTTCTCAAACTAGCAGGAACTGTCCATGGTCATTGCATAACTGTCCATAGTTTACAGAGCTGTCCATGGTCCCCCCCCCCCCAGCCTGTGCTGTGTTCCTTTTAAGCACAAATGCCAGAGACTGGCTCTAGGATGGACATTCTGCATGCTAAGCATGTATGTGACCACTGAGCTATGGACCTCTCTTCTAGAAGCAGGTGGTCACTCCTCATTAGTTCATGAGGGAAAGGACATTGATGGCTAATAGCCTTGATGGCTATGCTCTTACCTACACAGTTGGAGGCAGCAATGCTTCTGAATGCCAGTTGCTGGAAACCACAGGAGGGCAAGGTGCTGTTGCACTCATATCATCCTCTCTAGTTTCCCACAGGTTTCTGGTTGTCCACTGGAAGAACAGGATGCTGGACTAGATGGGGCAATGGCCTGATCCACCAGACTAGTCTTATGTTATTATGTACAGAATAAAAATTATTATTGCCACCTATTCAGTACCATGGGAAGCAGAATTCAGTTTTCCAAATGGATGTTTTTAATTCACTGGGTCCCCCAGTTGAACAAAAGTCAGTTTATAAAGAGAAGGAATGGTATTTTTTTCTGCTTCTGTGATATTTCTGAGGTTAACACTCTAATTTCTGTAAAAACAAGCTTTGTGCCGTTTCCTAGGCAGTGTCAGCAAAAGGTTCACCCCAATACTTTGAAGTCTTTTAACTGGAAAGTACCAGTGAAAAGAATTAATAGTCTTCTAGAAATTGTCATTTTCAAGTTGACCCTCCAACCTTTCAGCCCTTTCCCATGAGTTTCACTTTTGCCTCTCGGGAGACTTGGTAGATGAAGAATCTTCAGGTTCCACCTCCTCTTTGTTACAACAAGGGTCTAATTGCCATGAAAAGGCATCCACTATGATCCTCTCTTCTCTGTGGGGATGACCTCTCCTTGTTCCTATTCCATCAGCAAGGAAGTAATTCCAAACACTGGCAGATTCAATGACGACTGGCCAGCTCACTCTGCTACATCCCCAGAATCTTACCTCTGGCAGTAAAGGAGACAAGAGCCTAGCACCCTGTCAACAGACTCCGTGTAAAAAGAAGAAGGGTTTAATCAAAATGACACTAGCATTCTCCCTTAGCATAGCCCTTTCTTCATTGCAAGGCAATCAGTTTTGACTTGGTGTGTGGCAACCATCCACAGGCTTCAGTGTACAAGAAGCAGGCAAATGCTGGAATGGTGCCACACAGCATGCACTGCAGTGGCTTTAAGGGTCTTTACTGAATCTAAGCCATTGGTAGGCAAACTAAGGCCTGGGGGCCAGATCTGGCCCAATCGCCTTCTAAATCCAGCCCACGGACGGTTCAGGAATTAGCATGTTTTTACATTAGAATGTTTCATTTTATTTAAAATGCATTTCTGGGTTATTTGTGGGGCATAGGAATTCGTTCATTTTTTTCTTCTTCTTCAAAATATAGTCTCTCCCCCCCCCCCCCCAGATCTGAGGGACAGTGGAACAGCCCCAAGCTGAAAAAGTTTGCTGATCTAAACTGAAGCCTGCCTAATAATTTCCCTGGCTCCAAGAGTATGATGCCCTTGGCTGGTATAACTCTGGGGGAGTTCCCCCCACCTCTTAATTAGGGCTAACTGCCATTAGGAAGAGTCAGGCAGCTGCCTCAGGAGGCAGATGTTGGTGGGCAAAGAGCATTGGAGTATGGAACTGTGCGTGAGAGACATATGGGTTGCACTGTGTCCTCTAAGCTACCCTGCTGCCCTCAGCTGCAGTGGAGGATGATGTCCTGCTGACAATGTTGAAGTAAGATACAACCGCCAGTTTGGCTGGTTTCTCTGCATGGAACTGGAGCGAGGTAGATACAAACAGATTCCCTTGGTACTGAAAAGACCTTGAGAAAAGATGAAATGATCCTCTCTGGGGTGATGGTTTCCATTACTGGGGTGCCACCACCAAAACAACTATCTCCCTAGTAGCCATCCAGCGATATATCAGATAACCAGGTCATTAAAAGCTTCACAGAACAAAGGTATGGTAATAACTGGTTTGTCCTACAGCTATCAAGAGGGCAACAGGTCCAGACAGCTCATGGACCTCATTCAGTTATTGTTATTATGCAGGGCTTCCATTGACCTGGCTGAGATGTGCATGAACCTGCTCCTTTTTCTTCCCCTCCAGCATGGTTACAAGTAGGTAGCAGCATCTACTTTCATTTCCAACTAATGGCAGATTGCTTTGTTGTCCAACCCAGGAGCTGCAATCAATTTTAACTGAACAAGTCAGGATGAGAAACCACAGCTTGAAGTTGACTTGTTGCTACAAACCATTGTTTAAGCTAACCACAGTTCATCCCACTTCAGACAAAATGTCTCACTGCCGTTAGTTGAAAATGAAAGTGAATGCTTCTCATCTCCTCCTGGTGATCAAGCAAGAGGGGAAAGCAGTCAGAGGAAATACACAAACCTAAGGTTCACTCATGTGGCATTAGTCCTTGTCCAATTGCAGCCTGGGTCCTGCAATATTCCAGAGAAAGGAAAGCTAGGAGTTCATGTGCACAGCTGCCTGGCTATGAGAAAGCCGGTTGCTTAATTTTTTGCTTGTTTGTTGTCAAGCTTGCCACTTCAAAATTAATGAAGTGGAAAGTGAAGTTTCATTTTAATATATTTCTCATTATCATTGTAACAATGCAAACAAAAACAACAATGGAGTTAACAGATAAATTGATTCATGACAGCAAAATAATCAAATAGATAAATGGAAGGGTTTGGAGGGGTTGCTTCAGCAATTTACTGGTTGTTTTGTAAGCAGTATGCAACGACTTTCAAATTTCTTGAAGCAGTGAAAGTGGAGATGAAATAGTGAAAAAGGATTCAGGTGATGTCTGTGTGTGAGAGAGAAAAGCAAGGAGGACAAGAAAAAGCCTTTGTTGTGGGGGTGGGGTGTAAAAAATTTTTAGTTGTGTTATGCACCAATTGTAGCAAATAGTATGGCATATATTGTTGTCCTATTGGTTATCTATGTACACTGAGGAAGAAAATGCATGCAGTTTGCTGAGACACTCAGCCCACTAACACCTGAGTGATGTAGCTGACTACTGTTTGTGTAATAAACATCAACACAGTGAATAATGCTTCATCCAGCCCTGACTCCGAGGGCTGCCAGTGATTACTCTTGGCATCCTTCATGCTTTCTCTGATTGCAGCAATTCCACAAAGTCACCTCAGGCCCCAAGCACAAAATGGAGGCAAGAGTAATGCTGTGGTGGTAATTCATGGACCCTTCTTGACCTCCCATGGGGCAAAGAGATTTTTTTAAATCATCATTGTGTATCCTTTAAATAAACTATAGCTGTGCTTGAGTTTTGTTTAGCCAACATCTTGGTAATATCGGGTTGGTTTGCTTGTGGGCTTAATTTTCATCAGACTGCCAAAGGTGGTGAGCCTCCTTTTCTCCCTTTTCTCTGTGTCATGATTTTAGCTGTCACAAAACTAGTCAGACTCAGTGCCACTTCACATACAATTTTTACCAACTGAAAATAAATACTTGGGCTGCATGTGAGGTAACAGATCCTAGACTGAAACAGAAACGAGGAATGCTCTTGAGCACCCATTAGATTCAACCACACTAGCACCTTTTATCTCCCCTTGATGTAAACATTACACTGACCATGTGAGTGGTCCGGGGCATTTATCTCAGCAAATGTAAAATTAAGAATGAAAGACCAAGTTTCTAAGAAAATAATCCGAACCAGTTCCTTGCACATACATTTTAGTATTCTTTAGCTCTCCTGCCCTATTCCTAGAAATCTCTTTTCAGAGTTTAGTTATCCTTTGTTTTTCTGAAAAAGAAATGGGGTAAAGAGCGAGAGAGGGTGACAGTTATCCTAGAGAGAATAACTCTTAGGCTGTGCAGCACAGGAATTATTCTTCTATCATGAAGCAGTTCATATTTTGGCGGTTGTTAAGCTGATTCATTTTGTTCTTGCCATTCTTGTTGATATTCAAACAATTTTTCATGGTTTCCCTGCAAACATAATCCTCTTTTTGTGTGGGTCTTTCAGAAAAGCAATTTACTTTTTCTAATTGGTTTATCAAAAGGGGGGTCATCTACCTGCATCGAACAGGCTCATTATGAAATTAAAACATTTGCCAGCTTTCCAACCCAGCTTATATAGTTTTCAATTACAGTAACTCTTTTCATCTTTTTCCCAGTCAAAATCTTTGGCCCATGATGCGAGTCATTGTGGAGATCAAGGTAATAAAGACAAGCTGTGGCTGTCCCCAGAGTAATGGATTAGAGATGCTGAGCTCTCTTTGCAGCCTCTTTCCACCAAGATGCACCAAGGGGATGAAGGGGAAATTAATGCTACAGGCCTAGGAAAAGACTGATGGAAACTGTGTGCCCTTTCCTGCCTGTTTCCTCGTCTGCTGATGGAGGTCAAGACGAAAGACTGATAAGGAAAACATGGTAGTGCTATTTGTAGCATCCTAGTGAAAAGCCGCAAAGTATGTCTAATCAAAGAGTTGCAGAGATATTGATGGACAGCAGAGGATCGCAACCCGCTTAGGTGGTCAACACATTTGACACAGGGGTCAAACTGAAAATATATGTGCCAGAGACGGTCACTTATTAGCATATTTTATTTCTAGCCAGCTAATGATCTTTGCATGTGCATAATCAATTTCATTTTGGGAGTGGAGGGAGGAATAGCCAAATTCCTTTTTACATTCTGTATTTTACTCTTTGTGTTCCAGTCAGATGAGAAAACAAAAGTCCTGGTTTCCCCAGTCCCAAACATCAGAAGACTTAAAGGTCTGTGCTATAAATCATTATGCAGGAAATTATAGTTATTTTTTAATTTCTCTAGGAAAGAAATATCAGAATGGGGGAGAGATCAACAATATGAGGTTGGAACAATATTTTTGCAAAGTTTATTCAGACCCGATTAGGAAAGTGCCATATATCAAAACATCAGACCATAGCTCATCGTTGTCTGCTGATTGACAGTCATCCAGGAATTGAGACAGGAAGTTTATATCCCTACCTTTTGATGCCAGGGATTTAACATGGGTCATTTTATTTATTTATTGTTTATTTAAGTTATTTCATAAAATTTATACACTGCTTGATTGTGGAAAACAACAAGAACACCTCAAAGCAGTTTAATAAAACAGAGAGAAATCTGCAACCATACTTTGATACATGCAAAAATTAAAATACTAAAAGAGTTTAAAATTACCTCATGCAAAGTATGTGGTCTACCACTGAACTACAACCCTAAGACCATATCCCACTAGTGTCCCGAAAGAACCAGGACATTCCCATTTTTTTATCGTGAGAGACCGGCAGCCATTTTGGGCACTGTGATCTCACAAAATTTTGTGTTGTGTCCCGTCCCCCCGTCCCCCCCCGAAAAAAGTGATTTCACATAGAGCCCTAAAATGTGTATTTTGGGCATCAGACCCAGAAAATGTGTTGGTTCTTTTCAGGGGAGGAACGCCTAGGTGCCCAGGGCTACAGACCTGTATCCACTTTCCTGGTAGTAACCTCCATTGTACTTGATCGACCTTAGTACTGTGTAGGCATGAATAGAATTGTTCTGTCAAGGTTGCTTTGAAACTGGAATGGATGGATCAATTTATTACCATTTCAATCCATCCTGTTTTATTCAATATCATGTATACTCCACATTTGCATTTAAAATTCTCTGCTTTTTCATATACATCTCCCCTAAAATGCACATATTTGTATAATTCCCACCCCTTAAAATAAACATTTATTTGCATTTTTAAGCCAAAATGACATCAGAATTCTGATAAGTGTACACTCCTAAGGATAACTGAATTTTGATCTGTCTGTTAGTCTGGGAAGTGCAAATTCAGCTGGCTTGCTTTGAAATGCAGACCAAACAACATTTGCCTCCATCCTCTTTGAAATGCTTTTAAAATGAAAGGAACTTCAGAAAATCAACATCTATCTATTCTCTTCTGTCTGATTTCTTTTGTAGGATAAACGTTGTGGATTTTTAAGGTATGTTAACATCAGTGGTATGCCAACATTGGGTTTGAAGTTGTCTAATTAAAAAAGATATTGATGCCTACAGTAATCCCCTTTGTTTAGCATTCAAAGGGAGAATTCTCACTGTCTTCAGTGATAAACCAATTAGGTCTCATCTAGGTAAATGAATAAAATAGGAAGCACCACAGACAGCTGAGGTGTGAATTAGCTGTTCACCCCTCCCAAAAAGGATCACATAATTACAGTGGAGTCTGTAAATTATCAGCTATATATGCTACTACGCAGTAATTAAAAGGCAAAGTGAATGTTTGTAATTAGTAACAGGAAAGAATAGAAAATCACAAAGGAAATGCCATATTGTTACAAGACTTGCTGCAGGACGACGACGACTGAGGAGGAGGCGGAGCTGGAGCCGCAGCATTAAGCTGCTAAACACGCCCCCCGGAGACACCTGGTTGGCTGCCTCCGGTGGGCGTGGGCGCCAGCCAGGTGAGGAGGGGCGGGGGCTAAGGCCCCCGGCCAGGGGCGGAGCTTGGGCTCCCGCCCACAACCACTCCCCTCTCTTCCAGGGAGGAGAGTCTTTGTTACAAGTCGTACATAGTGTTAGTCTATACCTATAGCTGGATGCTGTAGGGGATATCAGATCAAATATTCACAATATCTGTTTACTAGATGAAAATATTATATTTGCAGCTGTGAATAAGTGTGAAAAAATAGCAGCAGGTTTCTGACTCTCAGAGAATGCTGCACTAAAAAAGTGATGCCTTCTTACAAAAAAGATATTTCAAATTTAAACATTTTCCCACTTAAGTGGGAAGGATACTTGAAGACTCATTTGGATGCACGGGCTCCTTTAAAGGAAGTTGTGGGCTATATATATATATATATATATATATAGTAAAGGTAAAAAGGGAATCCTGACCATTAGGTCCAATCGTGGCTGACTCTGGGGTTGCGGCGCTCATCTCGCTTCATTGGTTGAGGGAGCCGGCGTACAGCTTCCGGGTCATATGGCTAACATGACTAAGCCGCTTCTGGCAAAGCAGAGCAGTGCACAGAAACGCCGTTTACCTTCCCTATTTATCTACTTGCACTTTGATGTGCTTTTGAACTGCTAGGTTGGCAGAAGCAGGGACTGAGCAATGGGAGCTCACCCCATTGCGGGAATTCGAACCGCCGACCTTCTGATCGGCAAGTCCTAGGCTCTGTGGTTTAACCCACAGCGCCACCCGCGTCCCATATATATATATACACAAACACACCAACCCAGAGCTAAAAGGAACCCTGAGAATCATCTAGTCCCTGTGCAGCTGTCCCTTATGGGGGTAAAACCTCAGCACCACACTCTAACCAACTGAGCTATCCAGCAGGTAATAATAGAAATGAAATAGACGTGTGCAGTAATCTCTCTGCATCAGGGCTCCTATGCTCAGACACGGTCAGGGGTTCAGGCTAAATTGCCAGTTTACAAAAAGTGGAGGGAGAGAGAATAAGGCAAATGTACAGGGGACAATGTACAGGGTTACTCAGAGTAAACCTAAATTAACAAACTTAAGTTCATCGCGTTCCTTAATTTTAGTGGGTCAATGCTGAGTAGGGCTACCATTGGATGTATCCGTAGCAAGTAGATAAGAGTATTTACCAAGGGTGTCAAGAAAAACACATCCAGAGCAAGGGTTCCCACCTCCTCTCTGCAAAGGAGTTGCTCAGTCTAAATCAGAATCCTGCCCCCAACAGGAAGGATGCCAGAACCCTGCTTATCTCCTCATCGCCTCCCACAGTTCTCTGAGCCTCTCCCATCTCCTCCTGCGAGGACTGATAGGTTGGCCTGTCTCTTCCCCAGAAGACACAGACTCTGGCTTATCTGATGGTTGCCTGGCAACGCTTTGGTCAACTTCCAACTCTTCCTCTCCCTGTGAGCTAATGGCTTCTTCCCTGGGAAGGAGGGGCCCTGGGCTGTCCTGTCTGGAATCTAACAGTTCTCCCTCATCTGCAGATCTAGTCTCTTGTTCACTCAGCTCAGTTTCTAAGTCTGAACCCACTGCACCCTGGGGGGAGGGACAGGTTTCTGACTCTGCTGTTGCCACCAAAGCTTGTAAAACTCACACCACATCTGGGCCAATCATCTATTGCAAAGCCAGTGGGGGAAAAGATGACCCCAGTAGCCAATTCCAGGATCACCCCCCAAAAATATTCTACTTGGCTCCCGAAGGGTAACCAGCTAATCCAGCTGTGACAAAGTGATGGGTGTGTTGCCTTGCTAAGCAAAGAGTCTCTTCCCACATGGCCTGGCCCCATCTATATGTAAGAGGCCAGCTGAAATCTCCCAAGGTGTTTCATTATGGCACTAAGGGGGTTGGTAGGACAAAATCTATGCTTAATTTCACAAGGTCAGGAAGGAATACTGTGAGCCTTCAACATGATTTGCTTTCTCCGTGCCTCAATATGACATATCAGGCAGATGAACCATTGTTTGACCTAGTAGTAATGGTTCTTTCTTGTGTACTTGTGGCTTGATAAAAGTCTGAGATAAATTGAACAAAGCACTAAGTTCAGATGCTATTGGATTTGTCAAAGCTGCTTTTGGCAGAAAGTCAAGAGTTATTTTATAGGACATCCTGTATACGATTAATCTAGATAGACTGGAAAGCAACTGACCTCCCACTTCAGAGGTATGATTGAAGTTAGATATAGAGGGATGCACATGCAGCTACAGAGCAGGAACAGATCATTTTCTCCAAGCTCACCATTCTTGTGATTAACTCCCATATAGGCTTCAGAATACCTTTGTTCTTTACTTAAAGTAGTTCTATTTATTATTATTTAATTTTGCAGCCCATCCTGAGATCTCTAGGCAGGTAACAATTAAAAAAACTGAAATGATTTATAATAAATAAACCACCAGATACTGCAGAGCAGCCCCAAATTATTAAAAATCACCAGAGGCTTGGGTGAACAGCCATGTTATAAGCTGTTGACTAAACAATAGCAAACTTGGGGCCTGGCAAATTTCAGAGGGGAGGAAATTTCTTAAACAAGGTGCCACTACAAAGGAGGTCCTTTCTCATGTCACCACACAGAGCATAACACCTAGCGGTGGGCAGTTAGGAACATGCAGGCAGGACTATACTGGGAGATACACTGCTTCAAGCAATTAAGCCTCACATTGTTTAGGGCTTTAAATTCATTTGCAATGCCTTGAATTCAAAAGAGGGTGCAATTCTTTAAGAGCCAGTGTTATGTGGCTCTGTCTTGCTGCTCCACTCAGTAGCCAATCAGCTGCAGTTCACACTAGCTGAAGTTTCTGCATCATCTTCCAGGGCATCCCCACATACAGTATGGGATATATGCTGCTTTTCAGGGTAAAGCGCTCCCCAAGCTACTTACAAAAGAACGTTAAAATGATAAAATAATTTTCAAACTACAAAAGAGTCGATTCATTTTTTTTAAAAAATCACCTGCTTAAAACAGTTTAAAGCCCAACTAAATGCATTTTTTAATAGAATGCAGTTATATTAGACAGTTCCAAAGATGCGGGGGCTATTGAAAAGGCTTGCCAGAACCCAGTACAATTAAAGTTGAACGGTTCTGATCCACACGTTAGTCTGGAATGTGTGTTTCAGATCAGTGCATATTAGAGATCACAAATACTGAATTCTGCAAGCTCTCCTGCTAAAGACACCTTGTGCTTGTTAACTCTGCAATCACCAGTTCATTTTCCCTTCCTTGCCCCCTTGTGCTGGTGCTGCTCTACTAGCATAAGGGTTACATTGGCAGAAGGCACCATTGTTAGACCAGACACCAGGGGTGCCAACTTGAGTAAAATATTATGGGGGCCCAGGTAAGCCCCACCCCCCACAAACAATCACATGATGCAGTGCACACACACACATACCAGACCTCCAGATATAGGGCGGCATATAAATTCAATAAATAAAATAAATAAATAAATTTCAATTGGAATGCCCATCAACTTTGTGGGGTCCCGGCCCCCTCAAATATTTTATTGTGGGGGCTGAAGCCCTCGCAGCCCCTAGGAATTGGATCCTATGACAGAAATGACATATCTACTCAATCTTTCAGCACAGGTCAAAGTAGATCAATCCATTCTCTAAGGGATACAGTTACTCAGCTGAAAGTGCGCAGCTTTGACTAGATTGTGCTTTGTAGAGCTGATGTTGAAGATGTATCCAAATTCTAGACATTAAATGAAAGAAATGCACCATGGGTCACTGAACCTTGCTCAGATGAACTTTTTTTCCTTACCTGCAAGTAAGTTGGGGGCTCTTCTGCTAGACACCAAAGCTCATTTGCTTTCTTTCTTTCTTTCTTTCTTTCTTTCTTTCTTTCTTTCTTTCTTTCTTTCTTTCTTTCTTTCTTTCTTGTTGCCCTTGAAACTAAACTTCAAAGTACTGGCGAACAAAGACAGCATGGAAAAGGAGGTTACAGTCAAACACATTATCCTAACCTCAATGTGACTATTGACAATGGCAAATTAGTTCCTGGTGATAAGTTAGATTAAGCAAAGACCACAATAAAGCACAAATCAATAGTTTTATGAATTAGGTATTCTGAGTCAGCAACATCACATAAGACAATGCATCCAGCAGCATGGCATTCTTTGATAACACATCACACATAATTTGAATCTATCCTTGTTGTATTGTTGTACTGAAGCATTTTCTTCTGTATACTGTTGGAGTGAAAACTGCATCTACAGTTTTTATACTCTGTTTTCTCTTTCCACATTTTTTAAAATCCCACATTTTATTTCACCATTCCTCCCCTGATCTGCAGAGTGAGTGATGAGGTGACATTCAGTCCAGCCATATCAGCAGACTTGGGACACTTAGGGCCACACACAGCCACACAAAGAAATTATATACATATATATAGACACACACTTTGTGTGTTTGTTTGTGTGTGTGTGTGTGTGTGTGTGTGTGTGTGGCCCCTCATCCACAGCTCCAAGATTAGTCAGAGGGCTAGGAGTTCCTCAGTGCAGCCCAGAGAGTCTAGGGTTGCCATACATCTGGAAATTCCCAGACAGATCCAGAATACTGTTGTCTTAAGCAGTGTCTGGACGGAAATTGCCGAGGTGTTCAGGAAAAGCTGACAGTGCTGTTTTTGACAATTTTACTTTAGAAAAGCTCCAAAACGTCCATTTTTCTTCTTCTTTTTTGCAATTTCCCCTGAAAAGCTCAACAACTCTTGCTGAAATATGGCAACCCTAAAGACTGCACTTTATCTTTGCCCTGTATGCGTGATTGGTCTTTATTTGGCTCTGAATGGCCATGACAGAGGCCAGTGTTACCCTGAAATCTGTGCCCCGAAATCAGATATTTTATTTGTTGATTTATTATTTATTTCATAAAATGTACATACTGCTTTGGTTGTGGAAAACCCCCTCAAAGTGGCTTATTTTAGTACCCAGTTGTAGTAGGATGATGAGGTTTATCTTTCTCAACAGGGTCTGCTTCATCTGTTTAAGATCTGCAGAGGGTTTGCATACCTGTCCTGCCCCAAGTAGAGAAACACAGCATGAGTCAGGAAGCAATCTCTCCCCCCTCTCTGACACAGAATGAAATGTGGATAAGGAGTCAGCAGAGAATGGGAGGGTGAGAAGTCAGCTCCCGCAAGAAGCACAGGCAGACTTAGAAAACAGGCGAAATAGCATTTCCTCACCGGAAGAGGAGGCAATTACGGTAATCATCTGAGCCCAAGGAGTCGTCATATGGCAAAGGTATTAGGCAGGAAGCAAACCCAGAAACGTAATGGTCATTGGTTCAGGATATTCTGCAGAACCAGGAAGCATTCTTCAGAAGGGTCAACTGATTCATAAGCAATGGACGTTCGGTTAGACATCCAAGGCTAATTGTTTGTATTGCAATAAATCTTCCAGCTAATTACGACTTGCATGCTGTGATATCAAGACAGCAGCCTGGACTCCGGACAATACCCTCCCTGTCTGCAGGTGGAGGAGTTCAGCAGAAGTGGCTGGGGTGGGCTGTCCAATTGATGCACCAAGGACACTGTCTCTAGAATCGCCAGTCTTTTATGGTTCCCACACTTATCTGTTGGGTTGTTGCCATGCCGCAAATCCTCGGTCTGGATTAATAAAACACTTGGTTACAAATGTCTCTACAAGTGCTTGTGTGAAAGAGTGCGCACATTTTGATTTGCACAGGTCAGCTATTGTGCACAGAATCAGATGGATTGTACACTCAATGTATGGGATGTGTGAGCACTGTTAGTGTGACCCTTTTATCCAAGTTTCTGTGTCATGCCATGCCATCATTCTGGCGGGGGGGGGGGGCAAAGAACTGCCAAAATCTGGTGCCAAGAGTAGGGAAAGTGGAGTGAGACAACTTGAATCCCGGGACATTCCGTTTCCTCCACATTTCCCCCATTCATTTTGTACAAACTCAATGAAAAGTCTGGAAATCTAAAGAAAGACAGAGAGAAAAGTCGTCCATGAAGACTGATCTACTTTATGATTGCAAATATGTTTTGTGAAATCCTGTTCTCTTGCCTCAATCCCCTGACGTGCCTTTTACATAAAATGCAGATGAAGCCAGCATCTTTATCTGTTTTAATTTTGATCAGGCACACTGAGACCTCCTGACCTTTCCTGTTCTGCCACAGGAAGAGTGACTGTGAATGTGATAGAACATATTATACAAACCAAGCAGCATTAATTCTGATGGGATGATTAAATGCACCAAGGTGCGCTAATGAGCTCTGCTCAACAAGAACAGAAAAGAGAAAGTAGAAGTCAGAAAAGTTTCACTTCCCCACCAAACCCAACATGTTTTATAATTTTAACCCCCTAGGGTTCCCCTGAGCATTCTCTACTTATAATAGTTACTTTGAAAACAGCACATTCATTGCAGCAGCACAGATGTAACCCCTACCTCCATTTTTAAAAATAAATTGCCCATGTTGAGCAATTGAACTACTTTGATGCTGTTTTGGTGCCCTTTATCCTCCAACTTTCTGCCTTTTTTGTCTTCATTTTTGCTCTGGCAACCCTGAGATTGCAGGATGAACTAATTTTTTAATTGCAACTGTTTTTAGAATGTTTTAACTGAAACTGCTTTTTTTTAAAAAAAAGAACTCATGTATAACACTTTTTAAAAGTGGATATGTTTGCTGCCCTGGGATCCTTTGGGAGGGTGTCTGGGACATAAATTCAATAAATAAATAGATCTGTGGCTTCATTTGCTTCACCTGAATCAGGCTGGCAAGCCACATGCTTCTATATGTGAACAAAATTGTTGTTTGCTTTACAATCAGATTAAATGGTGGAATGGGAAATGACACTGAGGCAGACTGAGAAGGCAAAAATGGTGTGTAGAGCAGCACTGAATTCTCATGAATGTGTCTCCTATAAATGGGAGGGCACTGGATATCAAAAATTGGAGGTCACCTTCAACACCTATGGAAAAGAACACAAACTGAGATAAGGAAGAGAGAGAGAGACTGATATGTAAGAGAGAGAATTTATGTTATATGTAAGATAGATAAGTCATGAATTTATGTATTGCAGGGGGTGGACTAAAGGACCCTCAGTGTCCCTTCCAACTCTACATTTCTATGATTCTACGATTCTCTGTGGAAAGGTAATGGGACTTGTCCCTGATAACATGTGCACCTCCATTGCAATGCAATTGTGATCACTGCAACAAGGCGCCTAGGCAACTGGCTTTCCCATAACATGGGTGTCTTGATTTCTTTGAGTGCCTCCAAACATACATAGGCAGCACCTCTTTGTAGATGTTCTCCTCACAGACATCTGACAATCAATAGGCAAAGAAAGCTAGGGGGGAGGGAGGAGTTGTCTAGTCACACAAAGGGAAGGAGCAGCCACTGGCTGGCTTTCTACAATTATTTCTCTCACTGCCTAATTTTTGCTAGCAACTGAGAGTGGAGGGAACAGAGAAAATTCACCGCTGTGAATGGAGGAAGCTGGAGATAAACAACATATGAATGAGCAGCCAGCAGCTCCTTCGTCAGTGTGCTTGTCTGTGATCGCCTCCAGCTTCCTTTGCCTGTTGCCTGAGAGCCTCCCAAGTTCTTAGCAGGCAAAGCCCAGCCACTCCTCATGTGGTGAGGATAATCCATCTCCCAGCATTAAGACATACATGTTGGCACCTCAGCAGTGAATTCCAATCATGTGGAGAGAAAATAAAGTTTGTCCCAGATACAGGAACAAAATAATTGGAGTCTTAGGCACCTTTCTTAAAAAAGATAGTAACCATTGCTTTTGGATATTAACAACAAGTACAGACTATGAAGTACTGAGACCAAATGCCAGCTGTCATATGACGAATGTTTACACCTGAAAAGATGGATTATTTACTTTAATATATATAGAGAGAAGTACTTCTATACCAACATACATATACTGCAAAATCAGGGTAGTGTACAGCAATAATACATAAAATTAAAACCCAAAAATCAATCCTGAAAATGGGTAGCCAGTCAAAAAAGCTTCGGACAACTGCATAGGCATGTCAGCATAAAAAAGTTTTCAAGAGACACCTGAAAGTCAAAAGCTGTCTGCGGAATCTCTGCTGCCAGAGTGTTTCACGGCATGGGGCCAGTGATACAAAATACCAGATTTCAAGTTGAAACTAGTTAGGCCTCTGTAACACGGGTCACAATTGCCAGTGAATGAGCTGGAATATAAGGGCACAGACGTTTTTTAAGGACTGCGGTATAGATTTTGTGTTTTGTAACTGAAAGTCAAATGCTACATACGATTGTCACATGTTGATTACTGTTGTCAAATGCTGAATTTTTAATATTCAGTTGTATTCAGTACACAGAAGCTTGACATCAAAATCCATAAAAGAGAATTTTGAGAATGTGTTACCACTTATGGATAAAAAATTATTTCAGTTCTACACATGTGCAGGGTCCAAGGTGAGAGAGGATGCTTTACCTAAGCCTAGAGGTCCAAAGGAGCCCAGTCTGAGCTGATAGTCTTTTTACCTAAGGAAACAACATTAGGCAGAAATGAGTTCATGCTTAAGGATGGCTATGCAAATTGATTTCCCTGTAACCAGTGCTTTTTTTCCTGGGGGAGATGCAGGAGTATGCATACCCCTAAACATTTTGTGAATCTTTGTACTTTTGTCCACTTACTGTATTTATTTTTCCCAATCTGAACTATAAAATGGTGCTTTTCTTGAGTAAAAATGAGAGTACCCCTAAACATTTATTTATTTTTAGAAAAAAAGCACTGCCTGTAACTATATGGAGTATCCAGCTCTTATAAGATCTTGAGAGATTTACTACAGCAACTCAAAAGCAATGTTAAGAAGCAAGAGTCTGAACAGTGAGCTGCTAGTCTAGGCCATCTATAACAGAAAAAGAGTAGCAGCCACTTGGTGTGACATGCTTTCTCAGCAACTACAAATCCTATGGTTTCTTAGTTCCTGCTCATGTTTCCTCAGCAGAAATTAGAGGAGCTACTCGGGGCTGGCATCCAAGTGGCTGGAGGAGATAGAAAAATAAAAAAATAATAGAATGTAATGTCTCAGGGACAATGGAAGCCATTGCTACAGTAGGCTCAGAACACGGGACTGGCTGGAATGGCAGTGCCATACCATTGCCCTCTTGATAGCGGCATCACTGCCACTTACGAGGACAGTGTGGGGACAGAATACGGTGGTGGAGAAGTTGGGTTGTGGAAGCACACCCATGGAGTGTCAGTATTGTAATGTACACAACTTTTATATCCCTCCTTAGTATATTGTTATGCAGTGCTATTCGTCTAGTCCAGGCTTCCTCAAACTCAGCCCTCCAGATGTTTTTGGCCTACAACTCCCATGATCCCTAGCTAGCAGGACCAGTGGTCAGGGATGATGGGAATTGTAGTCTCAAAACATTTGGAGGGCCGAGTTTGAGGAAGCCCGGTCTAGATGAATACCTATACCTGGAACTTACTATGAGCTTCTCCCTTGTTCTCTTATAATGGCAATGGCACCCACCTGACAGGTGCAGGAACTGAGTTCCAGCGAGTTCCAGCTAAAAAGCCCTGTCTTTAACCTTAATCCAGGGGTGATCTTTGTTCAGCCCAGTGGCCGCATGCCAGTAGTGGATGTAGCCAGAGGCAAAAAACAGAAGGTGCAATAGATGCAACATTTACTTTGTACGGTAGTCTGTACTGCAGCTGTGCAAATGTCAGAGGTTTCTATGTACACATTATTCCACCATCCAAGCAAGCAGAAAGTCTTACGATAGCTCAAAACATCATTCTAGCTAGGCAAAGAGGTGCAGTGCAGGGCCAGAGGTCTGTGGCCTGCGGAGCAGATACAGCTTGGGAGAGTCCTGAGGGCCAGGTATGGCCCTCGGGCCTTCGGTTCCCCACTTCTGCTTCAATCAATATACAGATTTCAAAGTGGATTCTAATTCTTTTTCATCTACACATCCAAGCACCTTGAGACGAGGATTGGGTTGTGCCCTGGTAGCCTGTCCAAGTAAAGGACAGCTTTGAACTTTGATGTTCCTTCTTGAAACTCAGTCTTGTTCTACACCGTCCCTGTTTAATCTATCAATGTGCTTCTTGCCAGCAGCAACCACTTCCAAAAGAATATCCCTAATATATCATTCCCTTATGGTGCATAATTTTTAGATTATGTCTTTTAATTTTCTCACTGATGGCCAGTAGGTAGGACTAAATCAATTTTAACAAGACCCTCCTTAATTTTAAAAGCTGCAATTATACCACCGTGAACTCATTTCTTTTCCAGGAAGAAGGAGGGGTTTCTCAGTCTTACCTCTTAGTCTCTAATCTTCTAATAGTGTCATAATTACTGCTGTAATTTTACTCTTCTTCAAGAGTAATTGTCTCTTTCCCCCCTAACCTATCATCAATAGTCCATGTTGCGTATAATTTGTAAAGGATGGTGGAATTATCATGATATCATTCTGTATGGGTGACAAAATATCAGGCTTACAGCTGTGAACTGCCTTCCAGTCTATATCAGCAGCTAACATGCTAAGGTTGTGTTCATAGATGACTTAGACTAGCGGCCAATTAGATAGCAGGATAGGTTTGTGGGAGCTGCAGAATAACTTTGTAGGTCAGGTTGCAACCTGTCGTGCAGGGTGGGTGTTGATGGGACAGCTCCCCATTCCACCTGCCAAAAATCAGTGTTAAGGGGCTGAGCATCTAGCCCAACCCAGACCTAATTGCCAGATCCAGGATGATATAGCCAAAGCAGACTTTTGCCTGAGCTGCCCTGCCTTTCTTGCCAGTCAATGTGGCTGACAACACCATCACCCTATCGTACTCTGCTACTGCTTGGCTGGGATTTAGATTGCTCTGTAGGCTACCATGGCTTCATCACAGTGCATTGAAATAACTTTATGAACACATGAGAAGCCACTTGCCTACAAAGCATTTAATGCTTAATTATTTGAGCGTAATTCCTCATAGTCAGCTTAGGCACTGATTGACTTTACTGGAAACTAAATGTAATGTCCATGTGGCTGTGCCACAGAGCTGACACGGATTTTAATAAGCCATTGAGTGTTGCACTCCTTTAAAAACTGGCCGAGTCAAATATCTAGTTACTGTGGTGGAGCCTTTTGCATAAGACAAGTGTCCCCCAAGCCTTTGTGTCTGGTCACTGATGCTTGTCTGTGCCTCACAACCATTGCTCCAGTCTTTCAGCTACACTGAGTTCAATTAGCTCTTAGCTTATCTTCTAGACCAGTGTTTCCCAACCGGTGTTCCGCGGCACACTAGTGTGCCGCGAGGCGTTGCCTGGTGTGCCGTGGGAGGGAGGCGGGCGAGTCGGGCGGCGAGAGGCGGGGCGGCGGCGGCGAGGATCCGCGTCGAGCCGGGGGCGGCTCCGCGGTGGTGGTGCCGAGGTTTCTCTCTCCATTCTCCCCTCACACACACACACAGGAAATAACACAGGATCAGCTGACAGGACCCGGCCAATGGGGCGGCGGCGGGGCAGCGCGCGCAAAAGGGAGGAGCGCGAGACAGCGGACGAGGAGGAGGCCGGCATGTCCGGGCAGCAGCAGCAACAACAGCAGCAGCAACTCCCGGCGACGGCTCCTCAAGCCCCGGGCAACCCTACTCCCTCACCGGCCTCGGCCGCCCTCCTGCTCCACCCGCCGCCGCCTCCCCCGCCGCCGCCGGCCACCTCGGCCCCGCCGCCGCCCCCTCCTCCGCCCGCTATCGCCGCCACCACCACAACAGCCGCCGCCGCCTCAGCTGGGCCCATGCCTGCCGGGAGCGGCGGCGGCAGCAGCAGCAGCAGCGCCCCGGCGCCCTTCCCTCCCGGCGTGACGCTGCGCGCTGACGTCACGGGGCTGTAATGGTGGTGTGCCTCAAGATTTTTTTCATCAAACAAGTGTGCCTTTGCCCAAAAAAGGTTGGGAAACACTGTTCTAGACTTCCACCCCACTCTCATTATATTATGCTAGAATCTGAACCTTGCTATATCAGTCGTCTTTTAGACCACATGCTGGAAATAATCAAGATAACTCTGGGCCCAAAGCCTTTCCCACCTTTCCCATTCCATACTAGTGAGGGCTCATCAATGAGCCTACCTAGTGGCAGTGAAGGCAGCAAAGAAGGCATAGTTTGCTGTCTCCATTGCATCCTCATTGTGCTTTTCCGGCAGAGCTTCTCTGGATAGTGAAGGGGCTCTGGAAGTCTGTTCCAAGTGAGTTGGCAGAACCGACAGTAGCTCACTGTGACTTGTTTGAAAAGCATTTTGAGGATAAAAATCCACCCACTGGGATCTTGGCTCCACTGTTACAGCAGATGAATTTCAGGGCACTGTCTAGTCCTGTTGTGTTGGATGAGATTGAGTTAGCAAGGCTTGAGGATGTGAACAAAGTGCTTGAATTAGTCAAGGTGACCACTTGCACTCTGGACTCTTGCCCCTCTTGGCTGATAAAAACTAGCAGGGAAGGGACAGTTGGTTAGGCCAGGGAGGTGACTAATGCCCCCATGCAAGAGGGGATGGTCCCTGCCTGCTTGAAGGAGGCAGTAGTACATTCACTCCTCAAGAATTCTCCCTGGATTCAAGAAATCTAAGTAACTACTAGCCAGTGGCCAATCTTCTTGGACAAGGTTCCTTTTGAGATCTCTCAGAGCATGAAATCAGCACCAATGCCAGTGCCACTTCTCTGTCAGTAAAGAAACATGTAATAAAACTGTAATTTAATCGTCATATCAAAAAATTGCAAAGCACAGTTCCTGATGGCAATAACATAACATATTACTATTAACCTTCTACAGTGGTACCTTGGGTTACATACGGTTCAGGTTACATATATTTCAGGTTACAGACTCCGCTAACCCAGAAATAGTGCTTCAGGTTAAGAACTTTGCTTCAGGATGAGAACAGAAATCGTGCTCCAGCAGCACAGCAGCAGCAGGAGGCCCCATTAGCTAAAGTGGTTAAGAACAGTTTCAGGTTAAGAACAGACCTCTGGAACAAATTAAGTACTCAACCCTAGGTATCACTGTATATGTATTTATTGCTGTAAAATCCAAGGATTGTCAAGTCCAAATATTGTCAAGTCCAACAATTACAACGTACAGTTCCTGTTCGCAATGCCATTTCATACTGATATCTTCCTTCTGCATCGTCCTATGTCTTGAGAGTGGAACAAATGGAACTACTTAGTAACAACAAGGCAGCTGAAGATAGACCAGTTCTCAGGATACACCCTTGTTTCGCCCATTGGGCTTCTTCAGACAAGGTTTCCAGGAGATTTTTCAGTAGGTTTTTTCAGCCGAAAGTAGTCCACAGGAATGCAAGAGTTGCCAGCCAGAGACGCTCCATATCAATGGCCACTAAAACTAATCTATATAGGAGCAACCCCTACAATGGGGCAGGTGCATGCAATTAGAATTAAACATTCTTAAAGAGGCAGCCAGTTACATGTGTGTTGTGGTGTTCTAAACATGATTTACACAATGAGGCAATTTTGGTGTGTGTTGACTTCTCTGTCGGTGGCAGAGGTGGTGAGGCAGGTGCTACGAAGTTGGCAGTGGCAGGGCAGCACTTCCCATTTCACTTCAAGCGGCAAAAAGGGATGCATTGGCCCTAATTTGTGTTCACTTGAAAGTGAGTAGAACCCTCCATGTTATAAAGGAGACCTTTCCTGTGCAGTGCAGGCATAATGGCTTTAAGGCACATGGGGAGAGATACATATGAGGGCGTTGGTGTGGGGCTTGAGCATGCACCCTGCTTCTAAACACCATACTGTGTATTCATAACCATGGCTGAGCTATTCTAGCTATGCTCCTCTTAAATTGAATCTGTGTTGTATGTTGAGCGTAGAAAGGAAATAGCCAGAAAATTTGGAAATACAATGCAAAGACATAAAATATTTAATATAGTACGAAGCCTAAAGCGAGTCAAGAGACTTTCATTATAAAAGTGCTGAAGTTTCTTGAGACTACATAAGCTACTCTATTGCTCATGAAATTTTTTTGCTTTAGTTAACACTTCTCAGAGCCGATGAGTGTTGGAAAGATCTCATGAAGCTACTGTTTCCTATTTTCTCATTTCATGGTTGATGTGCTGATCTTCCACGGTTACTATTTTTGTTTTAAATGAAAACATCATATTTGAAGAATACAGTCATGACACTAGTCTATATTAAAATGAGGAAATGCCAATATAATATAGGCTATGAAAGAAGCTACTAAAATAACAAACACTATAACATGGTGCCAACAGCTGTGTTTGAAAACACCACCATTTTGGCAAAGGAAGGAAGAACATCAGAATTCTCTTATTGCTCCGAGTCAGACAAGAGAATGAATTCAGTGTAAAAGCTTTTCTAGGGATCAGGGTGTACTGCATGGTAACCTCATCTTTCTGCCCAAGATGCTTCTTTGTTAGCCTGACTCTTTCTCTCAAGATAGAGTCTAGTGATGGAAGAGAGACAGTCTCACCTGCCAAGCCCCACTGTACATATGAGTTCTCAAAGCTAGTTAGGGTTAATATGGCAGGTATATGAATCAGTAGAATCGCAGCAGCTTCAATATATGCATGTATGTATTTGTGAAAAGAACTACAAATGGATTCCCTACAGAAGCTGATTTAGGGGCGTGCAACCAGTTCACCCACTCTGGGCACCAAGTCAAGAGGGCTCTGCAAGGGGCGTCACAACAATGATATAGAACAGAAGGCAAAAGTTGGGGGCAATGAATTTTGGCATTGCAGAGTGCGCCTCTGAAATTTGAAGGCCCAAAGTCTGCTGCTGTTCTCTACATAAGTGCTGTCAGACTTCCCTGGGTACATGCAAGTGGAGACAGATTAAACCTGTGTTTTAAACAGCCATCTAAATGGTCAGCAGGCAAATTCAGACATTGAATTCAGACATTGAATTTGCCTGCGTGTGTGCTGATCTGGAAAAGCCTGGAACTACTTATTGTCAACAAGATATGCATTGTATGAATGGTTAATTAGTTGTCAGGGTTTTCAGCTTTGGTTTTTGCTAACTGGGAGTATCGAAGAGACCATAATATTACTGGTTGCTAAGAATCAGCAAAACGTCCTACAAAAAGTATACATTAGAATATATAATAAACTTGATGAGGGTTTTAGTAGCCTGAGACTAAATGTGTTTTAGGCAACAAAATCTGACACTCAAAAAAAGTGTTTAGGATGCAAACAGGATCTTTCTTCTTTTTTACAACAGCATAAGCTTATAAATGTGTACAGTGGTACCTCGGGTTACAGACGCTTCAGGTTACAGACACCTTAGGTTACAGATTCCGCTAACCCAGAAATAGTACCTTGGGTTAAGAACTTTGCTTCAGGATGAGAACAGAAATCACACAGCAGTGGCGTGACGGCAGCAGTGGGAGGCCCCATTAGTTAAAGTGGTGCTTCAGGTTAAGAACAGTTTCAGGTTAAGACCTCCGGAACAAATTAAGTTCTTAACCTGAGGTACCACTGTACTTGGAAGTAAGCCCCATTTAGTTCCATACAACGTATCCACAGGTCACTGTGTACAGGTTGCAACTTAAGAGGGCTAAAACCGTACTGTACAATTTTCTATTGTAACAACTTCAAAGTAAGTAGATTGTGTTGAAATATGTGGGCCGTGGATTGCCCGCCCCTGCCTTCATAAAGCATAGAGTTTACTCAGGAAACAATTGATACTTTTTCAGTGCCCAATTCAAAGCTTAAAGAATGTTGACTTTGAGCTCATGTCATATTAAAGCACAAAGGAAACAATTTTCCCACTAAAGGCTAGAGGGTCAAATTTAGCCAGGGTTCCATAAGTCACAGTGACACTTAACTGATAGCTCCCATTAGTTCACAGAGGGAAGAAATCATCAATGTTTGAGCCTTCCGGGTTGAAAGAAAAGCTTTCCCACTGTGAAATGGTGGGCAGCAATTAGGCGGATACTGTGTTGCATGCTCACCCTTGGAGAGATTTGATTCTTTCTATAGGACAGACTTAATGTCTTCAATGCCAGAAGGCAACATTGGGACAGGAGGAAGAGAACATATTAGCTTGGGATCGGCAGCATCCTAGAGATTAAAATAATTCTTCAGAGACTGAACAATGCTTTGCTCAAAGGAAAATGGCTTCTTTTCTACTTGCTATGAAGCAAACTGTTACAGCCAGGGTGGGAAACCTGTGGTCTTCCAGATGTTGCTGGCCTACAATTCTTATCATCCCTGACCATTAGCTATACTAGCTGTGGAGTCCAATGACATCTGAGCTTCGCAGCCTCACCTTCCTGTGTGGTTCTTACAGGGTGGTTGTGGCTTGATCCATAGAGACTAGAAAGAACCAAGATGTGATCTGCTCATTAGGTTTGCTGTTGGGAGAAGGCTCTTAGGGGCCCCATGCTTTCCCAATCATTTTGAGTGCTTTTGGCCTCAAAGGAGGCAAGTTGGAGGATATAGTCAGTCCCACAATCTTCCAAAATCCGTACCTCTAAATATGTCCTGGTGTGTCCTGATGCAGAGCTGGAATGACCTCCTCTAGTTATTTCACCCCATTTATAGTTGGAAAACTTGGTGGGGTATTTATGAGGGAAATTGGGCTATGTTTTACTTTTTCCTCCTGAGCTGGATTGCCAAAAGAAGATTTTACATTAGGCAACATGTCCAGTTCTCTTTTTAGAGCAGAGTTGCTGCATCATCATAATCATTAGGCATGTCTCGAGTCTCCATTAATTAAATAATCTTTGATTTGTATAACCTTCATTTTTAAAAATTTCACACCCCACTTTTCTCTCAGTCCATCCAAATTCACATAAAAATGATAAATCTACCGTTCACTTTTTTTGTATATTGGAAACAGCAGATCACACCAGATGCCTTCAAATTCAACAATTATTTATCTAGAGCTATAGAACATGAAGCAAAAGTCTTTGACTTACAAGTGTAGCATAAAAAAACTGAATAATGTCCTGGTTAATTATTGTCTTGGCTAGAGTTGTCCAGGCTTTTTGAAGCTTTGCAACTTCTCAGTGTTTGCATCCAAAGGTGAAAGCAGTTCTCTCACATGACCTGCTAGACTGAGGCTTCCAGAGCTTACTTCTTAAAGAAGCAATACACAACCTTCATCTGGGTCAATTATACTCAAAGTAGTAGTCCATGGACCAGTGCTGGTCCATGAGCCAGCCACAGCTGCCAGTTTGTGGTGCCTCCACCAAAGCCCAGGTTGCCGGAGGGGTGCTTCAGGGACAAAATGTGGTACTGGTCTTTGGCACACTGGGGAGCGGGCAATCCAGGCTATGGTTAGTTTATAATGGTGTAATTTCATTTCCTAGGACCCATGCCAGAAGGTGAGGCAGAGACTCTAGCCTTTAAACCTCATTGAATGAAAATTATAAAGCAAATTGTGCAAGCCAGCATCTAAGTGATTTCTATGAGATGTGTCGGTTTGGCTGCTCCTGCCTTTCAATATTTTTAGCCAATGAGTGAAGTCAGAATATCAGTTTATGAATGAATTGTTTGAACACCAGGCTGCAGGAACACCCAGGATCCTAAAAAGCTGCTGCTTTCATCCTTAGTGCAGGTTTCTTTCCTGTTTCTGCCTCATTGCCAGTGTGGTGTAGTGGTTAAGAGTGGTAGTCTCGTAACCTGGTGAACCGGGTTCGCATCTGCGTTCCTCCACATGCAGCTGCTGGGTGACCTTGGGCCAGTCACACTTCTCTGAAGTCTCTCAGCCCCACTCACCTCACAGAGTGTTTGTTGTGGGGGAGGAAGGGAAAGGAGAATGTTAGCCGCTTTGAGACTCCTTTGGGTAGTGATAAAGCGGGATATCAAATCCAAATCCAAATCCTTGGAATCTCTGCAGCTCACCCTTTATTTCTTCCTAGCAACCTGGATAAAACTTTACTGTGGTGGGTTCATCTAAGATCAGGTATTCCTTAAAAAAATACTACTACACAGTAGGTGTTGGGTGGATGTACAAAAAAAAAAAAAACACTGCCCCCAAAATCTAATGCAAAGAGGCTTATGCATGTCTACAGCTGTGTAGGAGCTGATGGCCAGGCATTTTTAAAATTTTCACTGCATAGTTAACTTATAGAGCAGTCATGCTCTCTATTGATAAACGTGTCTGTTTCCTCATTCACACTAACAATTGTGTAAGGTCATTTTTATGGAAAGAAGTAATTTCCTGGCATCAGAAATGTGATAGACGAGAAGCAAGAAGAGGTTCCAAGTATACACTAGGCTGGATTAAATGCCTTCTAACCACAACTTCATTTTAGTCCAGGGAATCAGGCAAAGCCAACTAATTAGAAAGTCACTTACGTTTTGATTAGCATCTCTGCTTGCCTAAAACAGACCACACCACTTGTTCTTGCATAGTTGAAACAAATGGAATGTAACATGAGTACACTTGTGTTGTCAATTATCTGCCTAATAGGCTTATAATTGAAACCACCATAATCATGTTGATTTCCTAATAAGCAATGAATGAGATAAAGTAACAAAGATTGCCCTTGTGGATTTATCCTATTGCTTTTATTGTAAATAACCAAAGTTCTCTCTTTAGAATTCTCAAGATCTATGGGAAAACTAAAAATAAGCCTCCACATCTAAATACATCTGAGATTTGCAGAGGATTTGATTATTTGTTCAAGAAATACTGAAATGCACTGAAGATACCACTGAGACTCAGTACAACAGGGGGAGATTAGACATTCACAATGATTTCCTTGAATTGAAGAATTGGCTGAACAATAAAAATAAGAACTTAATTTTAAAAGTCACACAAATTATAAAGAGGAAGGAAGGAAGGAAGGAAGGAAGGAAGGAAGGAAGGAAAGGCCCCAGTATATGATGCAACAATGTGTTCCCAGAATGATTTGGAGGTTATCTATTTGTTTCATTATTCATCAGCTGTTTTTCTGCCTGCAAATACCCAGCAATTTTTAGTCAAAAACAAGTTAAATAATATCATTAAGGCTACACTAACAAAAGCATTTCACCCTAAACCAGTGTTCCCCAAACTTTGGTCTCCAGCTGTTTTTGGACTACAACTCCCATCATCCCTAGATAGCAAGACCAGTGGTCAAGGATGATGTAGTTCAAAAACAGCTGGAGACCAAAGCTTGGGAAACACTGCCCTAAACCCAACAATTAACGTTTTTGAACACCACTGGCTAGATCCCATTTGGTATGCATTATTCTAGGGGTTGCCAGTTCAGTGCCTCCGGGCACCAGGACACCCACAAAGACTTTCACTGGTGCCACCAGGTAGGTGCCCCAGACTCTGAGGTTTCTTTCTTTGCTTTAAAAAAATGAAGACTCTAGCCCACCCAAAAAGTGATGGGGGAAAATGTTCTAAGCAATTTCTGTGAAATGGGAGCTAGTGTGGCATGCCCACTTTGTATATTTTCTTAGTACAGATGAATTCTCCCTGTTGCTATTAGATAGCAACATCATCCGTGTATGTATGTAAAATTGGTATCATGTGATCTCTACAATCAAGACCAGAACGGCATAGCTGGCTACTCATGGAAACCCTTAGGTGCCTCTCTAATTTTATGCTCTCCTATTCCCCTTGGCACTCATTTTGTGTTACGACATGCCACCTCACCCCCCATAGCAACTATTTTATGAGCAATACCCCCAGTACACACTCTAAATTTGAAACATGCCCACTTTTCCAAAAAGATTGGCAACTTCTGCTTTCATCTGTTCAGTAATTATCTTGGTAAACTGAGGGGTGCGGTAAAATAAAGCCTGATAAGTTAGGAAAGGGCAAACAGAAGGGAGCTTTCCCCATATATTTTGGACAGCACTGATTGCCTCTTTGACAGGTTTCTTTTCTGTGGTTGCAGTGTCAATTATGGCTGCTTAATCAGAACTACATTGCACATTTAAGCACGTATATACATATGTATTTATTATTGCATTTAGATCCCACATTTTTCTCCAAGGTGCTGAAGGTGGCATACATAGTTCTCCCCATCTTCAGTTAATTACCACAACAGCTCTTTGAGGTAGGTTAGGCTGAAAGACTGTGACTGGCACAAGGTCACAGTTTCATGACCAAGAGGGGGTTTCAATCCTAATCAGAGACTCTGACCACCACACAACACTGCCTCTCATTATGTAATCTGGTTCACTATATGATCCCAGACTGGATGGGATCATCATGTGACAATTCAAACAGGAAGTAGATAAGAAAGGGGCAATAATACAGAAGAAGCAGTAGCGAGTGGAAAGGATAGGAAAACGTGGACATTTTCACAATTTCTGTTGTGGGGAGTTTTAATTGGTAGGGAAATAATTTTATAACTCCCATCCTGCAATACTTTTTTAGACAATGTAGAAACAAAAGAACATTCAAGTGTATTTGCAAAGTCACTGCATACATTTCACCAACTGTATATAAAGTTTCTCTCAACATTTCTAATATGCTTTGTTTCTCGTTCAAACTTCATTTCAGGTTTAATTTAATGACAACTTGAGGGTGTGTCAAACTCCCTGAGGAAATTCCTAAGTATAAACACAAACTCTTCCAGCTTACTTTTAAATCCTTAACACTTGGTTCTGGTAAGATAATCACTACTTAGTTTATAATTGGGGAAATGCCTCAAAACTCACAAGAGAAAAAGTTGAAAGCTGGACAAAAGCTGTGTGGAGGGATGTGCTGGCAGTTTTCACTTAAAAAGCTGTCAAAAAGACAGAATAATATCTGTTCTCGTCCACTGAACACAGAATATACCTTGGGTGGATGGGTGTTTAGTTCTTGTTAAAACCTGAGATAGTAAGAAGGGGAAAGGAACAGAAGTGCAATGAAGGCAAAATCTCCTGGCTTGGCGGTAGCATGGGAGGGCTACACCCAAGAAAGGCAGTATCTCCTTCATAATATTACACAATATTATTTATTCATTCATGTGCAGGCATTTACATATGGCTCAAGAAATAAAATTCCAGAAGAAGAAGAAGAAGAAGAGTTTGGATTTGATATCCCGCCTTTCACTCCCTTTAAGGAGTCTCAAAGCGGCTAACATTCTCCTTTCCCTTCCTCCCCCACAACAAACACTCTGTGAGGTGAGTGGGGCTGAGAGACTTCAAAGAAGTGTGACTGGCCCAAGGTCACCCAGCAGCTGCATGTGGAGGAGCGGAGACGCGAACCCGGCTCCCCAGATTACGAGACTACCGCTCTTAACCACTACACCACAAGAACTGAAAGCATATTCAGAATAAAACACTGGTAGCCGGGGGGGGGGGCAGTAAAGCATATTCAGTACAATGAACAACATATCCAGAGGTGCCTAGTTGCACCCAACATTGGGGGGAGAGAGGGGGTGTGAGGCTTTTAATCTCAGCGCCGTGGGTTCTAGCCCCACGCATGGCAAAATAAATTCCTGCAGAATGACCCTTGTAGTCCCTTCCAACTCTCAGTTCTATGACTCTAATGGTTTATTTTGTCCCTTGCTACAACAGATCCAAACAATGCTGGACTAAAATGCTGAGCAATTATTGATCCGTTGAAAAGCTAAGAGACACTGCAGTATGTGATGCTGAAGCTCTCTCACCTACTCTCTGCTGTTACTGATATACTTATGAAGATAAGGCGAGACGAGAGGCTCCTTTCCTGAAGAAGTGAGTGCCTGGAAGCATAGGGTGAAGCTATCACTAGAGGCAAGAGTTCTTCTTTACTCAGCCTTGATGAACAGGGCTCAAGACTTGGCTCATTGACGCTGGAGTTATCTTTAACCCCAACTTTCAACTGTAGCTCTGCTTTTAATTTCTACTATGTAGCGTCATCTTTCTTCAGATCTGTTTCTTCTCATTTTCTCTCTCTCGTGTTCAATAAAGAAAACAAAGAAATGCATGATTGTGGTGTCACTGGAGCGCAAACCAATAGCTTTCGTCCCTGCGGTCTTTACTAGTTCAGCTGCAGCGGCTGCAGCTCCATCCCACCCCCTCCTTTTTTTAGCCTAATAGTGTTGTAATGCCCATAAAAATGAAGAGTGCCTTCCTGTAATTGCTGTGATGCCTGGATAGCACCGAGTTCTCCCTGACTGCCTTTTCACAGCCTTTCTGGTGACTCACCAGAAGGAAGCACTTTGCCAAAAGATATCAGAGTAGTTGGAGCAGAAGTTCATGATTTAGATGAACATTTTATAAAAATTGCTATAATAATCAAATAGTTCTTATTTTTGTCATTATGAGGTCTTTCCCCGTGACACCACATTCTGGAAGCAGATTGCCCTCATCAGAATAATGTTATACTTAGGGCACTGAATAAGAAGATGGTTTTCTTTCTCTCTCTTGCAATCCAGAACAAAAACGAATCAACTGCAGATATTTTTTTTAAGGCCGGAAGGATTGTAATGTTGACATTAAAAATAGTTGGATCTCCGAGCCTGCGCCCACCCATTTCATCTGCCCTTAACGCTTATCCATGATTACTTAACAAATGAGACTTTTTGTTGCCAGATCACAATTCACATTTATATCCCTTAAAATCCAGCCTTTCTACTATGGTGTACTTGTGATACTCTCCCCCATGCCTGCAGCAATATAGAATTAAGCAATATGCAACTATGGATAAGCCAATAGAATGATTGGATTGCAATACCCAATAAACATAGGAAAAAGTACTGCATTTGTGCAATTATTGCAGGCTTTTCTCCATCTAACAGAGATATTAAAAAGTCACAGCTTGGTTCTGGTTTGGTATTAGATTGATGTAGATAATATATGAATATTATTATTATTATTATTATTATTATTATTATTATTATTATACACACACACACACACATATACACACACACATATATATTTAAAAAACTACCAGCAGATACATTTTCTTTTTTCCAAACTCTGGCATGCATTTTAGAACACCACTTGGATAATGGAAACCTGTTCCTTTTTTCTTTGGGCTTCTTTGGAGCTTGAGAGCCAGGAGGGGTCAGTGTGGTGGGGAGATACCGCAGAACCTTATGACAACAAGGGGAGGGCTGGAGCACAGTAATGTCAGAGCTGTGTGGGTGCACTGGTATATAAGCCAGTGCTGTGTGGTTGCATCTCACATTAGCCCAGGAAGTCCAGAGCAAGTCAGTGTGTTTTAGATATCACAAAGATGAAATTCCTCAAGCATTTGTGCATGCAGCCGAACAACTGACCCCTCCAGCAGTCAGGGAAATGAGATGGAATGAAAGGCAATGAGAGCAGTCACAATGATCTATGAAAACTGAATTTTGGGGAGAGGAAGGGGCAGTCTCTTCAAAGCAATGTTGTGTATCGGAGAGGATAGAAGCAGTGTAAGCATACTTTATTATTTAATGCAAGCCACCTTTCTGATTTGGAATGGAAATCACTAATGGGGAATTCAGAATACCAGCTTTCTGTGGCCATGAGCCATCTATGTGCATCCATGGACAAACAATGATCTGTCAGAATAACTTATCTTACTGAACAGTTGGGAGGAGAAAGGAAGAATATTTGTAACACTTGAGTCCTAGGGGTAGGGCAGCAAACACAAGCATAAATAAACCATGTAAATACCGTTGAATCAAACTCAATCTACCTATAGTTGATGAAGTCTGTTTAGGAGTGAGTGTTGCATATCTCATGAATGTCTTATTTTTCCCATTGATGAAATACTTTCTGGAAGACACAAGAGGTTTTTCCCCCCAACCTCGGATCAAATGCAGCAACAATATTGTACATTTTCTTCCCTGGGAATTCAGATCTTTGGTCTAAATAATGGATCTGAGGAAGTCATATGTTTCTCATGTCTTGCTGGTGATTTCAGAGAAGGTCTCCTCTGATTAACATTCCAACTAATCTTAATGGCATGTAAAAATATTGAAATAGGCCTAAAAGATGCCAGAGAGAGAAAGATAAGAGTCACACAGGACTATGCCGAAGATCTCAAGCGCATTGCTAGGTAACACATTCTTCTCTGTTTTTCTTTTTTGCTTTAATATTCAGAAGTCAATATGTACCATTGCAAGATGGATATGTATAATTACTGTAGATTTCAGAAGCTTAAAAAGCCAGAACCAGATAGCAAAAATTAGATTTTAATGAACAATTCAACAGGAGGCATTTATGAAGTGGTGTCTTGAGGATATCATAATGATTTAGAAATAAGGCAAATTAGATGAGTCCAAAAAATGAGAGGGTGGGGAGCAGAGGAAAGAGTTGGCAGCAGGGGGAATAGCAAGATCGAGAGGAGATTAAAATAACTTCAAACATAAGCAGAATAGGGGAAATAAGACTTTGAAATTAGTTTTAAAATCTTAATATGCCTTTTAATATTGCAAAATATGTTTAAATGGTATTGTTAGCAAATCTGGTTTGGGTGCAGAAGCAAGGATTCCAATAGCAATCAAAGGGATTTTGGAAGAAAAATAAAGTTATAGTGTTGATGAGACTGTGTATCTTGCTGCAGTGGGCCCTAGGAAATGGGGCATGCTTTGACTTTTCTGCCCTTCTCCTAAAACAGCGTCACAGTCTGTCTCTTGGTCCTCTCCCTTTCACCTAATATTCCCCATTCCTTGGATCTCCTCACCTTGGGAGGAAGGTTTACCAAACTCTTTGTTCTCTCACTTCCACATGTGATGAGTCTAATCTGCAAACGCCAAGCATAGACCAAATGGTATTAACAAGCCATCTTTGTTTTCTATACAAATAAGTTAGAAACTCTTACCATTTTGAAACAATGTCTTTTATTGCTGCTGTATGGAAAAGCACATGAATCTGACCTGTGAATAGTTTGTAAGTAAGCCATTTTTTAACTTAACAAACATGTGGTCTCTTTCTATGCAAAGGGGAGTGGGGAACTTTGGAAGCAACTTAGAAGGGGATATTTTAAAGGTCTATCAGCCTATGGGGACGTGGGTGGCGCTGTGGGTAAAAGCCTCAGCGCCTAGGGCTTGCCGATCGAAAGGTCGGCGGTTCGAATCCCCGCGGCGGGGTGCGCTCCCGTTGTTCGGTCCCAGCGCCTGCCAACCTAGCAGTTCGAAAGCACTCCCGGGTGCAAGTAGATAAATAGGGACCGCTTACCAGCGGGAAGGTAAACAGCGTTTCCGTGTGTGGCTGTGGCTCGCCAGAGCAGCGATGTCACGCTGGCCACGTGACCTGGAAGTGTCTCCGGACAGCGCTGGCCCCCGGCCTCTTGAGTGAGATGGGCGCACAACCCTAGAGTCTGTCAAGACTGGCCCGTACGGGCAGGGGTACCTTTACCTTTATCAGCCTATATTTCCACACTTTACTTTGCTGCATGTTTTGTGATTTTAAATCTCTACTGAGGCTCTCTCCCCAAAGAGTACTTGCCCCACACCTGGATCTAGGCCTCCAGGGAATTCTTTTATTCTACCATATCTATTTTTTCCTTTAACCAAATTACAAATAGATAGATAGATAGATAGATAGATAGATAGATAGATAGATAGATAGATATTGGTCTATATATTTTGGAAATCAATATCATTGTTGTTATCATTGTTGGAGAGGACAAAACAATCTATCTTGTCCAACACCCTTTTTCTCATGGTGGTCAACCCAAAGCCTAGGACAAGTCCACAATCAGGACATGAGGATGGCAGCAACTGATTTTCAGGCGCATGATGTCTCTGATCTTGAGAGCATCCATAAATTATTGTAGGACTATAAATCTCATTGACTTCTATGGGGGCTTGCTTTCAAGTGAGCACAGTCATAACTTCTACAGAACAATTCTGTGTGGTTTTATTGGATCTGACAGCTATTTTGTCATCTGCTTTTCTAAGCCTTTTAGCAAAATATATAGCTGTGGAAGTTATTCAGATGATAGTTAGTGACACCCTCTCTCCAACATGACTGTTAAATAAACTCTGAAATTACAGAAAGGCTTAAAAATACCTCTAGCTATTTTATGCTGATGATTATGCCAAAGTACTTCGCTCGGGAGTCCTACACCATTATGATAGCTTGAAATTACTGGGATCAATTAACTGCATGAGACAGACTTACTATACAGTGCAGAAATCTGTTGTTATAGCTACAAGGAAATATAAACATGGAAACAAGGCCTTGCTCCAGAACTCACCCTGTGTTTATGTCCTGCCTATGTTTTCTTCCCAGAATGCTTTTTGTGAAGCCATATGTTGCCATGCTATGGTCACCCATGAATTGTCAATCCCATTTGCTCTGTCCCCATCCCCGCCCCCCCTTCATGTTTCTTGTCCTTTTATGTCTACTCTTGGGGACATAATGCATGTGTATGGTTTTTTCATTAAGAAATGAAAGCAAGCTGACTAAGGAAACATCCTGGGCTTGAGATAAGAGGGAAGGGAAGGGAGGAGTAGACATGTGTGAGGGAGAGAAGCTTTCATTTTTATTGGCAGGTCTAGTTTTCAATCACAGTGAATTATTTTCCAAGGCCCAGTGATTTGGAGGGGGGGTATACAGATGTTCTTCATGTAAGTTGCCATTATCCAGATGTTCTTCATGTGAGTTGCCATTATCCAGTTTTGGGGAGTAACCATAGCCTAAGTGCTAGTGGTATCAGGGTGCCCTTCTTCCACAGTTGCTCTGTTTCCTAACACAAAAATGTGGGGAATGTGACTTTTCCAGACTTTACCTTTATGATTAAGGTAAAATCATCTAGCACAATTTTCCCTGGACCTATCAATCTCAACTTTGACAGGTGTCCTAACGAGGAGATCCTCCCCCACATCTGCAGCAATTTCTGAAATTTGTCAAGCACAATACATTCTGGAGTGTCTCATTTGTCTGCAAATTTCATCCACTTAGGCAAAATGGGGAACTATATATCGGTTCTTGGATTTATCATTGTAATCAAGGTGGGCAAAAAAGAATTTATGGATTTAAAAGATCAGATTTGGACTCGAATCATGAATCAAATTGGAATGACACAAAGTGAATCCCAAACAGTTTGGGTTGCTTCCAACTGAAGTAGATACAATTGAATCTTGTGGTAATTGCACACCCCGTATTGGTTAAAGCCTAAGACTGATTCATAAGAACATGGAAAATCATCACGACAAGCACCAACACCAACTCTGGTAGCAGCACTAGCACTAACTTGGTTCTTTTCACTAGTATACTACTGTATTGCCCTGTAGGTACAAGTATACATATACATGCTTATCTTTTTATGTACACTCTTTGAGAGGGACATATACAGTATGAGTAACAAGCATGAGATTCAGCATGCCTATCACCCAGAATCTATAAAAATGTATGCCACTGATAATCCAAATCATTGTTAGCTTTTACATCAAGTGGTTGCTTCAGACAGCAGATTCCAGAGAGGCACTGTTTCCCCTGCTGCTTCAATCTCCATTCTGTGTTCTTAAATTAAAATATATAGTCTAGAATATGTGACTATCATTTTCATTTTTGCCTCAAATGTGAAAATGTACACAGCCAGCTCTGAAGCGTATCAATGTAGGTGACAGTGAAGAATCAATGGTCCCACCCCACCCCTATTCTGCAGTAAATTGTAAGAATGGGCAAAGTCCTGCATGATAAGACATTCTGTGCTTTGTACAGAAATGCCAAACATCTAGAGATAACAAAAAGAGACAGACTCAAGTCCATTGATGGATAGTATATGGGGAGAAATACAATGCGCTGGTGGGAAAATTTCAAAACAATTCATTGACAAGTACAATGCCAGTCAAACACACACACACACACACACACACACACACACACACATTCATGAAGTCATAGGAAAGTGATCACAAAACCACAAGTGTTGACTATAGAAATATCAAAGTACATCAGTTCATAAATATAATAATATTGCTTTGTCCAAAACAAATTCAGTTACAGTTTGTAACTGAATAGTATTCTCTCTGATGGAATGATAGTCTGATACTTATTTATTAACTGCCGTATATTGACACAATCAAGGAATTGTTAGATCTAATGTATAAATAGATCATATAGTAAAGTGTGCCTCAGGTAATTCTGTGATTTTATTTTTTTATAAACTTACATTTACTCTGTTAAAACATGTTTAAAAGTCTGTATATATAACATTGTAAGCTGCCTTGAGCAATTCTTTTTGTTGGAAATATGGCATAAAACTGTAATATATAACACTCATCTGAAAATGTTGTAGAAATGATAATTTCATATGGAACAATCTCATATGGAACAGCATAAGAATCAACCTATAATGAATAAGTTTTCAAAGTTATTAAAATATAACTTGTACCTTTATATTATAAGAAAATCCCTTTAAAATACGTCTGAGTAAACAATTACCAGGCACGATTGTGTTCAGTTGGTTATATGTTCAGTCAAGAGAGAAAAATACCTTACAACAGTGAAAAAGGGTATCTGTGACATTATATATCTAATTTGGCTCTCATAATGATTGTTTGCATCATTTAATTGTAACAAAAATACAAAGGCTATTCAGTCTGCTCCTTTTTATTCTCCTTCACAGATATTTAATGGGGTTCCTTATTAAAATACTAGTAAAGGTAAAGGGACCCCTGACCATTAGGTCCAGTTGCGGACGACTCTGGGGTTGCGGCGCTCATCTCGCTTTACTGGCCGAAGGAGCTGGCGTACAGCTTCCAGGTCATGTGGCCAGCATGACTAAGCTGCTTCTGGTGAACTAGAGCAGCACACAGAAATGCCATTTACCTTCCCGCCAGAGTGGTACCTAGTTATCTACTTGCACTTTGATGTGCTTTCAAACTGCTAGGTGGGCAGGAGCAGAGACCGAGAAACAGGAGCTCACCCCGTCATGGGGATTCGAACCGCGACCTTCTGATCAGCAAGCCCTAGGCTCTGTGGTCCCCAAATTGCTAGAAAGGGCTCTGAATCACATTGGGATGTGGGGCCTGCACAGCCTTCAAAAATACAGTCAAGACCTTGCCAAACATGTCAAAAATGTATTTTGAGGCCGTTTGTTGGGGAGTGGGGTGGAACCCTCTCAAAAGACCTTTCCTCTTTTCTTCTTGTTCTTTGAACGTTTTTTTTAAAATGCCACTTAACAGAAGCAGCGAACTCTCTCCACAGCTTCCATTCAGTTGCACTTTACGGAATGCCTTATGAGTAACGCAACATCATTCCAGTGGTATAATGAGAAGTGTGACCAGCTATAAGCCATGAAAGTCGCCACACTTTCCACTCATCAGACTTCCTCATGAAACCCTGTAAGGAAACTGTCCATCATCTCAGGAAAATGCCTTTCTCTAAAAGCCGCAGAAATTCAGCCTCTGTTTCAGCGGGGAAACTGAGAGGGAGATTTGGGCCCATCCTTATTAAGAATGCAAGAAACAGCTTGGTTTATAATAGCCATAGAAAAACAATGGGTGGTTCATCACCGACAATCAAAGGTGTAATGTGCACACAATGAGAACAGTTGCCACCTGTGGGTCATGTAAGTAATTGTGTGGGGGTGTGGGGGTGTGTGTGTGTGAGAGAGAGAGAGACCCACTTTTGGTGGGTCTCCTGGCCCTCAACCATCATCTGTTCTTTCCCATTCTCAGCCAAGTCCTGGAGACAAAGGGGTGAATATGATGCCTGGCTTGTGGAAGATTAAGACAAAACTCTTATCACCTGGAAACCAGGTGTTCTCCCTACCCCCCGCCAGTGGCTGGAGTTTTATTTATTTGAGAATATAGTGATCATATGATTATATTAATCTGTTGGATTTATTATACTTTATTTACATCTGGGTGTTTTTGTTGTTCTTGTTTTGGACAGCAGTTGGATTCTGTGTTGCTGGTAATTAAAGAATGCTAGCTGCTTTCAGTGCTACCTTGGCAAGTGGTGACCTTGCAAGCAAGGGCATTAGGCATTAGCTGTTAGTAATGATGACAACCCAAGTGGAATGAATTGCAAGAGGAACAGGGTGGGAAAGCAAATGTAGGAGGACTGTGTTCTGCAAAGGAGGAAGAAGGCTTAGAGGTGCTTTTCAAGTTTAAGAGAAAGCGACTGAGAGGCAGAGTAATTAAATTCATTGTGAGCCGTGTCCATCCTGCATAGCATAATAGGACTAAACCAGAAACTGTATCAGATAGCCTAACTTCCTATTGCCATGTTAATTGTCATGCTGCTGAGCTACGCAGCAACCAAATTACATTTATGCAGGATTAATTAGTACCATTCTCAATGAAGTTAATATTCAATGTAAATGAAGCAGATTAGCATGGAGTTATGTGATGGCTTATGAGAATGGAAACAGGATTTTTCATTTCTAAAATGGTGGGATTATCATAAAGTCAAATGTAATAGAAGGAAAACAAAACTGTTAGAAATTCAAATGCAAGTCTTCTATTTGGTTTTTTAACAGTACAGAAGAGACATGGATTTATAGAGGTAGGAAGACCATTCTGTGTGGATAGATATGCACCCACTCCACATCTCCTTTGGTTCTGCTGAAATTGGAGGTGATCTTTTATACCTCTCATGTTGACCATGATGTCAACAAATCACTCTAAGTTGGATCAGGTTCCTCACAAAGCCTATTGTCACATTTTTGTACTCTCTATTGTTTGTGTACTATATCACCACATATACAAGGTGTGTGTGTGTGTGTTTATGCTCTGTTTTTCTGCTGTAGATCCATGTGCTATGCAATAAAGTGAGGTAGCTTAAATGTTGCCCACGGAGTACTGGACAGTTTTTGGATGATTTTATTATTGTTAAACTTTTTCGAAAATTGCCCACTGCTCTGCTTGGAGCTCTTTGATATGCCATAGGCAGAGCTGTGGACAGCTTTACCTTGCAATGCCAATTAGAGGACATCCCCTTCCAACAAGAGCAAGTGCTAGGAAAGCTAAATTGGTCAGTGTGAAGCTACTAGTGTTTTTAAAAAAATTACAAGCAATACTCAGCCACCTCTTAATTTTCTAGGGCAAGAAATAGATAAACCCCACCTCCATCAGATATGAAACTAATATAATTTTTGGAGCTTTAGTTTGCCTAACATGTGTTATGAAGAAAAGTAGATTCCTTTTCCTCCCCACAAAATTCTCAGGATCTGCAATTTGGCAGACTTAAACCGTTCTGGAGAGACTCCAAATGTCAACTTCTTCATCCAAAAGGGTGTGGGCATCATTTTCTTTAAAGAAATAAAAAAAAAATCCCAATAACAGTAAATGGGGAACAGAGAGCCACATTTTACACAGAGTGGCTTGGAAGCTAAATCAAGATCAAAGGATAGAGAAGACAGAGCGACTGAGGGAACATCTGTCTGATATTGTACCATTTTATGATCAGAAGTTGGCTGTACTTGCTGGAAAGAATGTTATTTGTATCCATCTGCCTCAAGAGACAATGGAGTATGCCTCTGAGGGTGAAGTCAAACCACTGCATTAGCATAATCAAAGTGAGATCCCCAGGGTACAAGCCTGGGCCGTGTCTTTGGCTGCCCAGATGACAACACACACACACACACACACTTTGGCTGCCCAGATGACAAGACACACACACACACACACACACACACACACACACACACACACACGGCCTTGCTGATGTAGTCCAAAGGAAAGCAGAACAATATATTAGGCACCAGCTTGGCTGCAAGAAGACAGCAAAGATACCCATACTTGAGGGAAGCAGACTAGCTTAGGAAGTGCAAGGAAAGCCAGGTTCAGGGCAAGGGAGGCGGCATTTTTTTCCAATAATTGAGCTTGCGCCTCACGTGAGTCCCATTCATGAGCTTTGCAAACCATTCAAGTTTCATGCAAGTGCTAGTGAGATTTAGCAATATGCATGTATTCAGCCATGAAAAATAACAAACCAATAGTCAGCTTATCAAACTAGGTCATTATGATTGTACAACCCATTTCAATGTCAGATCTGTTGTGCCGATAAAGTGTGCATTCCCTTGAATTCTGTTTAACTGAAGTGATGTGAGTAGCCATTAACATTCATTGTTATGTTTCTAATCCTGCCTCCTACCATGATTGTGTAATTCCTATTTAAATCAATCCGGTTTTCTCCCATAGAAGTTGGGTTAGGATCCCACCCTTCTGCATTTTGATTTGTTTTTGCAACTGGCTGCTAAGCAAGTATCACAGATAAATCCAGCCATCTCTGCTCTCCATTCCTCTTTACCATTTTATTGCTTGTGTGGAGACAAAATCTTACACACACACACACACACACACACACTTGCAGGTGCAAATAAAGACACTGCAGTACAAACCAAATACATAACCCTTGTGGGTATACAAATAGATACTTGGTGATAGGGAGCAATGATTAACAGTAGCAGAATGGCAAATAGTAAAATCCATTATGCAAGGAATTCTCCCAGATCAAAGCCAAGTATGTCATTTTCCAAATACACAAGTGTGGGCGAAGCTGACATGCATTTTATGAGCCGTGGACTGAAACAAACTGAGCTTATGGAAGGACCACAATAAAAATGAATGTGCACAGGACTTTGAACCCATTGCTTACTCATGGCAATACCTATCTCTGTCCTCCAACACCTTGCTACCACTCTCAAACCCCCCCCCCCATTATCTGCCAACTCGGGTTGCCATTGCATGCTGCCAATGGTAGGGCCAAGCACTGATCCCCACAAATTTACAACAGTTCATGCACAAGGATCAACATGTTTACATCCAATTCCATTTGACTCTATATATGGACTCTAAACTTTTAAGAGTACAGATTGTGTAACCAGTCGGCGACAGTCCCAGCCCCCAGGGATCATAAGGAAGGAATAAAGACTCTGACAACATTATATGGAATTAAAACCAGGCCACAACTTTGTTAAATTTCTGAATGTAGGAAGATCTTGGCTTCATAGCTGTCAACATTCAGATTTGAAAACAAGGGATCAGCAGCCTCGAAAATAAGGGATCTGCAACCTCACCTGTCCTGGGGACAGTCTACGGGATATCTAGCAATCCAGGATAGCAGCGGGAAGCCGCGGGAAACGGCGCTGGAATAAGGGGATTTCCCGCAAAAAAGGGAAGGTTGACAGCTATGCTTGGCTTAGGCCTTGGGCGTGTATCCCTCCCAGCCCCCCAGCCGGGGGGAACTGGGGCTCATCAGGGTAAATGGGATATGGAGGTGCTCTGCAAGACATAAGTGTAGCAGGCAGCCAAGCCCATATCCCCACACGCAGGGTAGTTCACTGACAACCTTTTAGTGTATGGCCAGTGACACCCATATATATAACCCCTTTAAGAGGGGGACCCTGGAACCCCCGCCGCAGGGGGGTGAGTCACCACTTCATGCCCCCACGCTATAGGGAAGAAAAGACTAAAGGATTCTACCCAAGGCCATAACCGCCAAAGTTGTGACAAATTGCTACAGGGAAGACAAAACCTGTCAATGCAGGAAAAATTTATTCCCAGTCTTTCAACAGCAACCAGTCAAAGAACATAGCAGCGCCCGCTAAACAGGAAGAAAAAGTTAACCTGCAAACAAGAAACATTAAACAAAGGGAGGGCAGGGAGGGTGAATCTCCAGAGCCAACTGCCTGGCTATTGTCAGCTCCACCCCCTATTTATAAATGGGGCTGGCCCCACCTCCCAGCAAGAAACTTGATTACTGAGGCTGGGCGTGAACCTCCAAAAATTAACACGGAGAGGCAAACCAGCCCGTTTGCCAGTAAGCTCCCTGGGAACTGTAGCACCATGTGCGATCCCACAAAGGGCACCCACAATGTAAAGTGTGAGTGCTCATTGTGCTAATGAAGTCTGTGTGTATTGGGATGAATGAACATAGGTCATTGTTCAGACAGGACCTCAAACACATGGAAAACAGAAGCAGGGGCTTCTGTCACATAGATAACTGTCTTCCATCTTGCTCAGGGCTGAGCTGTGATCTTTCCTCTTAATGTATTCCAAATATATATTTCACCAATGTCTCACTTCCCCCTCCACTCCCAGTTTGTCTGCAGCAAATCAGTCTGTTTTCATGTTTAATGCAGGCTATCCACCATCCCTTCATGAGTAAATTGTCTCATATTAAGGGGTAAATGTTAACTTTTAATGTATTGGTATCATTATTGTTCTCTGGGAAAGATCGAAGGCTGAAATAAACCAGTGACTGGAAATGCTGAAAGTATTTTAATTTTTTTTTTTTACTTAACTACCCCTAATAGTTTAAATTGGTTTGGAATTTATTTGTGAAGAATGACCCACCCGATCTCCAAGAGTCATAGACACCACAGACACTTAATGAGTCACAAACGAACTTTCAAGAGAGGGGGAAACTGATACCAACAAACAGGCCCACACCCTTAATTTAACTATCTTCTCTTATTTTGGTCCTCTTTGATGGAAATCATTAGGAGGCAGTCTTGATTTTGTTTGCAGATGGTAATCAAACACCCACCAGCTTCCCACATGGCAGGCATGTAATAAGCTTTGACAAAGTGAAAAGTTGTGATAAAACTGTACATATTTCTCAGCTCCTAACTTTGTTATCAAGTCTTGCTCATATTGTTTCCATAGATCTTATCTTCGTAAGCAGCACATGACTTTCTAATTGCATTGAACTGTAGAAGAGTAGAAGGCAAATTGCATTCAATCATGCCACATCATCATTTCTCCCCTCATGTCACGTTGATACATAAGAAAAATAAAGTATCTAGTGCACATAGAGACAAGGGTGGAGATTGCCTCCTGCAGCCTCAGTATGATTGATGTATTAATTTAATTTATTTAGGTGTCAATCAATAAGCTTACTTTCCCCCCAAAATATTACATATAAAATGCAATGTGAATAATTAAAATCAACAGTAAGTGATAAAAGGAAGCTAAATGAAAATAACAGCAAAGTACCTTTCCTTGCAAAAGAGACAACATAAATAGTTTACTGACGGTATTAAACTGCAGTGGGCCACAATAGTCAGTTTATATAATAGTCAGTTTATAATAAAGCCTGGGTGAATAAAAAGGGCTGCATTTGGCGTTGAAAATACAACAGAGAAGGCACCAAGTGAGACTTTTCTGGGGAGGCTATTCCATAGCTAGGATGCCTCTACCACCATGCTGCCTTCATGCCCAGCCCACTATTGCCTCTCAAGGCATCTGTAACTCTGCCAGACTACTTTTATGTAAAGACCTCTTGTGCACCCCTTTGAGCAACCAATGCCTGCTCTTTCCCAGGCTTCTGTGAAATGGCTTTACTCCTTCTGCTGAACGTAAGCTGTGCACCAGAGTCCTGGGGCTGAATATGAGCAGAATGTTCAATGATGAGGTACAGGTGGCTTCATTAATCTGCAGCGATTGGTAAAGAGGCAGTGTGCCCTTAGAAACAATGAAGCTGCAGAGGGTCTCCAAACGTAAAACCTCTTCTGCAGTAACCCCAGAGTCTTGAGTAAGTCACCATTTCCTTACTTCATGGGTTAATGCAGAAGAAGGGCCCCCAGAAAGATGAAATGGAGTATATGATAAGGGATCTACAATCTCTTTTTTAAAAAAATAAAAAATCCCCGGATCAAATTTGCTCTGAAACCTAAGAAGGAAGGGGAAGAAAGCCACCTGGGGGAAAAGCAAATGTAATATGAAATCCTATGTTCCCCTGTTCACTATTATGGGTAATTTAGAAATGGCTATACCCACTACCTTTTGGGCCAAAGTGGATGGAATTTACAGGCACATAGTACCTCCAGAGTAGATTAAGTCTGACCAGCTTGCAGACAAATAGGTGCAGACATTTTTGGTGGGGAAAGTGAAAGGGATTCAGTTCCTTCCACAAACCCTTATGGACATCTTTTCTTTTTTTTGGGGGGGGGGTGTTCTGTGTTAAAATGATTAAGAGGTGTCTAGAAAGCTGTATGTTATGTTCAGAAGAGCTCAGGGGCATGTCTTTGTTAAAGAAAAGCAGTGTGGAATTAATTATTTAATATTTATTGATTTAGCTATCTACTTGCTTATTTACTTTTTATTTCATTATCAGTTGGCTGATTTGTTGCATGGTTAAAAGTTGAAGTAGACACTAATAAAATAAAATAATGCCAATAACATATTGGCTCATGATAGTGAAAGGAATCCAAACGGAATACTCTTGTGTCTACTCTGTAGCAGCTCAATCTGCAATTCAAGGAAGGAAAATATGTAGTGCCATCTTTTGATTAATGCAGCAGATCAGGTATTTCAGTGTCATTTAAGTTATTTATCTGAAACATTTGTAGACTGTCCAAATTCACAGAATTCTCTTCATGATTCACAACAATTTGAAGCAACTTACAATTAACATGTTAAAAACAATTGATCTGAAATACTGAAAATAAATCACCAAATTAAAAAAATTGACACTCAACAATTTTAGAATTTTGTAGCTGCTCCCCTCTCTGCCTTACTCCTTAAATCTAGGCTTGTGAACACAAATAGAAGAGCTACATAAAGACCTGCTAACATTGAAAATGGTAACAAGGAAGGCATTGTTAAAAGGGATAGTTACATTTAGAAAGTATGTTTACTTTCAGGCTCTTGTGTGATTGTTTTGAAAACTTCACTTTTATTAAATCTTTCTGAACATGCTATTCTTCTCTTCAACTCAGTCTGTACTTTAACACAACATCTTGACACTTTCATAGGAGTAGGAAATAAAATGAAAAGAGAGAGAGAACTCTTCAAAGTGTCAAGATGTATTTTCCAGGCCTGTCACCTAAGAACCTTTGTGGTTCTATCCATTTATTTGGCATAATTTTTACCATTCTACACAGTTTTTGTGCTGCTCAGTAAATATTGTGCATGACTATCTATGATTCAATGTATCTTCTATATTGTCATGACTAAAAATAGCTTAATGAGACACCCAAATTAGGAGGACGTTGCCTAGTTTCTACAGTTTTGCTTCACTGTTCAGCTACTCCCGTGATAATATGCTGTAGCTATATCCTTATAGGCAATGAAGTAATTAAAGCAATATCCCAATGATTATTCCCACTGTGGAACCATAGATCACCAAGACTATCACAGCTGAGTCCTTGGTGAAGCTGTGTTGCATTGAAAGGCCTACAAAGAACGACTGATTCTGGGTTATGCTTTGCAAATTCTTTTTGGGGAAGATGCTGGCGTATTCTGACATATTATAGCCTGGATTAGGTTTACAGTAAAAAATATTGGATTTGTTCTCAAAGGGAAAAGGCTACCCACCATTTTGAAATAAGATTTCATTTACTTCACCTGCTTTCCATAATCCTTCTCCTTTTATGCTCCCTTTCTGTCAAACTGACATCAACTGTCTCATGTTTTTTTCCTTCTTTTTCTTTTTCTGCATTTCCTGCCTCTAACAGGAGTTGGCCACCTGGCAACAGCATCTCTGGGACAAATGTTTTATCCAGGGGTAGCCAACATTGTGCTCTTCAGATGTTGTTGAACTCCAATTCCTATCAGCCATAGCCAGCTTGACCAAGGATGATGGATTTTGTGGTCCAAAAACAACTGGAAGGCACTGGCACTGTGTTGGCTACCATTGGTTCTATCCATCCATTGGAACAGTCACCCCTTTTTTTTGTTGGAGTATAGAAAATAGAATACAGTGATTGTGGTAGTATAAATGGTTGAATGAACTAAGGAACAGAAGAGGGAGAGGTTCGAGTACAGCAAGAAGGAAGTAACACTGAAAGGTGAAACGCGTCTGTTTAAACAATGGCAGAACTCTTAGTAAACTAGGAGGAACACAGAATCAAAAAATGCAGTTTTAAACAACCAGAAAGGTTTGAGTAAAGCAGCCATGGAGAGACAGAGAGTTTTAACAAGGAGAAATAGTGGAGATAAGTACCACACAAAAGCCAACAGGAAAAACGTAACACAACAGAGCCTTTCCCCCACCCCCTTCTTGCTGCATTCAAACCTTGTTTTAAACTGCCACTCATCACTCACTGTCATTCTCTAGCACATCTTTGCTGTTATTTAAAATGGCCACTTTTCCTCTTTCAGTATTCTTTCATCCGTGCTTTACTCAAATCTCTGCCACTGTTTAAAACCACTTTTCCCATCTCAGTGACCATTCTGCATCACTCCTTTTATCATGGCCAATGTTGTTTTGAAGCCTGCCTTTACTATTATTTCTTTATTTTATTTCATAAAATGTATATACCACTTGATTGCAAAAAAATAATAATAATAATAATCTCAAACTGGTTTATAAAAGATAAAATAGTAAAATCAAGAAATATTTACAACCTTGCTTTAAAACACACAAAAGTTAAAATATTAAAACAGATTAAAATTACCTCAACTTTATAAGCATCTTGGTGAGACACTACAAATCCTCAAATGGGACTGTGGTCTGACTATGTGCAAATTATCCAATATTCTCTTTCAAAGGTTATAGAGAAGTTAGAGCTGTTTTATTTATTCAGCCCAAAATGGATTTTCAATCCAATATTAATCACATTTACTTGGAATTAAGTCACATTGATTTCATTAATTATGCCCACTGAATATGTGTAGGACTGCTGCCTTTCATTCATAAGCAGGCTGACACAATTTTTGATTATTTTTTGCTAGAATATGCACACAGAGTCCTTCCTTCACATCAGAACATATGATTTCTCTTTAAATGAAAGGGATTGATGCATTTCCCAGATGTCACTGTGATAGCATTCTGTTTCCACAACTCCCTGTGGATGAAAGATCATTTCCAATCTTGAAAAAGATATTCAATTTGAAATTAGGTAAGTGCTTATTTGGCTGAAAGACATTTGACAAACACAATCTTCTTAAGGGGCTTCAGGTGAAGAATATAGTCAGTGGAATTTAATTAGCAATTGAATTCTGCAGTGGCTTGCTTCCAGTTGAAGCCCGCAGGTATCTGTAATGGTAATTAAAATGTCTGGCAGTTTATAAGTATAATCACCATAAAGTAAGAGAAATGCAAAATTCTAGGAAGTGACCTAGTATCACCATATAATTTCCTTGGCACCTGCAAGCAAAATTCAAACTGTGCGTTCATAATGTTTAATTACTAGTGGTGGTATTATTTTGAAATCTAACAAATTTATTTTATTTTTGTAAGGCTTGTGAAGCTATTTATTAGGCGATCATGCTTATTGGATGAAATTTCCTCCGATATGTAGGTATGCAAATCGGGATCTGGTTTATAATGATTTATTCTAGAGTTACCCCGCCCATAAATGACATGGCTTACATTTAAACTGAAAAGCAATAGCTCAAATGACAACTTTGCCTTGTGCCTATGAGTAAAGGACCAGACAATTGCCCCTCAAGGATCACAACATGCAAAAGGGGATGTAATGTTGTTTTTCCTCCACTGCCATGGAAGTGGGTAAGTGTGTGTGAAAGGTGGGTATAGAGAGGGAGACAAGGTGACCTGTTTGCTTGGAAGTTGAGCTCTTCCAGGTCCTGCTTGCTGATTCTACTGCTAATTGTGAGCTGTCTCTTCCTCCCAGTCACCATTTTGCACTCTCCACAATTTCCTGGACCTAATGTGTGAGCATTTGTACATGTGGGATGATGGTGACCCCACCCCACGGTCTTTTTCTGGGGTCTGATAATGGTGAGAAAAAGGATGAAAAGAGGCTGTCTGTTGGGGTATCCTGACCATTTATAGTATCACACATGGCCCTTCCCCCAACTGGCCAGGCTAGAAAAAATAGCAGTAGCACCTTTGCTTATTAAATGTGTTTCTTTAAACAGCATTGTCTCATGCTTAAGGGAAGCAATCTTTTTCCATGATCCATTTTAAAAAAGATACATTCATCAAAGTGGTGCACCATTTAAATGTATTTAAATTGCTTAATTAATCTGTGGGAGCTGGGATGAGGGAAATTAGATCATCTTTATTCAGTTGACAGCCCTAGTCATTACCATTTTGATAGGATGGGATAAACAGGAACAGAAAATAATAAGCAGAACATGCAAGTCAGAGCAGTGGGAACGACAAGCAACAGGTAACCAAAGAGAGGTGTGCTGTAAGCAAGACCATGTCAAATCACATCCCGGCAAAAAGAGGTCAAGTGTGAAGCAGACATGTGCTCCAGCAAAGCTCTCTTGTGACATCCCTAGGATATTTACAAAGTTTTCTGTCTCTGAAATTCTCACTGGCTCCTTGTCCTTTTAGCTCACTCTTCCTGAGAGAAAGAGAACCTCTTGATTTCTTGGCAGGCAAGATTTGAAATTGTACAAATCTCCTCAGGGCACCTTGTACTAGAAGAAAGCGTGCCTTTTAAATGCACAATTTTCTGTCCAGCATGAAAGCAGAAAGACGTTCAAAGATGCCAAAGTCAAAGGCTGGAGAGAGGCCTTTTAATCCCGCCACCAGGTATCTGAAGATAGCTGCAGAGTTTCATTTGTAGGCTGGAAGGTAATGCCATTTCATGCATCATCTGGTTAAAAAATAAATCTGCTGCTGCTGCTCAAGTCCTAACTTCTCTGTCACCTCTTCTTGCAGATGATTTTCAGGCATATATATAGTGCAATTTTAGAATAAAATCTGATTCCAAAGCTTGAAATATTCACCGCTTGACTTCTCCTGTTCTATATTTGCTTGTCAGAAGCAGAATCCTTTTTTGAAAAAATAGCCTTGCCTCCTACACACAAAACTTGCCCCACTATCTTGCATGATACACAATGTCAAAAAAGGCATTTTCAAGGGATAGACAATGTGATTGGTTCTGCTTTCCTAATCCGTCAGATGTACAAAGAAATCAACAAAATTGGGCTCTCTCCCTAGTTGATAGAAGTGCTTGTATGCGCTTGTGGCTTTCTAAAGATAAGCCATAGTGGAAAGATCATACACTTCAATATTTATTAGGTTAAAATACCTACATTTATTTTGCATTAGGTAAGAAACTAGCTATCCAAGGTGTCATTAGTGTCTTAAGAAAGTCCCTTCCAGTGGATCTGATAATGAGCAATATGCAACAGATTATTTTGGGGAAACTTACTTTCATAAACTAGTGCTTTTAAAAACTCTTTTCCCTTGAGTCATACAACTCTCCCTAAGCAAATCACAGAATTCTAGTTCTGAAATACAAATTCGCACAGCCTCCTTTCCCCCCCTAAGAGGCTGATTTCTTTGCTTTGAATTACCACATTCAAATGCACATCCTTCATTCTGGTGATTACAGTTAATTGCATAGGCTGTGTTTGGACTTAACACTAAGTGATGGCTTAGCATTACATGAATGAACCTAGCCTTCCTCCCAGGATTGCATTTGGCCTCCTTCACTCTTTCTCCCACAGGGCCAAGAAGAGGAGTGCAGAAGTTTTTGATCCTGCATTTATTTAACCTCAGCTTGTTATTTCATCCAAATGCTGTCTGCCTGTTTCATTGTGCTCACTAGATGGGATTCGAAGGAGTCAGTCAGTTATGGGGGAGTTATTGGTCAGTTATTGGTCAAATTAATACTTGGGATCTAAATTTTTATGATTCACTGACAGGAAACCATAGGAATCAACACAATACCTATGAATTTAACTACTTCAAAAAATAGCCATGACTTCACTGTGCAAACAGGCACCAAAGAAGGTCCCTTGTAATAGCCAGGGGGTCACCAACATGGTGCCCATGAGTGCAATGGCTCTTTAGAGTACCCCCCCCCCAGTCACACACTGCCCCTTAAGGCCATGAGGAGGTGATGATAGTTATCTAGAAAAGAACACAGAGTTGATGGAAATAGTGACACTTTCCTATTTCCTTTTTCAGCTCTATGTGCCTGTTAAGGCACAGATAAATTCTGTTGTATCTGACTTGCTATCCAAATCCTTTGAAAGAGTAAAATGTGTGGGCATACCTTTTCAATTTCTGCCTGTTTGGAAGGGGGACTGATTCAGGGATGGGGTAGAGAAGTGATCAAAGTTTCCCGATGTCCCCATGGTCCTATAAGGTTGGTGACCCCTGCAAGAGTTCCCATCACCTTTCTTGAAAGAAGCAGTCACATGCTTTCTGACACCTGGCTGGATGAGTTTTGAATTCAATCAAACTGACAATTTGGTCCCCTCCACTGGGGGGTGGGGGGACCCCTCAGAGAAAAGCTCTGCACAAGATCCTTGAGAGCCAGTGTGGTGTAGTGGTTAAGAGCGGTAGTCACGTAATCTGGGTAACCGGGTTCGCGTCTCCGCTCCTCCACATGCAGCTGCTGGGTGACCTTGGGCCAGTCACACTTCTTTGAAGTCTCTCAGCCCCACTCACCTCACAGAGTGTTTGTTGTGGGGGAGGAAGGGAAAGGAGATTGTTAGCCGCTTTGAGACTCCTGAAGGGGAGTGAAAGGCGGGATATCAAATCCAAACTCCTCTTCTTCTTCTTCTTCTTTCTCTGGGGAAGCCACATCATCTGAAACCTGGATTACCCACCCACCAACATAATTTTACCATAATTTTATTTATTTCTCCTAATAATAGATGGCAGCTATCTGTGATTATCAGAAAGTTGAAGGGATGCCTCTGTAATGGGAAGAAAGAGCTGTATTTCTCTCTTTTACACACACACACACACACACACACACACACACACTTTTCTAAGTACATATCTGCAAAAGTGTTATCTCTTAACAATATGAAACTGATGCCCATTATAAGTAAAGATGTCTATGCACCCATCCTTAACTGGGCGCACCAGGAGTATAAAGGGGGGGGGGGAATGACAACCAAAATTAACAATCAAGGTGGGCCTGTATGGAATCAGACGTGGATGACTTCTGTTGTTGATGATCCTGTGCATCGCATAGGACTACAAAGGATTTAACCCACCTGGAACTCTTCCAACCATAAAAAAATTCCTTGGGCCACAGATGACTCATCTAACATCTTGTCATAAAGTGAAATATGCATGAATGTCGTAGATGCATTATTCACCTATATGCAGTTAAGCAAAAGACAGGAAGATTACTATCAATATGATTCATTTATTTCACCACCCTTTCCTATGGTAAGTTGATAAGAATAGCAAGAACACTGTGGCTCAGTCTGACAACATACTAGAGCAATTGCAGGGACTGATTCTAAACACAGCTGAGCATTCAAAACCTCTGGGGCAGAACTGGACTGGATTATACTTAAAAGTGGAGATTGATTGGCATAGAATATGGAAAGGAACAGCTAATCATCTCACTAAAATGAGGCCTTTAGGTAAGGTTTCTTTGTATAGTTTTTTATTGAGATTCTATTGAGAAAGGTCTTTCACAATCATAATAGAGTAATATAAATAAATAAATAAACTACGAAAAGACCCATCTACCCCCCTTTACAGAGGGAAACAGGATCCAGATCCCACACTGCAAGACAAAGTACACTATAACATAAGACAGTACAATATAAAATACAACTATTACAATAAACCTAATAAGCTGTTTGAATATTTAGGTGTTGTCTTCCCTTTCCTTTACCTTTCTACAATATGCAGGTTTTCTTCCTGGCAAATATGGAAGGATTTAAAAAATCACCCTAGGCTTCAGAGTGTCCACAACCATTTATATATTGTTATGACCATCCAACCACGCTCCTGCCAACTAAGGAAGAAGCTAAGGTGTTCTGACCACCTTCCTAAGGTCATAAGAATTAGGCCAAAGATCCAACCTAGTCCACCATCCTGTTCTCAAAGTAGCTAACCTATAGGAAGCCCACAAGCAGAACATGAGAGCAAACGCATGCCCCATCCGTTCTAATTTCTAGCAACTGATATTCAGAAGCCTACTGTATCTGACATGGGATGTAATACATAATCATGGCTAGTAGCCACTTATCCTCCATGAACCTTCTTTAAAGGCATCCAAGTTGGTGGCCTTTACTGCATCTTCTGATTGCAAATTCCATCTGTTAGCTATGCATGAAAGACCTTGTGTCAAGAGCTTGTCTAGGATGTAGGACATTCCTGAAAATATCACTAGTGTGAAGCATTATCTCAGAGTGTAGAGTTTAGGAAGTCAAGAATATGAATTTGAATATGGTCCCAATATAGAGCCCCATCTACAATGAAGTCACCAACCACAGCCATACAGTAGTTTGTCATTTTTAGATTCTAACATTGTAAACATCAAGTTTCCTTCAGTTCCTATTTCTAACCTAGTGAGTGTCAGCGAACAGCTCCATTTCCCAACAGAAAAAGGCACTGTGTGTGTATTTTAAACTTTGTAGGCAGTTTCGTGATGATGTTTTGTTCCGATCCAGAAGAAAATGCTTGTGACTATTTCCGAAGCAACATTCTTCTGCACTTTCTAATCTCAGCATATCACAAGCATTAGTCAGTTCTGCACTTTATTATTCCATTTCATGGTGAAATGCTGTGACAGTATCTCATTAGCTGAAGTGGGGGAAACAGACTTTAAAAATAAACCCTGCACCCAATAAGGATCTGTATCTACTACCTCAGGTTGTGTCATTCTGAGCAATGAGTGATTGGAGAGATGCAGGCAGTGGAGGAGACAAATTTCTTTACATTAAATTAGAGATCATCAGGCAAAGATAACATGCTCACTAGTTATGATTTATGGCTGTCAGAACTAATGCCATTGTCAGAAATACAAATGGGAAATCTCTGCATAATTAAAAAGAAAAAGCCAAATGTTCCTGACTTTCATCTTGCACTGTGTGAACTTTAAGAAGCAGTGCTGTTTAAGAACTTGAAATCACTAGTGTACTCTTATCTCTGCATTGTGTTAAAAATGAGGCAAACAGATATAGTACATTATGGAACTGGCACAACAGCATTTTGTATGACCTGCATCCACTTAACACAGAGAAAGTAGATTCTATGCGGATATAGAAAACATTTCTTAAATAAACCTCAGTATCTATTTATACATTTTATTTATCTGCATTTCACTGCCTATTTGTACATGTCTGTAAATCCACAGTATATGTGGACGCAGTATTTGCAAAAAGAAAAAGAAAAAAGAAAGGGAAAGGAAAGGAAAGGAAGAACAGAAGAAAAACAATTGAGAACAGAGTTTCCCAGGGCTTACTGTCCCTCCCCCAGTGCATTTTATTGTTGGAAGCTGATTCCTTCCAAAGGCTTATTAATATGATGGTGTAAGAACATGGCAGCCCATGCTGGCTCCAGCCAATGGTAAGCCATTCATGTGAAGTCTTGATAGCCACTCAGAACCACAGATTTTTAAGTGGTTGAAACTGTCAAATACCTCTATTAGTGGAGTCCTCATTACTCATTACTATTTTATTCACAAAATTCCTCTTGCTTCTGACTATTCTCCAGTGCACCAACAGGATCATAAGGGTGCTAAGCAAACCCATGTTCTTGAACCACACACCATGTGACATTAGTAGTAGCAGTTCCCTCTGAGCAACAGAACAGAAGCAGAAGGGCTGCATGCTCCCTGCCCATCTTCTGCAAAAGGTTGTCCAACAGAGTCACCAAGGCCAATTCTGCCCCAAACTGGACCTGAACCCGGGTTGAAATTAGTAGAGCTCTCCTCTCCCTTCACCTCATACCACCTCACAGCAATAGCAATAAAGGGAGAGACAGATATTTTTACCCAGCTGTGCTGCCAAATACACCAGTTCTTTCCAAGGATATCAGGACAAAAGGAATGAGGAGGTGGAAGGGGAACCAAAACAGTTTTATTAACAAATAAACAGCAGGCATGCAAAGCATAAAATAAAACATACCTGACAGGGGCTACCCAGTCTCCCCTTCAGCTGCCCGGAGCCCCAGGTAGAGCAGCAGGAGAAAGACCCCGACCGTCGGTCTCCCAGCATCAGGTCATTTGATCAGAGTAGAAGCTCTCTGGGCCCCTCCCACCTATCGCTTTTATAGCCTGCCTTGATGTAATCAAGTGCACCTGGCATTACTTACAATTAACCCAGGACCCTGAGATGGAATTAATACAGAGTGTCTGAGAGTCTCCCACTACCTGCAACCTGGCATCCAGCCAGCACCTTGCAACACAGAAGAACCCAAGAAACTCCCGAGAGGTGTGTGAAACACCAGAATCCAGCAGACCTCAAACTGGGGATGTTAAAGGGAAAGGGACATGCCTCCTAACTCCTTTAAATAAAGTTGTCTTCTGCATTTCCACTACACCAGCCTGTTACTATGTTAGAGAACACTCAGCAAGCCTATTCCTCATGTCAGGCCCTGCTGCCAGGATATCACTTACTCCATTAAGCAAGTTGCTCTTTCTTCCACATTAAATAGAAGGCCCTACTTTCATTCACAGAAGATATCCTGTTAGATTATTACACCGCAAAATTTTCTGTTTTTCTTAGCCAAATGGTGAATCTGGACCTCATTCACCCTCATTCATCATACAAAGGCCCTGGCCCTTCTGCAAGACTGCCCCCCAAGGCTGAACCGCAGTAGCACCTGCAGTGTGGAGAGAGCTTTGTGGGGCAGGATGAGACAACTGACTTGAGTCCCTTAATGAGGCAGCTGTGTAGGTTCTTGCAATGACTGGACGATTCTGAGTTATCACAAACATTCATGGACCCAAAACCTCACAAGACCCATGATTTATCACACATTGCTTGTAATAGCTTTGATTTATTTAGAGAAAAATGACGAGAAATTGCCTTGTTTCACGTCCCATGTCGATTGAACTGATGGAATCTTTCATTTATTATCTCCCCAAATAAGACCTAACACAGGAAAGGTTTCGTCTGGCACCTTTTAAAGTAGCGTGTTGTGCATTCATCAAGAGACCCAACTGGAACAAAATTGCTAATGGGGATGAAATTTACAAAGCAGAAGTGAAATTAAGAAGCCCTTAACTTCACCTACTACCCTTTCACAGTGGAAACTGAGAGGTGGTTAATCACACAGCAAGAGTAGTTGAACTAACTGGAAAGCGCCCCCAAAAAGGTGCAATCGGAAATTCTCATTTTACATAGAAAAAACACACACCTTTATGATGCAACCGTAATCCAAAGTGGGCAATGGTTGCTCTCTTCTTCACTGTGATCTCGTCTTTACTGATACTGTTCCCATATTCCCAGACTATTTCACACCACATATGTTGACCAGAAAATACCCACTTCAATAACATGACCTATGCATATGACCCTGCCATCATGCAGCCCTATTCAAATGTATTTCATGATGTCTGACCTCATGAAGCCATCTGTTCCCCGTTTTGTAGTGCAAGACAGAAAAATGTCAGCAACAAGATTTGATCTATAGATTTGGATTTGATCTATGCCAGTGGTTCCCCCAACTATTTTTCCCTCCCAAACAACTTGAAGATTGCTGGACGTATTGGTGGGCCACACAGGCATTACAATAAATACAATACAATACAATATAGGGAATAAAAGATAAAAGAAGCAATAAAAAGATCCATCTGAATATTCAGTGCAATGAATGTGCCATCCCCCATTTTCAACCACAAATGCCGAGGCACACTGCATTGGATTTAATGCACCATTCTGTTGTTGTGACCTGCTCTGCGACCTTAGGATGAAGGGTGGCTTCTAGTGTTGCTGTAGCACAATTCCTAGCATTAATAGCAGTCTGTGTTTCAAGTGTTTCAATTTCAAGTCATGGCTTGAAATTGATTTGGTTTCTAAATCTGCTTATACGTTAGAGTGATTAGGTAAAGGTAAAGGGACCCCTGACCATTAGGTCCAGTTGTGGCAGACTCTGGGGTTGTGGCGCTCATCTCGCTTTATTGGCTGAGGGAGCCAGAGTACAGCTTCTGGGTCATGTGGCCAGCATGACTAAGTCGCTTCTGGTGAACCAGAGCAGCGCACGGAAACGCCGTTTACCTTCCCGCTGGAGTAGTACCTATTTATCTACTTGCACTTTGACGTGCTTTCGAACTGCTAGGTTGGCAGGAGCAGGGACCGAGCAATGGGAGCTCACCCTGTCACGGGGATTCGAACCTCCGATTTTCTGATCGGCAAGTCCTAGGCTCTGTGGTTTAACCCACAGCGCCACCCGCGTCCCTTTTGTTAGAGTGATTACTGCCTGATAATTAAGGGTACAAGTCAGTTAGAAAATAAGCCATTTCAGACCCATTTATTTCAATGGGAGAGATTTAAGCATGAATGTTAATACTACAATGGAAATCAATGGGGCTTAGGCTTGATTTCACTCTAATACTTAAGCCAAAATTCTTATTTCTTCAATTTTACATTGTATGTACAAGTAAAACTTTTATTATTATTTTCGCAGTCAAGCAGTATACGATAATTGAACAAAACATCTGTGACTTTCTTTAGAGACAGAATCTGTTTAATAAATATGACTGTAAAAGCAATAAACAATAGCAATTATACATTACACTACATAGTATCCAACCAAAAGGGGGGGATTACATCAAAAAGTCATTTCAAAATTAGCAGTAGATCCAATGCTATAAGAGAGAGAAAAACATTCAAATTGACCTATAAAAATAACTTGGCTAACATTGGACTTCCATGGCCTATTAGAATTGTGAGGGTTACTATACAGTGAACATTGACTACTTTCCCAGCCACCCGAGAGTTACAGCTGTAGACACATGAGTGATGCCAAATCTTGTAGCAAAAGGTGCAGAGGAATTTGAGAAACCATCAGCAGCAGACATAAATCATTTAGAAGCTCCCACTTTTTCTTCAAATGTGTTCATTTGGGACTAAAATTCAACTTCTGAGGTGAATATATATCTATTTGCAGGGCAGCCCTCAGTTACATCCCTGACATCTTTTTTCACTTAGTCACCTCCTTGACATGTCTTAGCATTATGGCTTGCTGAGCTCCAAGCAAAAATCTTGAAGTTTTTCCAGAGATGCAACTGTTGGTGCTTACCAAGGAAGATGGTCATATGCGAGTTCTGACCATTACTATGTCTCTGTGTTCTTGTTAGTAGTAACACTCGGCTTCATTCTAAGGGGCTACAGATGAGAAAGTGACTATATAAATTTATATTGCACTTCCTTGTGGCAAGATCCCACATGGCTCACCTGCACTCATCAGCTGTATACTAAAAGCACGTGGCATGGCCAAACTCGATGGTTGCTCGGGTAGGAAAGGCCTAAAACCCAGCAACATGGGATCTTGCCATGTGGAAAAAAGGACCCAGTCTGGCCCAAATCTACTCAAAGAGGTGCAAACTTGTGATCTGAAGCACCCATCAGAGCATTCATATGAGAAGCCATAAATATGTGGTGGGGGTGTGGGGGTGGCAACTCACTTTTCATTCTCCCATCCGTGCTAAAATGATTGTGTGAATTGGTCTATAAACAATTTAAGTCAGGGTACCTATATTCAAGTGGATTTAACCCCACTAAATCAAACAGAAATTCACATTCTGATCCTAAATATTTGTATAGCTGTTTGAATACATCTAATGGCCTGTGTTGCAGCAGTTACATCAGCACCCTGTCATCTAGATTAAATACCTATCAGATTAAATTGCATTGGAGCAAGTTGTTTATAAATATGACTATGGTTTGCACATATGCAAATGATGGTTTGTAATATTCAATAAGCTCCACAGAAGACAAAAGGTGAGCCATATTTTAGGATAAGGCACAGGTGAGCCATACCTGTGTTTGCTGCCTCAACTCTAGTGACTCTGTCATTACTCTGTAGGGTCAAAACAAATTCAATACCTTGCTACGCAAATACGGTAATCAGAATACACAAAGAGCAGCAGGCTGAATAATAATAACCACAAATATTTTCTTGTTTATTTCCTAACATAACTTTTCTTTTCTATTTTTACCTGCTTACAAGAAGAAACAATAAGAAAGCCTAAGGATTGTGTTATACAGGAACTCACAAGAAGAAACAATAGGAAAAGATAAGAAAAGACAAAATGTATTAATATTGGAATTAGTTTCATAGGTTATATACTGTACATATGAACTGTATATGTTGCACATACTGGGCTAGACCTTTACGTTCGGAAATAACCAATAAAATGTTTATGGTTATTATTATTCAGCCTGTTGCACTTTGTGTATTGTGATTACTCTGTAGGGTACTGGCTCCCCCCTCCCCCAATGCCCACAAGTGCCATAGCTTAATAAGTGGTAGGCTGGCCAGCAACACCAGCACAACAGGACTGAAATGCAGCAATGTATTTGTATAGGGCTTTGTGCTCTACCTCCCCATCCTCTCTCTTTGCTGGAACTGAAGGTTGGAATTCAACTAGCATCAGCGTTATCTGATTTCAATGATTTTTAGGTTTCATTTTTTAAAGTCCTGCTATGTAATGAAGTGGTAGAAGAATGCATTGTAGGATCCTTATGGATCAGCCTATTAGTTTTTTGCAGCAGACCAGGAATTGTGTGTGTGTGTTTTAAAAACAGCAGTTAGTTATAATACTTTTGTCATTATCAAGACATTCACATTTTTCAGTACTCATTCTGAAATCCATAATCTCACAGTGCACACTTAACAATTTTAAGCTATAAGAGTTCAAGCATTTGAACTGTTGAATTTTTGATGGAGTCAGAAGAACCTGCACACACAATTCATTATTTGATTCAATTTAAGCAATCCCCCAATTAGCTGCAGACTGAATAAAGATTGCTGAAAGAGATGAAAAGGGAACCAGTCTTAGGTATGATCTGCAGCACCCTGCCTCAGCCTCAACAGAGGTTTCAGACTATAATTTCCATCATCCCTGACCATTGGCTGGGGGTGATAGAAGCTGTCTGCCAAAACCTCTGGATAGCACCAGCTTGGGAAAGGCTGCTTGACAGAAATCAGTGTGAACATCTGGAAGTAACTTGAATTGACTGGATTATTGACGTGGATATTAGCTGTTGGTACAAACTGGTTTCAGATGCCTGAAAAAGACTCCATCATTGCATCCAGTCACATAGAAGCCATTGAATACCAGTGTTTGAAGGCCTCAGTTCTAATACGAAGTGGCTAGTTCTTATACCCCAACTTTATTTCCCTAATTAAAGGGAATGGCCAAAAAAAGGATCCAATCCAGAGTTGGAATATGGAGCTCCCAAAATTAATTTGATACCACTATGATAGAATTGTAGGGACCCCGAGGATCATCTAGTCCAATATATCCTGCAATGGAGAAATCTACATGTGTACAGTGCATTCAGGAGAACTAGAGATCATGGGAACTGTACTTCCCATTATGACCAACTTTGTACTCCCCTAATGTGTGTGAACATAAAATATATTTGAAAGCCTGCAGCCCTCAGGTTGTAAATTGCCTTATCCAGATTATTACTGGACATCAGCACCAGTAGGGTGTTGGGGAGACAGTGCTCCAATCTGGACTTATTGGACTGTAATCAATATTGCACCAGCAGTGTTCCACTTTATGCAGTGGGACTCTCATGTTCTTATGTGCCCCCAAAATCTGCTCCAGGGCATCACCCAACCCTCTGATGTAGATATTGAAGGTGCATGGGGGTTGGAGAGGAGAGGATGGAGGAGAGGGAGTGTTGTACAAGTGGGAGACTGGGGAATGAGTGATACAAATTCAAGATCAATAGGCCACATCTGATGGACTAAATCTAGCTCCTGAAATAATTTCAGTTTAATTTGTAGCACTTGTAGCTAGACCTAGTTGTGATAAGTCCCTGGTGATATGATCAGAGCAGAGCAATGACAATGATTAATCTGAGTTCTAACAGCTTTGAAACTGATAGGAGGACATGTCTTGTTCATTAAGATGAAGAGCAGTGCATATAGCATGAAGATAAGAAAGTTTCACTGCTTTACTTTTGGTAACAGGTGTACCATTATCCAGCCATAGGATGGGACAAGAAATATTATGTGAGTGGACCTTATATATACCTTGGTGTCTTTTACATCCTCAGCTTGTGGGGCTCTCTAAGAGCACATTGTAAGAGCTTATTGTACTATGTGCAGCTCTAGCACTCGCACCAGGAGTTGCAAAACTATTATTCTTGAGCACGTCCTCTGCAAGCTGAAAGTGTGTTTTTTTTAGTTTTTTAAAAGGATTTGTGCTCATGATCTATACACTAATTGCTCGATCTGTTAGGCCAGATGGAACAATGGAGCAAAATAAATGTTTGTGTACAGTATGGGAAATACTGTATGCCTGCCACAAATTGCACTCAGCTTTCTTTAAAACTATTCCTGTCAGAATAGAATAGCCAGAATGCTGGAAAAAAACACATGAAGGAACTGATGCAGATGCTAAGCAGGACTGAATCAATTTGGACTGGATAGAACCATTCCTTTTTCATTCTTGATTGCAATGGGTATGTGCAGAATGTAACTAACAACAATCAGAGAGTGAAATGTATTTTATGGTTAGATACTTCAAATGTCAGTCTTGGAGTAGCTAGTTCTTTATCCCATATGATATGGATGGGAAAACTGTGTTTGATGGGACTCCAGCTCCCACCATCCGTTATTGCCTGCTCTGCTGGCTAGAGCTGATGGGAGCTGAAGTCCAGGAACATCTGGACAGCCACACCGCCCTAGACAGGCATGAAAGAAGGGACAACATATGTTTAGGAAATAATTTGATTCTGCCAGTGAAAGGAACTTGAGCTGCGTCTGGACCTTGAACTGTATCTGAACAAGCTAAAAACAGCTTTAGACAAAGGAACATCACAAGACAAAAAGTAAAAGTCCAAACAGAGACATCTGAAAAACATAAACAACCCCCCTAAAAACATTGTGATGCCATCAAACTCTAGTGCAGATTTTTTGTGAGTATTTGACACTGCATTCCTATGCATGTCTACTCAGTAGAAAGCCTCATTGAGTTCAGTGGGGCTTACTTCTAAGTCCGTGTGTATAGGATTGCAGGTGCAGGAATGTAGGCTGGAGTGGCAAATCCACCTACAATCTTGCAGTGCTAAAAGCATAAGTTATACCGAAAGTCAGGAACTTCCACCCCCTCCCACAAAGACCCCATGCACGTTCTTGGCCTATATTCATTATGAATCACTTACAAATTAAACCTTGATTAGAAAAGAAGAGAGAAGAGAATTAAGAGGAAGTGTTTTTTTCCTTCCTCTTTTACTCCATTAAAATAGAGCACCTGTACACTGCAGTTCCCAATATGTTATCCAAATGACATCCACATGCACAGGCTTAAAGCTAAAAACCCCTTTGTCGTCAGAAGAATCAAAAAGTCCAAAAGCAGTGATTGGTTTCCTTTTTTTCTTTTTATACATATATATATATATATCAGGGTGAAGGGGACAGAGATAGACCGGTGTCCTTGTTTCAAACATTTATACAGGTAGGGATTTCTTTTGTGCTTTGTGTCTCAGCAACTGTGGAAATACTTCCTGCGGCAGAGAAAAACAACAACAAAAGGAGAGTTAGCAAAGCAAGCAGGAGCAGAAAGTCTCTCAATATCATGTCAATTGTCTTTGGATTTAATTGTTTCTTCCTAACACACCATGCACCCAGAATATCTGCTTGTCATTTAGAAGGCAGACTGTAATGTCTTGTTCCTGTACTAATGAATATGACTTAACCATGTCAAATTATGGAGTGGCAGATGAGGGAGAGGAGGAATGGGACTAGCTGTGTTCCTCTGAGAAGCAGCACAATGCTTTTAATGGCATTTGAAATGAAATACAAGGTGTCAGAGATCTGACAATCTGCCGGTGCATTTGTCTTTGTGCAGAGTGTGTTCCCACCCAGTGACTGTCAGATGTGAACTGAATCAGTTTTCATATCCAGTGGTTAATTTTTAAAGAAAGAGCACCAGACGCTCTCATTCTGCATTTAAGCAGTACCTTCTGCCATAAAACTCCTTATCTCTGGGAATATCCAAAGCCCTCCAGCAGAACCGGTTGTCGTGAAAGAGAAATAGGGAGGGCTATGCACTAAGGATAGTGCTAACTTTCTGTCCCTCCAAGTTTTCTTGGCTGCCCACAGAAACATTACTGAATGGAGAATGTCTTATCCATCCTCCATAAGGATATGTCAAACTATGTTGGCAGCGCCTGTTGGCTTTATTTATTTGACAAAATTATTCTACCTAATCTGTCCACAAGGGGCCCTTAACCGAAGCCTTGCGTAAAACGAGCAACTTCAGGTGACCAGCTAGAATCCTATCAAAGCCAAATAGACTCTGTGACATCTTCTCCCCCAGATTAAGAAAATTGTTCTTCTGTCTGAGTGGAGATGTTCATTTACTTCTAATGATTCACTAAGAAGCAACCTTAATCCCAGACAGGTTGAGATTGGCTGTGATAACTCAGCGTGGAGCGAGAGACAACCCTCACATGCTCAAGAGATGCACTCTAGCTCTTTTTAGTTGTCAGTCTCCAAAGCTGAGCCTGGCATCATGAAATGCTCTCAGGCTGAGCCCTGGTAAGCTCGTATTAAGCCAAGGCTAGATCCAAAATAGGGTTGCCAGATATCCATGATTGCTTTGGACATAGAAGAACTGCCTGCTTTGTGCAGTGTCCTCATAGTTGAGCCTTGTGACTGGCAGCTCTGAAAGGACTCCATCTGCCCACTCGCTTCTCCATACTGACACTTTGGTATTTGCCCTCGGCAGACAGCCCCCCCAGCCCCCCTTCCACTCTGCTGACCGCCAGTCTACTAATCAGCAGGTCAGCAACCCAGCGCACCTGCGCCTGACGAGCGCTCCTCGTACATCTGACCGCCAGCATGCTCATCAGTAGGGCAACAGTCTATGCACTGTCTGGTCCTGGACTCTGGGCAGTCCTTGGCTGTCTGCTCACGCTCGTTGGTTGGTGTCCAGGATGTCCAGGAATTTTTCCTCCCAATAGCCTCTTGTGTACAAGAATTGGTCTTTGGAAATCTGGCAACCCTACAAATAACCCCAGCTAGAATCAGTTAGATTCATTAAAAGCACAGCACCACAAGGGCAAGGAGAGGGGGAGGAAGGGAAGCTGATTAAGAATAAAAACCACACAATTATAATAAGAGAACATATTTTGCATGCATTTAATCACCAACTGTGTACTTATAAATAAACTTCTATTTACAGAATTGTCAAAATGTGCCTCTTTCCTTGCTGCTGGCAGGTCTTGCTCTGTTCCTTACTCCTTACGAGCCATTTAAAAGGTCATTTTCTGGATAGATTATTGCACCTCTACCTTCTTATGACTTACATTCCGTGCCTTTAGAATTCTCCAAGTTTGAGTGCTGAAGGCCAAGAAAGCCAAATGTACTGTTCAAGGGATATGTCAGCCCAGACTTAAACTAGTGCTTAGAGTCCCTTTTCTAACAATGTAGAACTTGAAATTTAGGTATTGGAATATAACTGAAGTCAGTGATTCACACTTGCTGATGGAGGTGATGGACTGAACCCAAACGGTCACTCTTGCTAGGTCATTGTTTGATACTAAGGTTGAATTCAGGCATGGGGAATATTGCATTAGTTTTCCTGGTTATAATGCTATGATGTCTGTCTTGGTTTTCAACGGTCCTTTTACACCACATCGCCTGCTGTGAGATGGAACTGTGGCTTTTTGATTGATATACCAACATGTCCTGCTAAATTTAATTCATGCCAGTGGGCATGGCATGACTCAAGAGTAGATATCATTAGTTATGGTGCCACCCTTTATGTTCTTATCTGCTTCTGTTCCTTCATGAGTCACCCATGACTTTGATGGGAAATAACTGCACCCCAGCATACCACACCAAATTTCATTTCACAAGTCTCTGGGTTAATGTGGTCACAAATGGATTTTTCTGCAGGCAATTAACACAGAAATGAGTGCTAAACCTCCACAAGATTCAGCTAGATTTCCAGAAGGGGTTTTTGAGTATGAAAGGTGACAATAAACATGGAAATTATCAAGTGAGAAAATGTCAGGAAAATAGAATCAAGTGTTGTGTGAATGCAGCCTAATTCTGTTGAGCAGAATTTCTTTCCCTCTGACCACACATTTTCTTCTTCAGCCCCAGCCAGCATGGTCTGGGAAGAAGCAAGCTGTAGTTCAGCAATATCTGGAAGACCACTGGTTTGCCACCCCAACTTCAGCTCCATCGTCTCCTCAAAAATTATCTCTATTTGTTAGTTAGGTAGACTTCTCAGAAACCAGCACCATGCTTAGCCTGACCTAACTGCATCCACAGTCCCTGCCATTCTTCTCTTTCTCATTTCCTTTTGTATAGTCTCTTGAGATGCAGCTCTATGTGTAATAAGATTGCTCTTATTCATGTGCTTTTTCTCTTTCAGTTCTTCCACGTATGCACTCTCTCTGCAAGACTCCTGCTATTATTTCTTTTGAGTGGCTTCGTGTTTTCTCATTCAATTGGCCATGAAGACTTTGGCAGCAAAGTTGGCTTTATGCTTTCCCCTTGCTCATCATCTCTTTGTCTTCTCATTCCTTGCCTTCATTTAATATTAATGCTATTTCCCTTTTCTTTCCTATGAATTGTTGTTTGGTTGCTGTCCATCTGCTAGTCAATTCCCTTTCTTTTCTATTGCATTTTGACTAATGGTTAATTTTTCTCCCTGGATCCCATTTTTATCTTAGCATTTGTATTGATTCTCCCAGCTGCTTCCTATCTCCTCTCATTCCTGTCAGAACATTTCTGCCACTCTGGGGTCAAATATTCGTAGCATTTTGCTGCTCACATTCTGATCTTCCGATGCCCAATTCATGATTTTCTGAGTTTTTCTCATTGTTTTGCTCATCATCGTATTAATTTTATTCTCTTCAGAATTCAGTTCAAGAATTTATTTTGCTGTGCTTTTGCATCCATGAACCCTAGAGCTTTAAAAGTGGCTTGTGAATCAACAAAGAGTTGGATGGGACTGTGATAATGAGAGGGGTGGAAGAAAATGCCCCATGATGAATGTAAATATGTGTTCATGCATTTGTGAAAACAGGTTTACTGAGTTACAGCAAGATTTTTCTCAATGGTCCCCTATCCCCATGAAAGATGTTGATATGAAACGGACAAGATACCTCTGGTATATATTAGCACTGACATTAACAGCTATGCAGACACACACCCAACTGACTGAAGAGGAAAGTGGGCATAGCACTACAAACCTAACTGTGATTTGAAATAATCAGGATTTGCTTGGAGTTTGGAGTAAATATTTCAGGCTGCAATGGAGATTTATAAAGGTCTCCCAAGTTCTCTGGAACTCATGTAACTCCCCTGATAGAACATTTGTATATGAAAGTAAATGAGAATTTCTGTTAGTTTTATAGTGCATTTTTCCATTTTAAAGCTGTTATGTTGGTATGATTGAGCTGTAATTTAAAAACTATTATGTGAACTCTGTGCTTATTACATTTGTATCAATGAAAATGATGCAAAATTTTTTTGCTCAGTTTGCTCTTGTGCAGCTGAACATATAAGGTTCTATGGTGTGGTGGTTAGAATATCATACTAGGACCTAGGAGACCATGGTTTGAATCCCCACTCGGCCACGAAGCTCCCTGGGTCACCTTGGGCCAGTCGCTGCCTTTCAGCCTAACTTATCTCTCAGGGTTGTTTTGAGGACAAAATGAGGAGGTACAGTGGTACCTCGAGTTACGTACTTAATCCGTTCTGGAGGTCCGTTCTTAAGCCGAAACTGCTCGTAACATGAGGCACGCTTTCGCTAATGGCGCCTTTTGCTGCTGCCACGCCGCAGGAGTGTGACCTCTGCTCACATCCCAGGGCAAAGTTCTCAACAAGGGGCATCTACTTCCAGGTTAGCAGAGTGCATAACCCAAAGCATTCGTAAGGGGGACAATATGTAACACGGGGTACCACTGTATGCCACTTTGAGCTCCTTGAAGGAAAGATGGGATAGAATTGTAATTGTTGTTGTTGATGATGATGATGATGTTTGAATGGCATTCTGCTCATGCAAGAAGACTTCCCCTTCCTCTCGTCTCCCAGCATGCCCACAAAAGCATAAATTTGGGTGTGGGGAGGACCAATCAAATTTTTGAGGGTGAATCAAATTTTTGAAGGTGTGCAGGCAGCTGCAGGGAAGAAGAGAGGGTGGGGATGTTTCATTGTGCAAGCAGAAGTCTGTTACATTGGCATAAAGCAATGCGGAAACTTATCCTACTTTTATATCTGAGTATTAAAGCAGAAGATCGGCATCAATTGAAAAATGGATAACCTTGATTCTGTTGTCCTTCTCTTATGTGGTTTTGTGGTGATCCTAGAAGGAAAGGGTTGGCTTTGTTGTCAAAAGTGTATTCCTGCAAGAACCCCAACCCTCATAGTTCATTGCATAGAATACAAAAGAAAATAAATGGGGGAAAGTAAAGCTGTAGCATTTCAATTTAAAACAGCCCAAGTTCATTGAAGGCAATGGCATTATTCCATTAAATTCAGCTACTGCATTTTAAATGATTTGTGCATCGTACAGAATGGCATTTAAAATACGCCTTTTTATTTGGATATCCACAACAATTGTACCATCAGGTAACGATAAAACCAGGCAGAAATGAACTTTGCGTCTTGCAACACATTTTAATTATGAAGACTTTCAGGAAACCAAGATTTCTAGAATGTAGCATTTTCAAGTTATTCATAGAATCATTTGACTGAAAAGGAAACAGAGGTCATCAAGTTTAAATCCCTGCACTGAGGGACTGTTCCATATTTAACATTGTCCAACAAAATATATATAATCTAGATTATAGAGTGTAGAGGAAAGAGAGAGAGGGGAAAGAAAGAAAGAAAGAAAGAAAGAAAGAAAGAAAGAAAGAAAGAAAGAAAGAAAGAAAGAAAGAACATGTAGACAGGGCAGATAACCATCATGCTCAAATTGTATATCAGGCAGGAATAGTAAATCAAAACAAGGATGCTCAATCCAGAAAGCCATATAATATTTAAGAATGAGAGGAATATAATTTAGTAAAAAAGGTAATCAGGTGGTGAATAGCAACCACAATTCTCCCCCTTGGGAAGGGGCTGCACCACGAGCTTTGTGTGCACAAGGCCCCAGGTTCAATCCCTGGCATCTCTTGTATTTTTTTTGCTTTGTTTTGTTTTTAAAGCTCAGGGAGCAGGTGATGGGAAGGATCTTTCCTGCTGCCATTATGAGCAAATAATGCTGGGTTATAGAACCCAACGGGCTGACTAAGTAGAAGGCATCTTCCTATATTCCTCTGACCATGCAGCTACTTGTGGGAGGAGACATCTTTAGCCCATGTCCAGTTGGTGAGGACGACTTTCTCCTGCACTGACTTCCCCAGATTTCTGCTCAGGCACAAGCATGAGGCAAGAATCTCCTTGCCACATGATCAAATGCTAGGAAGATTGGTAACTCACATGATTCTATGTGCCCTGCAACAATTTAATGTTTGGTGAACATAACCAGTTCCTGCAGAACTTTACATACATGCATCTTGTTTGCTTTCCCTTTTGGCTGAAACCCTCAGGCTGTTATCATTGAAGACATTTCCACTGATATCCTGCCAAAACCAACTGAGTTAACTGAGGACTGCTACCGAGAGTGTGGTCTGCAGTCTGTCGTATTAAACCAAGCCAAGGAACACAAACACTGTAGCACCAAAAAATAATTATTATCAGTTTTCTTGAAGTAGCACTGAAATCTCCCAGACCACATCAAGGCTACTCTGGATAACATTGTTAGCAAAGTACATCCTCAATCTATCTTTTCTTTCTTTCTCAACAGATAGACTACACTAATGGGAGATGGCAAAATTAAAAGTGCTATGTCTCTATGCATCCTTTGCCAGACTGCTTCCTACCTTCAATGTAGGTGGGCCATGTTAGAGTGACTATTCATGGGAAGATATTTTGAAAGCACAGCACACTTTATCTGAGGCCCTGTTGTTTCTAATGTTCTATAGGGGCTTGCCCTAAAACGTGAGATGGAATAACAATAATTAAATCTATCATGCAGTGAAGACAAAGTGCTTTGCAATTTGCTGGGAGGCTAGCGAGGTGGAGTTTGCACTTTCCCAGTAACTATCACACAGCTTCATAGGTACAAGTAAACTTCATGGCAGGAACTGTGAACCAGAAACTCATAAACATTTCCCTGATCACACAACTTTCTTGTTTTCATAACCCTGAACAACTGCAGAGAGAGTTATTATAGTGAAGACAAAACTTCACTGTGGATTTTCTTATTCAATAAATAGAAGAGGAGAAGTAAAGATCTTGGAGTTAGTTTAGACCAATTTAGAGAGAGATTAACAGAGCAGTGGGAAGAGTGTTTTAGCAGAGGAGGTTGGAAGACTCAGAATAGATATAGCCAATGAGAATGCAGACTTTGACTAATTATTGGCTGCTGTAGTTTATTTACCTATGGGCTGGGTATCCAACTTCTCATCTACTAGTTGTTCTGGGGTCATCAGCTCCCTTTGAGGGACATTAGGCATGCTTTCACTTTGACTGCCTGGACTGACCATCTCTTGATCTTTCTCATTCTGCATCTGTGCATAAACATTAATGCCCGGAATCTTCCTAAAACATTAACAGAAACCATAATTGGCGTGTATGCTAAGGTGCTCTTTGCATTATGCTTTCACACCTGACAGAATAATGGCAGGGAAAGAAGGAAGGAGTCATACCTTTTGAATTTGTAGATTACAAATACTGCCAATCCCACAAATACCACGGAGAGCAGCATCAGCATGGCTGAACCACTGTGGCTAGGTGTGACATCTATGAGTGGGGCTGTAAAAAGTTAAAGAAAAGTTTAGAACATTAGGTCCCAAATGTTCTGATAAGGCTTTCTAACTAGAGGATGTATTTATTTATGTTTACTATGCCTTGGATTTAGAAATCTGCCCTTCTTTGTTGTTATGTGTCTTCACAGCCAATTCACAAACCTCTCCCAACAGACACAGTTGTTATTGGTCCTCCATTTGGAAACCACATCTTTGGGGATCAGTTAATGGAGGTATAAAATTATATACACACCACCAAATCAGCCTACACAGAAACTGCAAAGTAATCATCACCCTTTTCCTGGACAGCTGCCTTTGATGTTTCCAAATTTCTCATCCAGAGGGCTGTACTGTATTCAGCAGAAACATACAATGTCATGTGAACTGAAAATTACAGAACCTCCACCGAGCATCTAGGACTTGTGCTTGCACAATCCCAATCCAAAACACAGTAGTATCTGGACCAAACCATGCAGTGGTATGTGGTCTCAAAGGCTGACTGAGGACTGGCCCTGCCAGAAAAGCAGAATGTACTCCTTCCAAATAGCTGGCAGCTTTGTCATACTGCTCTGCAAATCAGTCAAAGAGAACAGCCTGTCCTCACTAAATTCCCCCCCTCAGTTTCTCCAAAACCATGAACAAAAGTATGCTCTTGTTAAGATGATTCTGAATTTGACCTGGGCTTGGATGCTGTAGCAAACATACTAAGCCACCACCAGTGCCTTTACCAATCCTAACTAGTTTGTAGAAACTGCAAATAAACTGGAAAAATATACTACTATATCCAAGGTCAAATCTTAATGCAACTCTGGCCAGATTGTGCATGGGCTTTTCTCAATGCAATAGACAGGTTTCATGTAAAATTCAAATGTGGAAACATATTGCCATACATGATAAAGTTACCTGCTGAGCATGGACGTGGCACTTTGTTTTATTTACAGATAGTTCAAGTACTTAATTTTTCACTTAGTATTTATTTGGATGGAATATCCATTGAGAAAACAAGAGGCAAATCCCCCAAATTCTCTCTGTTCCCTCTGCCTCCACATCAATGTGTTTGTGCTCTGCTAGAGAAGGGAAAAGAGACCTCACTACTCTGATATCTAGCACACTGTGCACCAGCCCCCAAGTAGCACACAGAAAATGTAGTTGAAAGGGGTTAAGAAGGCAATTCTTCCCCAGCTCAGATTAAAATTCCAAGCCAGATAAGAATTGGGAGCTCAGAATGTTCATTTTGTTTTCGAGGCAAGCATTGTAAGTCCGGAGACGTTTATATTCATTCTTCATGCTTTTGAATAAACATTCTAAGAATAAACTTGGTAATCTTGAATAAATGGGCTTTTGAATTTTTCTGGGTTGGGGGGGATGCGGTTGGGGTGTGGTGGGACAGAGTGGAATGTGGAATAAACCCAAATTCCCTGGTCATTCTGGATTATTTAGGCAACTGGAAATAAAAAACGAAGATTTCATTTCTATCCTGTACCATTTGACTAGCTGGTTTTTTGTTCTGTTTTTAAAAGAAAGAAATCAGCCCATTGAAAAGGTGACAGCTGCCTATTTAGAGGACACTTTTAATTCAGTAGTGACAGGAGTTAGGCATTTTTTCTTCACCTCCTGTAGGTTTTTCACACTTATAAAGAGGACATGCAGATATTTGCTGTGCTGCTAATTGGATAGAGGAGCACACAGCCATGATCCCAAGAGAAGCTATTAGTAAATCTGGCTTAAGAAATGCTTTAAACAGTGACTCGTTCCTTATGCCCTTTAAAAGAATGTTGCTGCTCTCTGCATGCACTATTCCCAGAGCTCTGTGCAAAGACCCTTTCTCACACAGGCAATTGAAATTTTACCCAAAAAGAGATCCTCACACAAATAGCAGGAGCCCATTGCCTTGTGATTAAAAGTAGACTTAAACTCCAACACCCATCAGCTGCAGACAGCATGGTCCATGGTAAGGGATGATGGGATATGTAGTCCAGAAATATTGGGAGGACCCTAGGTTGGGAAAGACTAGGCAAGAGTAGAAATCATTAAATTTATGAAAGTAGTTTGTTCTAGCTGTATTTAAACTGTGAACACATTTGTGACATTCAGCCCTAAATTGGATTTCTGTTTGTTTGTTAAATATTTAGGCTAATGGGATCCAATTTTTTGTGAAAAATCTTAATTATAAGTCACTTAAATGCTGCCAAGGAAGTGTTAGCCAGATACTGAGAAAGTGCAGCTCTACCCACCATTACCAAATGACTGATTAAGGTATTAGAAATTGTGGTGGAAATGGCAAATTGACCAATACCATTTGTAGAAGGCAAGCAAGATGCATATATTGGAGGAAAAAATGTACATTAGCAGAAATCTGATGGGATGAGGCTTTTGGGTGCAGATTAGCCAGGTAAGGCCAGCTGATGAAACCCTACTCTCCTTCTACAGTGGATAAAGTGAAATCTAGGCCTCAGTGAAACAGGGAAGAGGCTGGATTAAACAGCGCGTCAAATCAGCTTTCACCTTTTAACTAACATGAAATGAACAGGAAAACGTATCGTCTGATTTCTGTTCATGCACTCCTGTTCCCCACTCCTCCTGCAGAGCCAGGAAGAGATTGAAAGTGCCTGCTTCCTTTTTCAACCAAGCACAGTTTTAGGCAAAAAATATATATGCCAGGACTGTGGTTCAAGGTGGCTTCTTTTCCTAAATCAGTTAACACTAACCACTTTCTCCAGCTCTGGTCACAATGAGTAACCACAATTATGGTTTATCCACACTTCCTCTTGCCCTTGAGAAAACTGCTCTTTAGTGCTCAGTCAGAACAAATGGCAATTGGGTTTTCTGTGAGCAAGCAGATGCGTGGATGAAAATGAAAGCAAAAGCTTCTGATCTCCTAGGCGCTGTGTCAGTGCAGAAGGTCTCAGGATCAATCCCCAACAGCTCTAGGTTGGGCCTTGAAGAACTGTTGCAGCCAGCACAGGAACATAGCCAGTGGGACTCATAAATGTAAACTATGGCATGAACTTCATTATCTTGATGTAGAATGCATTTCGGCTGAACTGGTCAGGTCATAGCTAGTTATTATTTTGACTGACATGCCAAATTCATGTTTTACAAACAGTTCTCGGGATGAAATATGCATCTTATAGGAGCCACAACAGCAAAAGGAGTCCTGAATTAATGTTGATACAGAGTAGACATAGAATCACTAACAATAATGCTGGATATTGTTAATAAAAGCTAGCCAAGTAAAGGGTCATTTTATTCAGTTTACATACGCATTTCCCATTGACACCAACAGGGTTTGCGCACATGAAAACAGTGGCAATCTTTGTGCGTGAATCATTGAAGATCACAGAGTTAGCAAATAATACTTACAATGCAGCTTAAACACTTTATATAATATTAGATTTATTGGGATATAATGACAAATGGGTTTGTGTTGATAGATTTTTAAAGGTATCTTGAGAAAACTGGCAACAAATTTGTAGCAGTTTAGGAAACAAGAATGTCACAATCCTGCAAACAAGGCTCAGCTGATTTGTACTTAATCTATGATTTTACTAATTAGCCAGCAAGGAATGGAAAATGAGAAAAGGGGGAAACTCAGCATTGCCATCATTATCATTAAAGTTAAAGTGAAAAGTGTCTGAATTTGGAATTTGACAGATTATTTTTCCACATTTATTAAAATTCCAACTTGCAAAGAGGCATTCAAATGTTGTTTATTTTAGATACCGGCAACTAAGGGTTGAGTTGTCTGTTTCAGTTACATACATGACTGGTACAAAGACCATTCTGTCCCATTTAAATACTAACACACAACATTATCTTACTTACATTTTACAATGTGCTCCAAGGACTGCTTTTTAACTTCTCTCTCTCTCTCTCTCTCTCTCTCTCTCTCTGCTTAGAACTGTTACAGCAGCTGCCATGAGCCTTGCAAATGAGGCCACAAAACCCCCATGGGAGGGCATGCCATACCTAAACCTTTTATGATAAAATAAAACCAAGCTACCTCCATGCCTCTGAATTGATGGCAATCACAAGAGGAGAGAGTACTGTGGTGCTTATGTGCTGCTTGCAAGATTCCTGAAGGCACTAGTCTGGCCACTGCAAGAACAGGATACTGGAACAGGTGAGCCTTGATCCAGCAGGGCTTTTCTTATATTCATGTACCCATAGGGGTACAATTTTTTTCATCATACAATGGCACACTCAGGGTGCAGGGACATTGGAGGCAGGGGCCTTGTATACAGCACCACAGCCACTAAGTGCTTCATTCCTTCCTCTACAATGTGCTCTTTAAAGGCCATAACAGGCTGAGTGAAATAGCCATTCCAAGATTTGTAACACATACAGACTGCAACCCTAAGCACACTTGGTAGCAGTGAGCTCTGCTGAACACAATAAGGCTTCTACCTGATGTTCCAAGTAAACATGCATAAAGCGTTGATTGAGCTATTTTCAATATCTTGCAATAAAAATACAAAGTATTGCAAATACCAAAAAAAAATTGACATTTCCACAGTGCTGCCACTGGAGAATTCATAATAAGCTGTGCTAACAACACTGGCAGAGGTTTTTAGGAATCTATACCAACCTGCTGTTAAATGGGCAGCATGGACAAGGATTCGAACCCCAGGCTTTAAATCAAACTGGATGGCATTTTGGTTCAGTTTCTGGACCAATATATCTGAAATCTGGAATAAGAAATTATTGTAAAAAATAAAATATGGGTACAATCACAAAGAACAAGAACAATGGTCCATCTGGCCTAGTATCTTGTCAGACAGGGACTGTTAATGGATGCTTCAGAGAAAATGGCATAAAAGGTCTGAGTGCAGTTATGAAATGATGCTATTGTATTCACCCCTCTTTTTTTTTTTTTAAAGTGGGTACTGTATCTATGAATGCTTTCTGATTGAGGTTTCTTTCCGCAATATTACCAGTTGGTGATTGAGGCTGTTACAAACAGTGGAGGAAGCTGCCATCTTAAACTGAGAACCTATTCAAAAGTATTGAACTGTATGTGTAAGCATAGGTTTTACACAATACACACCACGTAGCCAAAAAATAAATAAAAAATAGGTCACTGGGCATTGCAGTGCTCTGTATCAGGGTTGTCACCATTGATATGGAAAGAGCTTTTCACACTAGTGCACTGTCTGAGTTCAGTACTTACTTCCCCTAGATTTGGCTCAGGATAGAACACCAAAAACTCACATAGCAATGGACTGAGCTACAGAGAAAGTTATGATAATGCTACAATGGCTCTGACTTGAACCTAGATAAATGGGCATGAATTTGTGGTTATACCTACACACATTCGAACTTGAACCTTCTCTTTGTCAGCTCTAGGAGTGTGAAGATGTTTCGACTCTATAATCTATATCCCCAAGAAAATGCTTTGTGCACATCCCAAGACAATATCAAGACACAAGAGATGGGCCAGTGACTCTAGAAATGAAATCCATTCATTTCTGGATTGGCGAAGTAAATGACAATATTTCTCCTTTAAACTTATTTATGGTATTCTAGACTTTTTCTTATGTTATCCCTCTCCCCTCTTCTTGTGTCATTTTCTTGCTTCTTTCCTTTCCTTTCTCTGTTTCCTTTCACTTTTCTCCTTTCTTGGCATGGGAAAGAAGGAACTTTGATGTAGGATAGTTTTTGCTACATATTGTTACACACCCACCCACCACACACACACACACACACACACACACACACAATGGGCTGGTGACTTCTGATGGTTTACTCTGGGCTACAGTTCGCTCCAATCTTTCCTGTTAAAGAAATCAAAACATATCTGTCTCATGATATGACTCATTTTCATCTAAAATCAGCCATACTAAATGAAGCAGAAAAAGCACCACCCCATCGGAAGTCCTGACACCCATGCCAGCAGAAGAGCAGAAGGTGGATGAGGTCAATGAAGCTGCTATTGGGGCAGAGAGGGTTGAAGGTAGCTACCAGAGGAAGCTTCCACTCATGCATTCCACAGGTACAGTCAATATATCTGTGGTGGAGAGGCTCTCCACTGCTAGAGACCAGCAGGGTACGGAAGAGCAAAGTGGAGGGATGCTTGTACCACTTCCTAATCCTCTTTATTGGAGGTAAGAGTGTTAATGCCTGTCAGTCTAGATCCTAGCTTATCTTCTGCTCTTACACACCTTGAGAATACTATTCTAAGATTACTCTCTTTAGTGATATTTCATTTTTTAGTTGATTAGCTTCTTTAAGTCCCCATTTATAAGCATGTGGCAGGTTCTTCTGGAGCAAGTGGTCTGTCCTAAGTATGGAAATATTTTTAGTTCAATTATATTTCTAAAGGCCAAACTTGATACTATCACATCAGCTGCAATCCTGACAATGGTGCTCTTTGCATCTTAAAAAACATTAAATACAAAGATACAGTCAGTATCATGCCTAGTTGAGCCTTCTTCCCAGTTTAGCTGTTGGACTTCCTTTTATATTTTGCATCTCCTTTTATTTTTTTATGGGAATATTAAGTGCAATTAATTAACTTAAAATTAATTTAAAAAATCAAACCTATTTTGAAAAAGGAAAAGGAGACAGGAAAATATAGGAGGCAGTCTTCAGAGATGACAGACACAGTGAGAGACATATGGAATGTCCATCTGCACTCATTTTTTAAATAAAAAAAGATAACATGTGCAAGAAATTTGGTTCTCTTCAAGCTTAGTTCAATGTTCAGCATGTAAACAGATTTCCTGATTAATGCTGAGCCAAGAATAGTGTTCCAAGCTATCAGTGGCCAATATGAAATGCAGGAGCCAGAATTATTTTAAAAATCCAATTGTGATAATAAAAAGTTGCTGATAAATCCCTCACAGTGACCAATAAAAATCAAAACATTGATTCCCATCTTAGCAGTGTTACAGAATTAAACTAAATCAACAAGAGGCTGCGAATGGCCTTAAAATGATGGGGATGTCCTTTCACGCCTGATAATTTCTCATGAACTTTTGAAAATGTATGAGGGCTTAGTTAAAACAAATTACATTAGGGAATTACATCACTAGTTTATGGAAATAGAAGCTACATAGATCTCTGTCACAAGATGACTGCCCAAAAGTTAACTTTTGCTTTAAAAAAAGATGTAGTGATGTGAAGCACTCTTCATATAAGTTACTAAATGTGCATTATAGGAAATGTTTTGATCGTTCCAAATATTTTTCATGTTTTATGTATGTTGAGTATTGAAATAAAAAGGGGAAGGGTTTCTGTCTATTAAAAAGACCGTGTCCTAATTGTTAATCCTGTGATATGAGCCCTGTATGTGTGTGCTGCAGCTAACAGAGGGTGGCAAGTCTGACTTGTTATGTTTGTAAATTCCAGTTGCAGATGTAGGAATCATGCAGATTCCCATACAGTTCAAGGCAGTCTGGGACTGTGCAGTCCACACAGAAACTTGAGGACTAAAATTTTGCATGTGACCTTGTGTCTACTAGACTAGAATACTTTGTCAGTTTTGAAACTTGCCCACTTGTACGCAGTCTCAAGTGCTCTTCAGTGACGGTTTGGCATGAGAGAAATCCAAAAGTATTTTACAATTGCAACTGCCCAGGAGGGAATTTGCAGCCATGACAAGTAATGTTCCATAGCACCAACTCAGTGTAAAAATGTGCCAACTTTTCCAGAAGGACAGGTGGCCTTTTACGGTTCCACGGCTGCAACTCCAGCTTGGACGCACCGAAACAAAACATGAAATGATATCTTGGATGACAGCCACCACAATATAAACTGCTCTAAAGTACTAACCAAGAAAGTAGAGGTCATAGGAAGTATGATCTGTGGCCTCTAATTTACAGAGCTGTAATAGTAAGAACAAATTGAATGAAATATCTGAAGGGTACCCAAACCTCTGGAGGTAAAAATAAATGGCTGGTTCAATTTCCATAGCAGAATTTACACAAAATTAGATCTACAACACAGTCCACCTGCAGAGTGATCAACAATGTCCCCAAAGTTCATCCAATCAGCAAAAAGCTCCAATCCAATCAGCAAAGTTCAATCCAACTAGCAAAAAGCACCTGGGACAACAACAACAAAACAAATTAAAAAAACACCTCAATTGTACATGTTGTTTTGTCCCAGTCAATGTAATGGGTTGAGAAGATTGGGGTGGCGGATCATCAACAAAAAGTGATTCAGTGATGTAGGTTTAAGTGTGCAGAAAGAATTTTATTGTTGAAAGGGTGGGGAAGAGCTTAAGACAAAACAAAACAAAACAAAAATCACAAGAAATATATTGACTAATACCATTAGGGTGCTGTTTCTTTTCTTTCTTTCTTTCTTTCTTTCTTTTTTTTTTTTTTTTGTCTCAGCCAATGCTAACTTACTGGGATAAAGAAGAAAAAACAACCCATGGCTTTTTCAAAGAAATACTGATTCAAGGAAGCAGACTTTGTGTGCCCTTCTTCTAACACAACATGACTATGACTATGGCTTTGGGGTGGGGGGCATTTTACTACCTACCACAAGAGATACTGGGATTTAGCTTGGGGCAGAATCTCTCCCGAAGACAGGAGTGCCTGGAGTGCTCTGGTCCATGGGGTCACGAAGAGTCGGACACGACTAAACAACTAAACAACAAGAATCTCTCCCACCCAACTGTTTCTGGTATGTTTTATAGGGTTCTAGAAGCTGCAGATCTCATGCTGAAGAAAATAGGGTGGGAAATCCAAGGGCATGAGCCACCATTTTTATTTCCTGAAATCGTCCACCTACAAGCATCCAGTAGACAAGTTTGCCTCAGGAAGGAGCCTGAGAACAAAGCCTGTAACAGAAGCACAGTGCTATGTAGAACAGGACTGAAGATGTCATTTTATTTTTTTATTTTTCAAAATCTATCTATCCAATATGATCTTTTAAAAAGTTAACTGGTATTACATAGTACTCTGCTTCATAATAAATGAGATATTAAGGGGGGAAATGAATACATAAATCATTTCACTTTACTGTTGCACTATTTTATTATCTTATCAGATCCTAAGGTTCCACAAAATAGCAAGGCTGATGTGGAAAGATCAGAGAATGATTAAAAAAAACAAAACAGTACAAGAACTGCTCTCCTACACAAGCCCCGTTGAAGTGAATGGGCATAAGTTACCATTCATTTCAATGGGGCTTATACGCAAGAACATCCTGGGGAAATTTCACTCTCTGCCAATGAAACAAAAGGAATTTAAATCTGCCTGCAAAGCCATATTTTAATGTTTATTTCAGCCATTTCATCCCCTCCCTTAAATGCAGTTCTCTCTAGTTCTTCATTGCAAACAATTTGGAAGCAGGTTACAAGTTGAAATAAAATACACCTGCATAAAACATTGATACAAAAGGGGGGAAATAAAATGCAATAAAAAGAGCAACGACAGACCTGACATTTATTTAATTAACAGCATTTTAAAACATTAGAATCTAGTTATACTTTTATGCCTTTTCTCGGAATTAGACACACACAGGTCCAAATTGCCTTATATTTATGCCCAATGGCTGCCCTATATTGTTCTCTTGCTTTTATGCTGAAGATGAAGCTTCTCAGCATTGCAAAACACCTAATTTAGAGTCATCAAGAGTTCTCCCCTGTGAAAATAATTAGGTCTCTGAATTAGTTTTGGTCCTTCACATAGCTTCATTGACTTTATCTGCTTCATTTGCAGAATTAGACGCAATGTGCAAAAATGTTTCTTTGTAATAAAAGCCATTCTTTGTCTATCATTCTCTCATCAACGGACATATAATGAATAATAACAACAAATAATTTGTAAAAAGAAAGAGAGGGGGAGTTAATTTACAAAGAGAACAAAACAAATTTAATTTGGCTTCTGGAGTAGTTCTGCCTGAATAAGGTCTGCATTTCTCACACTGTGTGTGCCAGAAATCTCAGTATCCCTCTGCCTCCCATAGGAAGCCTTATCTTGGGTCAGATCATTGACCCCTCTAGCTCAGTATTCTATAGGCTGACTGGCAGAAGCTCTCCAGGGTCGAATCATGGCACCCACAGCACGAGAAGCAGATGCTCTACCACTGAGTGAGACACCTGCTCCTGCAATTCCATTTACATGGCACTGGGTTTACACATATCAGTCGGCAACTCTCTCCTGCCCAATCTACTTTCAATTCTGTGTTGAGATCCCTGCATTGCTGGGGTTTGGGTTAGAATGTACAGTTTTGTACCATTCTTATTCAAGATGGTGGACTGAACGTTTCAAAACTGCACCGGTTTTAACCATTTCTTTCATACCCGAACTGATTTGTATGTGTGTGGTTTCTAAGCAATGTTGGGCACTTTCCCCTAGTGAGATCACAAATGAATAAAGAAGGGTACCTAGAATAATAGTCAAATATTTAGAGCTAACCCGGGCAAAAGGAAAGGAGAGGAGGAACAGATGAAGGCAGGAACTGATGTATGTTGCAGCAAAGCATTTATATGCATTGCCTCTAATGGGAGGAGGGAAATTTTGGGGGCCAGATCAGGCATATGTTTGGGACTAGAAGTTTGGGACTACAATTCCCATCATCCCTAGCTAACAGAACCAGTGGTTGGTGATGATGGGAATTGTAATCCCAAACATCAGGAGGGCCGGAGTTTGCCTATGCCTGGGCCAGATGATTCATAATCTGATTGGGAAAAATGATCATATGACTGGCCATCAGCACAAAAAAGAAAACTGCTTTATCTTTCTTGTTCTCATTTCTTATATCTAGTGAAAAATAGTAGTTATAACCCAAAGCCTCTGCAAACATTTCAGTAGAGTTTATGGACTGAAGCAGTTATGCAAAAACTGTGTGTGCACAGTCTACATAGAGGCTATCCTTCTGAAACCACCTTGAATGAAATAAGATGAAACAAAAGCTGTGGCAGTTTCTCTCACTGGGACTTCCACAAGCATCTCCCTGTGGATTATGTCCAGCTTAAATCTAGTTCCATATTGTGATATCATTTGGGGGAGGGGGTGTTTTTAATTCTAGTATATTGAAATATTGTAGTCCCAAATTCTAGAGCGAGAGAAATCTTCTGTTTCAGTCTTGATGTCACAACACCAGTACAGATATTTATAGTATACGTTTTTTTCATGCAGCAACAGGTCCAAACTGCTTCAGGCACAGTGAGCTAGTCTAATGTATGGCCCTGGTTGCAGTGTACACAGCTTTATGTGAAGTGAAGCCCAGAACAAACAGGCAGCCATCTTAAGCTCCTTTTATTGAACTAGGAATCACCAAAGGAAACAAGCAGCAAAGATTTAAAGGCTCTGTACTTTACAATGCTGATTGCAGATACAGCTATCAGCAATGACATAAATAACCCATGACTGCATGTAACATTGCCTAATTAACATTATATTAGCTATGAATGAGGCTCTGTACCTATATTTACACTTTAATCCTATGCACACCTATTTGGAAGTAAGTCCCATTGAGCACAGGAGGCCTTACTTCTGAGTAAGCATGCAAAGGGGTACACTGTTAATCGTTTGTAAGGCAACTTGAGTGTCAGGCAGCAATTGTATGTAGTGTACATCAGCCTTTCAACAACTGTACTTCACATTTTGTTTGCATTTGAAATTTCAACAGTTCCTGAAGTAAAATGTCAACATCACATTAAAATTCTGACCCAGGATTATAAGTTTATGAATAAACCGGGTAGCATGAACTGGGTAAAGTAGTTTAAATGTTTATAGGCACTTGTGGGCATGTGTGTGCAGGTATAATACTGCCCTCCAGTGGCACACTTAAAGTTGCTTGGCTTGTGTGTGTGAGAACAGAACTTAGTAATATATATTTAATGGTGGTCAGGATGTGTAACTATGACCTTTGACACCACAAGAGTCTTATGTGCTGCTCAATTCTTCTTTTGCAAGTTAACTTCATTTTACTCATTCTTTTATCTCCATCTGCCTCTCACACATGCACACTTTCCTACTAACTATTATAGATGGAATAATTTCTCCTTTGGCTCCATTGTTGTTTTTCCAGCTCCTTTTGTCTTGCATCACATTCCTCCTGCATTGCAAATATAACCAGTGGACTTTGTAATATTAATTCTGTAATTGAAGTATGTGCAGTTTAATGCAGTTTTCAGTTCTTTCCATTTACTGAAATCTTCTCCTCTCTATGTAAATTGGTTTGAATGTGCATTGATTTTAAAAAAAAACAACCTGCAGAAAACAATCCTAAAATGATCAAATGTATGTCTGCATGTAGGTAAGACTATTTGGGCCTCAGTTATACTATGAACAAATGCAGTCTTGCGGGATGGTTACTTTTTAAAAAGCAACAACAACCCCCACACACAAATAGAGGGACTCTAGTGTATATTCACATCAAATTTGCCTTTTGGGGGGCAATGTTTTATCAATGCACATGAATATACATGCACACTAATAAGCATAGCACAAAAAGATTTGTAAAGCATTTATCTGTGAAATCAAGATTGCTATGATTGAATCCTCGCTCCTTCCACACTAAGTTTTATCAATGTAAATATCCATACTGGTAAAGAAAGAGAGGCATGGAGAGACACAAAAGAACTGAAGGAGCAGAAAGCTATGAAGAAACTATGGATTTGTTCAGTAGAGCGCTAAGGAGAAAGTTCTATCAGCACAAAGATTCCTCTTTGTGCAATGAAATGTTCTCCTCTTCCCTTACCCCCTGAAGCACACTTAAATATTTTCTGAACTTTCCCTCCAGTCCTTATGGGGATGGCACAGGGTGTGGGCAGAGGAGAGGGGGTAAACCCCTGCACACGATTTAGTTGAATATTGCCCCACAGCTGCCCAGTGCTTGTGCTCAAATAAAAAACAGAGCAATGAAAATTTCAAACAAAATCGTAGCGTTGGAAGGCACAGTGTAATTTGTTTAGTACAACCCCAAGCTCAACGTAAGATCTGCAGTGAAGGATGCAAGCATAGCATCCCTGAAACATGGTCATCTAATTTTTGCTGAAATGCCTTCAGCAGAGGGGAACTCCAAAGGCAGCCTTTCCCATCATCAACTGCTCTAATAATTGCAATGTTCTCCTAATGTTTGGCTAAAATAAGTTTCCCTAAAACTTCCACCCATTGGATCTAAGGCTGAGGAGCACAGCAACAGTCATATGGCACAGACAGCAAGGCTGCTCCATCTTCTGCTTTGCAGCCCTTCATATACTGGAAGGCCCCTATCATGTTGACTCTTAATCTTCTCGGGTCCAGGGCAAAAATCATCCAGTTCTTTCAAATATACTTCAGAGGACTTGATTCCTCTTTAATGCAGAGCAAGCATGCTGAAAGGGGAGCACTCATGCAAGGTTCTAAATTGAACAGGGAGCCTCAATGCATAGAGAAAGCTCCCCATCACAGTCCTTCTTCTCATCATGACTATGGCAAAGGAAGCAGCAAGAATTTGGGAGTAGGACAAAGGCCCCTTTCAACATGCTTGTCCTCCACACATAAGTAATGCTTGAAGGCAGCTTAGGTTTCCAGACCAGTTGTCCACCTATTTGTCAACTTCGACTCATGCCTACCTAGGCAAATCATTTAGTTGCCTAGATTTGTTCTAGAGGTTTTACTAATTTTTATCTGTGTTTTAGTCCTAATGGTTTCCTTCATATATATATGAAGGATGCATCACAAGATAAAACAAACAAATAAATGAACCAATAAATAAATCCTCCCCACACACAAGCCCTTATTTTGACAGCAGAGTCCTTCTTAACTGAAATACTGACCTATTTTCAGTCTTCCTGCTCATAAGAGCATTAGTTCTCCTCCCCAGAGTTCCCTGTCACCTCAAATAATTCAAGGAGTCATTATCGCTGTCATGTTATATAAGCTATAGAAACTACATCATCAAAGCATCCACCATTTCACAATTATTTCAGAGGAACAGATAGAGTACTATTTGTTTATTTATTACCCGCTCTTCACCCTAAGCTCCCACTAGGGGCAGCTGGTCTGGTAGGCTGGAGCTGTGGACTCACACTGCTGACACAAACTTTGTTGCATCTTACCTGGACATGGCTTGGGTTCAAGGTGGCAGTGAGGTCAAGAACCACTGGTGCACTTTCACAGCTCCAACCTTGCCACCAGCCTGTCCCACCCCAGCCCTATCCAGGTAAGCCGCAGACACACAAGAGGGCAGCTCCCCCTCAACACACTGACAGCTACTGCTATTGGCTGAAAGTCAGCTGATTCAGCTCTGTGTGGGTGCATGGCTCCTGAATCAGTAGCAAAGCCACTGTGGGCATGAACCACCATACTGGAAATCAGAGCAATTGGTGATATGAGAACCCAACACCAACGTCTCGTGGGGTGGGGAAGGAGTTTCAACCTTATATTATAAAATCCATGCAGTGCTATATTGTTCCACAGGAAATGTCTAGCAATATATAAAGAATAATTCCAGTAATGTGGCAGATTACAATCCTGTCCCTTCAGGAAGAATAGTGGAGAGGATGCTGGAGTCCCTGTTAAAAGCTGTATTACTCTTGTCTCCCTATAAAGGCTTATGATGACAATGTGCCAGTGTTACAATACTTTATGACCACAGTGAGTCTGGGAATGCGAGAAGGAAAATATCTATATAATAATTTGTGGAATGCAATAAGCAGCCAAGTGCCGGAGGCGAGTTGGGTCAGTAGAACGGTAAATCTGGGATTCTATGTACTGCCTTCCTTTCCAATTTATGTTGGGGGAGGGTATCTGCAAGGCAGTCAATCTTCTTTCGTGATGTTCATTACCAGCATGAGGAGAAAATTACAAAGATGTGTAGTTTGTCAAGCAAGATAAAAGCAAAGCAAAGATAAAGTATAAACTGGGGGGACTTCTGCTTGGCTGAGGTGCATTGGGGGGTGTCAATACACATGGCAGCTTGAGTTTATGAAACAACATATCCAATTCTACAACTGGCATGTTTATACATAAAAGCACACTCATCACTAATTGAGTTCAATTCTGACATCTATAAGAGTCACATCATAAAGGTGAGGATTTTGCCTTCATAGTGAAATCATCCCCTTTGTGGAAAATGGGTGATGTGACCCTTAGGAAAACCCATGTGAATGTCATAGTATCTCTCTCTGTCTTCTGGGAGTCACACTTTTATTCCTGCATTGTATACTTCCCACTCATGTCTGTCCTTCTACAGCACAGATTCCAGGAACCACATAAACAGACCTTCTAGTGTGATTCGCAAACAAGCATGGGCATTAACATTTCAAGTTTCAGATGTCTATCATGAAATAAGTATTGCTATGAATGAAAATGGTTAATGTATTCTTCCTGAAATTTGCAGTGTTTGTTTGCCAACACTTGGGGGGTGGGGGGTGGGGCGGGGAGAAGAAATTAAAATGCAGTCTCTTCCCTGCAGGCACCACTTGTGCATAATGAAAGGAAACAGTACCTGTTGTAGGTCTTCTGCTGTTCGTTTGTCTTCCCCTGTGACATCCTTATAAGGCAAAATAAAGAGTTCTGCTGATGTGGGTAAACCTGGCAGGATTGCCACCAAGATATGCTTACTGGAAATGCCTGTTACCTAGTATGCAGAAAGAAAGGGTGATGATATACCAGGGTAGCATCACAGCCTTGAAATTAAGAGGACTAAAATCATTCAATCAGCTAAAATACCGATAGATAGAGGGTGAGTGGAATCCAAGGTTGCACAAGCAGACTTTGGCTTGTGCAATGAGATTTTGCTTTCCCCTCCTCACTGCTTTGGGTCCCCCCAAGCTTCCTGCAATCTTCCAAGGCAGATTTTGAGGCATGGGGTTGCATGGGGGAGTTGTTCCACTCCCTTGATCATTTTGGTTGCCCTGTTCTGAACCTATTCCAAGTCCACAATATCCTTTTTCGAGTGAGATGACGAGAATTGCCAATGACACATGCTGTTTACAAAATAAAGAAATATTTTTTTCTGGAATATACAATATTCCATAGATTTTTGTAATGGCATTATGATATTTGCATTTTTTTTTTCAGTTCCTTTCCTAATGGTCCCTAGCATGGAATTTGCTTCTTTTACAGCCACCACACACATCCCCACTGAGCTATCTACTACCACCCCAAGGTCTCATTCAAGGTCAGTCCCCGCCAAATCAGAACCCATGAAGGTTTATGTGAAATTAAGAATCTTTTTTTGCCCCAACACACAACACTGTTCATCTATGCTTGAGCTTCTGAAATTCCTTCCCTCCAAATTTCACCCAAGAATCTGGTGGTTTGAAGTGGTTGGTCATTGTTGTTGTGGAACAATTGGGATGACCCATGATTCCATTTGTTTCCAATTCTATATTTTATAAACAACACTGTGCAGGCACAGTTATATCTTGCTGTTGCTTTTCTTCCTGTCATTCAATTACATTATTTTCCCCCCATTTCTGGTTAGCCACCTAATCATAAGTGCTTCTGCTCATTAAACTCTGTTTCTTTTTATTATTATTATTAGTCAATAGAAAACACAGTTAAACTCCTTTACAACCCCTTAACATTCCCTGCTGAGAAATTCATCCAAGAGAAGCTAGAGAAAGTGGACTATTATGAAGGGTTCCCCCCAAAATATGTATTCACAAACATACTTGCTCTGTTGTCACAAACACTGTGTCAATCACATTGACTTCAGTAGAACTGCACCAGTTTCACAGGCTAGATAATTACTTCCCCAAGAATATTATTTTGCACAATGGGTCCCAGTACTCCCTTGCTCTGTGTTCTGGAACACCTACTCTATAGAGAAAAGGTGGCAAAGGAATGTGCATTTCAGTTTTTGATTCCATATTGCTAAGTGAATGCAGCAGGGGTGATTAATGAACTGCATTATCAAAGCTCAGGCACAGGGCAGCCCTCAGTGACCTGGAAAGCCTTGGTGTACTGTCTGAATGCCACCACAGTCATGGATAAAATGCTGCAATGAAGCAGTGCAAACTGAAGGGAAAATGAGATGAAGGCTGCAAGCTGGATATCTAAACTGCTTCTCTCTAGCTACAAATGAAACAAGATAAATTTTCACATATTTCAGTACATGGCAAAAGAGAAACATGTTGTTACAGATGCAAGAACATGTCAGAGGTGGCATCCTCTTGGAGCCATGAGGAGCAAAACCAGAACTGTTTGTGTTTCCCAAATTCAACTAATGCTGTTTCCCAGAATAACCCTGCAAAATCACTGGAGAGTTTCTGCAAGTGGTATTATAGAGGGGTTCCTGCAGGTGAGAGCTTCCAAAGCAAGTGCTGGACAGAGGGAAAGAAATGCATCACGCAGAAGTGACAACTTATTTCTGCACTTACGTCCACCAGAGCATTCTTGATGACTCGACTGATGTCTCGTCTCCATTCAGGAATGTCTGGATTGTAGTCGTCCAGATTTGGAGAGAACGATAACCGTAGCGACTGAAATTGCTCTAGGGGAAGACGGGATGGAGAGAACGAAAAGGCTATTATGAGTGAAAACTCCTGGGACGTGGCTACTGAATTTTTAAAATGTGCTTGGCTTTCTAATCAATTAAATTGATGTGCATATTGGACAACACAGCTTGATTAACATTCTGATCCTATCACTCAGCTGTGCCAGCAAATAACTGTTTAGAATTAGATCTACCAATTGTTCAATCAGAACAACATTATTTATGATGATGCACTGGTGTAGCAGGAAGGATGGAAAGGGATGGGGGCAGAGGAACCTAGAATATTATTAAAGGAAAAGGTACCCCTGCCCGTACGGGCCAGTCTTGCCAGACTCTAGGGTTGTGCGCCCATCTCACTCAAGAGGCCGGGGGCCAGCGCTGTCCGGAGACACTTTCCGGGTCATGTGGCCAGCGTGACAAAGCTGCATCTGGCGAGCCAGAGCCGCACACGGAAACGGCGTTTACCTTCCCGCTTGTAAGCGGTCCCTATTTATCTACTTGCACCCGGGGGTGCTTTCGAACTGCTAGGTTGACAGGCGCTGGGACTGAACGACGGGAGCGCACCCTGCCACGGGGATTCGAACCGCCAACCTTTCGATCGGCAAGCCCTAGGTGCTGAGGATTTTACCCACAGCGCCACCCGCGTCCCAGAATATTATTATTATTATTATTATTATTATTATTATTATTATTACACTGAGGGTATAGTGAAGCTCCCCCCCCATCTGTATATCTATCTATCTGTGCATCTGTCTACCCATGTAACCATCTACCAGTCTCTGTAGCCATCTATTTTACAGGGAATTTAAATGGCACTTGAAAGGTTTTTGGAAAAATTGGAAAAAATCAGCTAACCAGAATGTAGCCTAAAAAGAGAGAGGGAGATGCCAGGGCCATGGTAGGTGTATGAATCAGTCGTGGGATGTCTTGTCTTTGTACAGTTTTACATTATTATGTCATAGCTGTGCTTTGCCCCATTATCAGAACAGTGCATGATGTTACTTAAATCCTGTAAACCCAAACAACATCCAGGGTCTCCTGAGCTGGTTCTGAAGTGATACTTCAGGTCTGCTTCTAATTAAATCAACTTTAACTTTGCTTTGACACGAAGTAAACTGTTAATGCAGGTAAGTCTGGAGCCTTATTGGCAATCAGCTCATTAAGTGTTAATGGTCCATAAACCAGCGGACAGGCAGAGCCCTCATTTGCATTAATTGCTTTGATTTCCTCCTCCCTTTCTGTATCTCCCCAAAATACCAGCATCTTAGTAGCAATTAGGGTGTTTGTCTTTTGAAAGGATACAAATGAAACACTCCAAAACATCCCTCAAAATAAGAGAGGCTGCATGGCAATTATTTTAAAGTGCTAAACAGCAGGGGAACCGAGACTGGGGATTTAGGAGAAGTGTTATACTGAGCTCAGCATTTGAAACACAAGAATTGGGTATTCTATGCAAGTTAGTTTTGCAGGAGCTCTGAGCATTACATTTACATTTTACAGCTTGGATTTTTTTCCCCACCAAAACAACCTTGGGAACATCAAATGGGGGAAATGCAAATGGTAAGTGCATTTTGGCAGAAAGTATTTTTTTAGTCTGCACAGGAGGGAAAATATATGGAAATGTTTAAGCCCCACCCCCTACCCCTAATACCCCAACAACATCTCTTATCCATGCTACTCTTTAGGCTTCTGCAATTTGGCAAAGGTGCTGAGTGCTGTTCCACTAAATTGAGAGTCCAACTCTATTGTGTCAGTTCACACTCTATTTTGCACACTGCATAGTATGTGTCTCTTTTCAACCAGATTTATGTCCAGTTTGTTGAAAGACAAGTACTGCACTTTTCTAAGTATGGTAAGTGTAGGCATAGGACCACAGGTGCAATGAACGTTAGGGTGGCATTGGGCTTCAGCACTTGAACTGAGCATGTCCTACCACTACGGATACAGAACAATAGAGGTTTGGCAGATGTGTTTCTCATATGTGTTTTGATGTGGGCGTGAGTGCAAAAAAAATTAATGATTTTTATATGCAGTCCTGAACATCATGGATGTTCTTTAATTCGGGTCCTTGTAGCTATGCAGAACTCCACAAAATGTAAGAGCATCAAACATTCGCAGCTGCCCTTCTTGACAACTTGATCTTACAGATACATTTCCCCTTGAAAGGTGTTATCTTGTCTGTGTCCTTAGTTCCTTCTTCTCTGAGTAACGTGTGTGGGGTGTGTGTGTGACAGGACAACTGCTGCAGTAGTCTGAGAAATGAATCAATAACAGTGAACAAGATAGGGCTCACCATACACTGCAATCATCTTGGTGTCTTGCAGAATGGCATTTCCTGCAGAAACCTGCACTGTGATAGTGTTCATCCCTTCGGTGGAGAATGTAAATGCAATGCTCCCTTCCAGGGTGATCAGTGGCTGCAAAGGTAAAAGAAGAAAGCAGGGAAGGTACTTTATGCTCGGGCTTGCCTTATTTTCAGTTGCACAGAGAGTCTGACCAAGGACCCTTCTTCTAAACCTGCTGCTGAAAATAGACTTGGATTAAGGATGCCCAAAATGAATAAATAGCCACACCCACCCAAACACCAGGATTCCTAGAAGCTCCAATTTGAGGAAGGATAAGTGGAACATCGATTGGCAGTCTTATCCATTTGAACACCCTCAACACAATCCAGACCACAGGGTACAGCAAGAAGAAAACAGATGAGCTGGAAATAAGACTTTGTAGATTAACTTAGGTGACTAAAGATAGTCAGCATACAGGTGGACAAATGCCTCCCAAAATAACCAGCCAATTCTCATATTTCAAAATATTTCCCATCAGATGTCAAAGAGAAAAACAACTACCAGACTTTTAGAAGACATCTGAAGGCAGCCCTGTTTAGGGAAGCTTTTAATGTTTGACGGACTATTGTATTTTAATATTATGTTGGAAGCTGCCCAGAGTGGCTGGGGAAACCCAGCCAGATGGGCGGGGTAGTAGTAATAATAATAATAATAATAATAATAATAATAA